>NW_016690364.1:936542-1116095 GCF_001604755.1 Lepidothrix coronata
CAGTTCAGCCAGAGCTAGACGTATCCTGCTTTATATTTCATTCCAGTGTGAATCACTGGAAACACAAAAGGAACCAGAATTTTTTAATTAGTACTTCCTTTGGAGCCAATAGAAAGGGGATGCAGCAAGTAGTAGGAAAGTTCTGCTGGAGGTGAAAAAAGCATCTAGTGAAAAAAGAAGGTAAAAAGCAGGAAAATTAGTTACCCGGTATGTTTTGAGTTTGCACCAATTTGGGTTTAGGCGTTGATTTAAATTCTTCAGGTCCATGTGTTTTCTCAGCCTGAGCTAGAAGAAAGAAGCTTCATTTAATTTAGAATCTCTCTACCCTTCTCTTTATCTACTGCCCAAAGCCCGCTGCTTTCCTTGCACCATTTTATGTCACCTGATTAAAGTAATTTCTACAGTTGCTTGATTCTATCATGATTAATATTTAATTTTGTTTTCAGTTGTGTCTGTATGATTTTTTGGACTTATTTTGTTACAGTTTCATATAAACAAAGGAAAATGAGAACCACAAAGATTTCCCCCGTTATTCTGATGTTTTGTTAATCCTCCTAAAATAAAAATTATCAGGAAAAGAATAAACAAATATTCACCTATAATACCTCATCTCTTTCATTTTTCTAGTAGTAATATAATGGATTTTGATTTCCATTCATTCTTCTAATTCTACATTTTCAGAGTAAAGCATGGGCAGTTTATTAAACAGCCATTAAATGTACCTAAACTGAACCACTGGTCATGTTTTAATATATTAGTGCATAACTGTACTCTTCCAGAGTTTCACATAACAATTGATTCCAATGGTAAGTAAGTCAAGATCACTTTCATCTTGCTGGAGATCCCACGGGCGTTTAGTCAGTGATACAGTACACACAACTGGTCATCTCAGATCACAAATGACAAAGCTTATGGATATGGAACACAGAATGGCATGGGCTCAGCCTTGAATGTGACAAGAGCATTGTTTCCTTCCACAGAGCAAACTGCACAGTAGTTAGTACATGTTGGTAATTAGAAGAGATCATTAATATCGGTGATCAGCATCAACACAGCATTGGTTTTAGTATTCATTCAGTTTAATAAAAGATCACTTTCTTTTGAGACACAATAGAAGACAGTTACTTTTGGTTTTCTACCATGGTCTCCATGCTTTTTCCATAATCTACTGAATTTCCAAATTCAATTTGGAATCATAATCCATAATCCATAATCAACTAATCTTCCAAGAAGAACGGATCATGGAGTTTTATAAGCTTCTTATTTCATTTCCTGAAAAAACGTGCTGTTTTCCATGTTCTAAATACGGCTACAACAATTATACTATTTTCTGGTTTGGAGTATGGTACTTCTCAGTGCCACAAAATCTGAAATCTTTACAGATGCTGCCTTATTAGGACCCAATTCTGCTTCTAAATCAGTTACAGTGCTGTTACTGTCATCGGTGAAAGGAGGATTCATTCTACAGAGAAGTTAAAGCAATTTATCTCTATGAAACCTGTCGGAGAAAATTCACCCATAAGAGACACTGAAGCAACAACTAACAAACCCATACCTCAGAAGTACTACAGAAGTTAACAGTTCTCATTGGTGAGATGTAATCATGAAAAAAGCCCAAACAATTCCACACCGAAAGCAAATACAGAATTTATGATGCTTTGGATTTATTTTTAGAGGTCAGATGGTTTGCGCTCATATGAAGCATGTCTTGTCAGCTAAATTATCTGAACAAGCTGAATAAGATAAAGCATGCCTAGAACTGAGACAAAAGAAACAAAGTTCTCCTCAGTTTTGCACAGAACATTGTAGTCATGACATGAAAAAAGAGCAGACATTTTTGTGGAAAAAGATACAGGAAGTAGAGAACTTAGGCTCTGAAAGCTAAGTTAGAGAAAAGAAAAATGCCTCTGACTTTTCCAGGGCACCAGGTAAACGAGGCTTACTGTACTGGTTCAAGTGTATCTACAAAGTAAAGTGTTAACACAACCAAGAAAGGTAAGTTACCTTAATATGACAGCATAGAGTACAGAAAGAATGCACTTCAACAATGTTTCTTAAACTGTATTTCCTCTAACTTCTCTTAACCCTCTCTTACTCCACAACAGCAATTAAAATATTCTGATGAAAGTAATACTCTCACTCCTGGTATACCACATGAGCATAAGGGGAAGTCTTCAGGGGCTGGAAGAAGGGGCCAGAAGGAGCACAGGAGGAACAGAACTTGGGAAACATGACAACAAAGGAGTTAACTAAACATCAACCCTAGTGAATGGATTCACAGGTGGTACTTTTTATTTCTAACCCGTTCCCTATTTCAGAAATAGAATTTGCTAAATTTCTAGTAGAACCCCTTACATAAAGAAATAACTAGGTGGGTTTTTTTTAAAACTAGTTCTTCCATGTCCCTGGCAAATGTGCTCATAATTCTGAGTGTTGGTAGGCTCCAATTTCCCCATGAATTTAATAAAAAGACTCACACTCCATTAAATGGGAAGAAAAAATGTTGCAGTGGTTTGAGATGTATTAGACAACATTTCAATGGCTGAAGAAAAAAAAGCACTATGAATTTGTGCTGCTGTGTTAAGAATACATTAATCCTGAGTGGAAAATATCATAACAAGCCTGGCAAAAACAAGAAATGAAAGAGCTTACTAACAGTCTTTCCATGGAAGTGCATGCCAAGGGAGGGGAGGCTTGAAATTAAGAAAATGGTGGGATGCCTGGTTGACAAATACATTAAAAAAAATTACTAAACTGTATCACATGACAAAACACACCCTTTGATAAAGACACAGTGCAATGCAAGAACAGCCTTCAGACATCCTGCTTGCTGAAATACTTCAAGCTCCATTTTTTCTTTCTAGCATAGCTGATGACACAACAGCTGCTACAGCACAGAGCTCCTTTCAAATCAGTGTTCTGTTGCCACTTCTGGCACCAGTCCTTAAACCTTCCACAGCAAACAATTACTATGCCTTACTCAAAGAATCCAGTATGATTTTCAAACAGTGACATCTGAATGAAATATAATTAAGTAGATCCTATTGCTAAACTCAATTAATTATGCTTATATATTAGAGTGTCTCTCAAATGTAACCTTTGTAACAGGCTGGGGCTCAGATCTCTTGCTTAAATTACTCATGAAAGCCTGGCTCAAATGCTTAAGTATTCAAGTTATTTTTCCATATGCCACAGCAAGACAGAATTATACTCAAATAACGTCTTTCTTTTAGAGGATTCACTTTCATTTCCCTCTTTTTTTTTCTCTGACTTTTTTTTTTTCTCTTTAACTGAAATACTGTAATCTTAATTAATACATTCTTTAATGTAAGTAGTGTGACACACTCTTATTTTAATATGAGGCACTGGTGCTGAGAACAACAAATAATGACTGAAAGGAATGGTCATGGGAAAAAAGGACATGGAAACAAAATGACAAAGGAAGTATGAAATGGAAGATGAAAATTATTCTAAAAATTTTAGTGAATAACTATTAGTGTGACGGCAATAAGAATGTGTTTAATTGTAATAAATGGATACTAAATTCTTACAAAAAATAGACAGCACTTGCCAATAATTACCATGTATAATACAACACATCATCCAACTTCATAAACATACAATTCTGTGCTAAGTCTTGAGATGACAATCTTTATGGTTAGAATTACTACATAAACATAATTACAGAACACAAAGGAAAGGAAATAGAATGAACCAATTCTCTCCTTCCCAGGTGCCACATTTCATTAAAATCAGTATGTCAAGGTGTATCACAAGAAAACCCTTTTTGTCATTCTTCACAATTTCAAGATATCCAGCACCCCACAATTTTAATTCTAAGGGGTTTTATAAACCTGATGATTGTATCATCTGAAACTTTCCTCCAAATTAAGATTCAGATTTTTGTCCAATTCAATAACTCAGTGTTACCAATTCAGCTACACTATCCTCCTGTTTTCCAACTACTGACTTTAACTGCAGATTGAGAAACACAAAGATGGATTTAATTTTAGTTTATATATTTGGCAAATATATTACACAGAGTTTCTAAGAGTAGAATTTTCATTACCTGGAAGGGACTGTGGGGAGATTTCTTGAACTTCTGGTGTTTTGGATTCAGCAGGCCATATTCCAGTTTCATTCTGAGCTAAAAGGACAAAAACATTAGAGAGTAACTGCAAACATGTATCTACTCTCTTCTACCACAGATCTATTTCTGTCCCACTTCAGTCTGACAAGGTAAGCCAACATGGATAAATGTGGAAAGCTGAATACCTTTAGGAACCAATGAACTTCCACTGCACAATCAGTACAAGCATCTATCTAGTTGCTAAGCACATGCATTTTTGGTTTTTCTTTGTTCATTAAAAAATACTCTAAATACAAAATTTACAGAAAGGATTTAATGCCTTATGAATCTTTACTTTCACAGTGCAAAATGGTTTCCAGTGTTTTTCATTTTCCTAGCATTTGAGCTAGACAGCAAAAATGTTTTTCAAAATTAAAAGATGCAATATAGTTCTAAGTGCTATACAAGAACAGCCTAATAAAATTTCAAATGCAATGGAATTGTCATACTAGCCATGTCCTTATTTTCCTTGATATTACTTCTAACAATTACAGTGGTATGACAGTAGCCTTCTATTCCAACAGACATAAAGAAATTTCAGTAGTGGATACAGGGAAAATTAATTAATTGAATTAATTAATTTTTATTTTAATTAAAAATTTGGTTTTTTTTTTCCTGGACTACTAATATTAAAACAGACAAAAAACCTCCAAACTGTAAGGTTTTTTACTAACTTAAAAGAAAGAAAAAGTACTTTGAGAATTCTTTTTTTTTTTAATTTTGTGATACATTATTTTGATTTTTCTAAATAATACAGAATTAAAATAGTTTCAGTAAGTCAGCAAATCAGAATTAGTCATGACTTCACACACAGCATAAGCTTTTCAGCTTTTTATTTTAGACATACACCATTCTCAGTCACCACTGAAAGACACCTGTATAGATTTAGACAACATACAACACAACTTTTTGTCAATTACTTGATATATTTATATTATTTCTCAGAGTATTTTTGCTTGGAATTTTACAATGACTCTTCTCTGGTTTACAGTCCTTTGAAATTCAGGAGTCCCTTGTGTGAATATCCACGCACTTCATGTTCTTTGGTAAGCAGAACATAACAAAGCATCACTTGTCTGCCCTGGTTATTTTCTCAAAGATGTTTGTGTAACCTGCTATAAAGAGTGGCTACAAACTGGCATCACACCAGCTACAGATTTTAGACATAGGGTACTCAGATTTAGAAGTCCAAGTTCTACACTCAGCCAGATGAGCAAGTTGGACATTTCTAGGACAAGTGAACCTACCTCTGTCTTTTTCCTCATCTTTTGCTCATAGTCACATCCTGCAATTTTTACTGTGCAAACTACTGAACCTTATGACCTATCCATAAAAAAAGCATAATTTTTCTGCAGAAAGATATAATTTTACTGGTAGAAAATGAAAACAAACGTAAAAGTTCTAGATACTGCAGTTTAAAACTGATACCAGAGGTCTTAAAACATGGTTTCCTAAAAGTAAGAGTTACGAAAAATAGATTTGTCAAAATATGTTCTACTGGGTTTGTTACTTGTACATTATATACATGTTAATGCTAAGGTAGTAACGATAAAGAGTTCATTTTCCATGCTTGATATTCAAAGAAAATATTAGTAATCAAGTTAATGTGTGATTAATGTTATTATCATGATTAAAAACTCTTAATGCTCTGTAATATAAATACTGTATGTTTCTACACTTAGCTTGAATTTTCAGTAGCCACAGATGATGTGAAAAATATTTGTGTGTCAAATGCTGGTAATACTAATTTTTAAGGAATTCAACCTCAATATAAACATATTCTTACTCAAACACATTAAAATATTATTCTACTGGGTAGCTCTACCCTTGCATGTATCAATATCTTAACAGAAACAAGCTCTGCTGTTTCCCCCCTACAAAGCAAGCCATGCTGAGAATGTGCCATGGCCTGCAATGGAATGACAGAGTAAATTAAACAAAGCAGAAATAAGAAAAGAAAAAATCTGATCCAGTTGTTTGAAGTTCAAATTAAGTATTAAGACTAGTCAAGCCAAAAGCCATCAGCTCCAGAACTCTGCTCAAGGGATCTGTGAAAGATGTACTTGGGGATTGTCAAGGTTTTTAAATATAGCTTTATTTTCCACAATTATGCTATTCAAGGATGATAATGCTAAATGAAAACCTCAGTTAACGCTTTTCCTCTGGGTTTCAGGCGTGTTCACAAGACACTCATGAAACCTGTACTGAAGAGTTCTAATTTCTGGCTGCCATTTTAAATGGATTTCATTACAGATAATAAATAAGAATTTCTCCTTGAAGTACCTTAAAAAACCTGTCCACCTGTTTTAAATTAGGCAAATTTCTATGAATCCGTATAAGTCCAAGCTAATTATTAAATATAAAATAGAAAAAAAAGTTGAAGAGGAATAAAGGACTTTTCTGCTTGCACACATCATCTCACATCACTACACTTCTGATACTGTTCACAAAAAATAGAAGTTTAGTTCATTTCTGCTTACCCAGTTTTTTCCTGGATGCTGGAGATAAGCCATCTATTGTAAGGAGAGGAGGAAGTTTCTGCTGACTTTCATTGAGGCCTGGAACAATAAGGTGCACTACAGAGAAAGATGTGTGCCATTAATTCCAAAAGAGATGAAAATACACAGTCTGCCCTTCAAGATATGTGAGCAACTACTACTAAGCCACTGGGAGTTTAATCTGAGTATCTGGGAAACGAGTTGGTTCTATTCTGTAATTATCACTCCCATTTGATGCTATTTCCCCTTTACACCACTCACTGCACTATCACTATTTCATGATTAATCAGAGTTAAAACCACCTCAATACTGGAACATACAACCCTGCAGTACATAGCATCACAAATGCTGAGACATTCTGTCTTGTGTGCCAAGAAGACCCAACGCCAAACTGGATTAGTAAGTATATGTTTGATTCTCATCAATATATTAAAACACAAAGTAAAATAATGCAAAGTTATGCAGGTATAGAAAATATTTCCATATATAAAGGGCTAAACACCCTCCTGAATCCAGGAATAAATTGGTCCCAAGGTGCATGATGCAGTGAGCCTTTCATGTCTACTTCAGGCAGACCAGTAGTTCGCCACACTGAACACTGTATGATAGACTTTCTCCTGTTTTCATGTTCTAGGCTGATATTGTGTATTCTCAAGAACATAAAACATGAAACTGAATAGTTTGGAGGGTTATGCCCTAGATCTAACATCAAGTTCTAATTGCAAGTTCCCTATAGTCTAATGTATCAGCACAGGTTTGTGTCTCTAGATGGTATGTTATCATGCTGCCTTAAAAGATCGATAAGAACAATCCCTCATCTCAACAGGATCTTTGCCTCAGAACTTCACCTGAAGTATAAAAGAACTTGGCTTAAACAATGACACTATTTTCTTTTAAATACAAAGACAATGAAATGATTCTATTTCACTTAAGCTACGACACTCCTGAACCATCTGTACCACCATAAAATGTAACAAATGCTGTCTGAACCAGCTGCAAAACACCCTTTGGTATGCAAGGAAAAAACTATCAAGGTCAAGAAAATTAAAAGCATTTCAACCAAGTTCTAATTTTCAACCAAGGGTTAACAAAAACGATAAGAATTCTTATAGTCACCTAATATTGCTCCTGGGAGAGAAGAACTGTCTGGTGTTTTTGGCTGCGTCCGATTTTGAATAACTGTGGAGACAACACAGGCATGTGAAGCTAATTTTAAAAAACAAAATGAGAAACAAAACCACACCGGAAACAAGCCTCAGCATTCTTAAAACCTTCTCTCAACTTAATATTTGCAGATGAGGACACCATAATCATCCTTTCTGTATTCACATTCAGTTTAAGAAACTGCAAACTATGTTTCCTCTACATTGTCTCTTCATTGTGCATCTCCTTCCTGTGACATATTAATTTTGGTGAAAAATGATATTCTATGCTTATGTTATTATAGGGCCAGCTGCAGACCATCTCATTACCCTGACATTCATTTTCATCTCAAGTTACTCTTGCGGAGTATAAGAATAAATTAAAGAAAATATACAAACTTACCTTGTTTGATTATTGTGACTGGGACCAACCTCTTATTATCACTCAATATAAGCTGAGAAAAGAGAAAAAAAAAAAAAAAGCCTTGGGATAACTGCCATGATAGTAATTGAACTTTCTGAGTAATAAAAACAGAGGGCTCTAATCCAATACCGCGCCTGTCCCAAGTTAACACTGGATATGTCTCTGGCCCCAGTCAGTGATGGTTACACTATCACTTCAGTTCCCACAGGCTAGTGTGGTAATACTGCATTTTGATCTCCTTCTTTCAGCTTGAGATGTTTTGCTTTATAAAAACACAGTATTTGACAGCTTAGGAATCCCCAATCCTTTTTTCTCTTAGGAATCTCTTGAGCACTCACTGGAGAGTAGTCCAGAAAGCTAAGAAAAGTTGAAATTTAACTACAGCAAAACATCTGAAACAGATGCAATTACAAATTTGGTCACAAGACACAAATATATTCCCAAGAATACTCTTTTTAGAACAAAAACTATTCCAGAACCAGGTGCATATTTCTAAACTATCAGCACTCTTGGGTGCATAGCCTGCTTAAAGTAGATTAACTCAGAGTAATTTCATTTGGCGAAATTATTTCCAAAGTATATGTGGTCAGTCACCCCTGAGCTTCTTACATTTTTTCTTGCTAAATATTTGGACTACTCTGCTGTTCACTTCTCTTTGACCCAGATTACTTCCTGCCTAAGTGTGAATGCTTTCAATTATATTGATAGCACAAAAGGAACATGTGAATAGACCACATTTATTAAAAGAAAGAAACCAGCCGATATCAAAATTATAAATTAGTATTTGTAACCATACATAAGGATTAGGAACAACTTCTGAAAGCTTAATAATATGATCAAGAGATGAGATGAGGTAAACTCTAATGCCAGCAATATAAAAATGCTAAATACTTTAAAAGGAAATTTTTTTCAGTTATATTTGAGTTACAAGAAAGAAAATTACTCAAACAATCACCTTTCCATGCTAAATGTATACCGCTAAAGTCAGAATCAGATAATGTTCATTTTGCACTTTATGATATCTGGTCTACTTCATATGAAAGAATGCTTTTATAAAAATTCAGCATTCGATGATAAAATGTTAATTATTTACCTAAGAATAACTATTTTTGTTCTGTTCTAAATAATTTTGAAAAGCTTTAAAAACAATTGTTGAGTACACATTAAACACATACCAAAGTCTAAGAAGCTGGAAGAAGGCCAATCTCCACAAGTAAGATGAACCATTCCTTAGGGAAATGGATGGAGGCTACTTATTCTGTGAAAACCATTACTTTCTGCTACCTAATACCAGTTTTGCATTGGCCCGAACACGATCTTAATTTAAGTGGAGGTTTCAATCATTGTCATTAACGAAGGATGGAAGAGACTCTTCCTTTTTTATTGCTTATGTTTTTCCTTTTTTCTTAACAATTTCTACATTTCTATTTTGTCGTCTAGTAAAAAAATTGTACTGCAGATGAGCACCTTCTGAAGTAGCCCTACTCTTCACGTGACTAGCAAATGGGATGAAATATATTTATCATAAGAAGGTGCTAATTTTATTGTATTTCTTATCAGAAACCTTACAATCAAATAAACAGCTCTTAAGGTGTAGTGAGAACTTGTGTAACTCCACCGCAGAACTTCCAATCATAATTGTTACCACTAAAAGGTTCTTGTATTGAGAAGAGCATTCTTTCTTTTTTGAATAATAATGGGTGACTGTAATGACAGCAATATAAAAATGCCAAAGACATTTAAATACATTCAAAATTTAGTTTTTCACTCAGGAACAAATCCTTGACATGAAATCCTTGTTCCCCACCTGTTGTAGTTACACAGTTCACCTGCATGTAGCTGTAAGTGCTGCACTTGAAAGCTATCACCAAAGCTTTCTTCTCAGTTTTCAAAAAGTGAGTACTTTAGGTATTTCTATGTCTAGTAAAATTTATTACTTAGACAAACTATTTTGGAAACATCAGCCCATCATCTGTAGGAATGGCACTATCAATCGTATTTTTCAGGCAGGGAATATAAAGCATATTGGTATTAGGAACATTAGTTACTAAAATGATTGTTGCCATCATGAAAGAAGATGGCAAATAAGATATTCCTAAGGTATTTCTGAGGAAAATTAGAGATGTAAATTATACCACAAGTCAGACATCTTAACTTCTGACCATATAAAAAAAGGCATATTGCGTCAAGGACTGCAAGTCTCAAACCTTTTGTGAAGCGACACATGGCAACATTGTTTGAAGAGACATTTGTTCTTTCTTCCTCTGTTACATTCCAGTACTTCAAAAAGCCAAAACTAACTGGCATACACGTAAGAGACTCCTCAGGGAAGGATCACGGTCAACAAGGATTGAATAAGTTTTGGAAGAGTGAGAATGTTTTCTTCTGCAATTTAACAAATGGTAGAAGCTAAGAGTCCTTTTTGGCTGGAAAAATTGAGGAGGACGCCACCTTTCAGACTGATATTATGGAACTACAGGAACCTAATCAGACAGAGGAGGAAATAAATTTTTACTGCGTTCTCTCTGCCCTACCACCACCCATTGTTTATGGAGGGAAGAAGAATGACCACCTCTAGAACTCTCCTTTTCTTCTGCTCTCTCATTAATTGTAGCTCACACAGCCCTAGGAGCTTGGACAAACTTAAAGAATGAAACTGCCAAAAGAAACACAAGCTGATGTGTGACCAATGTTGAAAGGGCAGAATGACTAGATAAATCAGTAATGTTACTTTAACAAACAGCCTTTAAAAATGTCCTCACAGAGAAGAGTTAGGACCATGCTGATATGAGTCAGTTGTGTCTTTGGAGCAAAATAAGGCACTAAATAACACTCGTTCTGGCTTTTCACCACTGAAACATACCCCACCTAATGCTGTGGAAACTGAGGTAATAATGCACACTAAAGAGCAGGCCACTCTCTGCTTCCCGGCCTTAGTTTTATGGTTTTTTCCACCGCTACAGTGAGAACGATAGAAGACTTTTCAGAATAATCTGTGGAATGTTTTCGTGATATTCCTGTGGAGGGTGATAAAGCAGTTCTGCTCTGGAGCTAAGCCCTGTGAAACCGACTGAAAAGACTGGATGTTGGCTCTAGTCCTCCGTTCTTGCTTAAGCTGTGCAAATATTTGGAAAACTGTTTCAGCTCACTTTCTCAGGACTTCTGCATAAATAGAATCGCTGCTTCCACAGAAGCAGCATAACAGTCAGGGTCCTGGCACGTAGGGTTTGCTAAGAGGAGCAAAGGAACTCAGCTTGCACTCCATATGCCAAATTCAATTACCTGGTCTTGGGCTGTCCTGTGTAACTTTAAAGACCCCCATGGGACAAATTGGAAGAACAGTAAAGTTGACTTCCATCGACATAATGAGATGTCACCTTCCTGAATATCTAACCATCTGCATCTATATTACTCATTTTCTCTTGAATGTAAGACATGACTATATTTCCAATAACCTAAACATTATACTGCTCTAACTCTCTATATAATGCAGTAATTAAAGTATTATTGTCCTAAATGAATGTAAATGGCCTCAAGTTGCATCAGGGAGGTTTAGATTAGACATTAGGGAAATTCTTTTTCACAGAAAGGGGTGTAAAGCATTGGATCAGACTACATGGTGAAGTGGTGGAGTTACCACCACCAAAAGTGTTCAAAAAATGTCTGGATATGGCACTTGAGGGCATGGTTTAGTAGTAAACATGGTGGTAGTGCTGGGTAGACAGTTGGACTTGAGGATCTTAAAGGTGTTTTCCAACATTAATAATTCTATGATTCTATTCATCCCTAATTATTCATAGAAGAAACTGTGTAATGAATTGTGTTTTGAATCCTGAAGGAATTCCAGATCTGATAATTACAGACCATTTACAATATTGTAAAATATGAAGAACAGACAATGAGAAACCATACATTAACATTTCCTACCATGAAAACTCTTGGAAAATCTGAGACAGAAGAGAATTGTGAAGAATGGTTTGTTCCCTTATAATAATTAACACTCATGACTTCACCCTTTAACATATCTGAAGTAAGAAGGGTTTCTTCAGCTTTTCTTGGGAAGTTATCCCATAGTCTACCTCAGGGATAGTACCTTAAAACAAAACAAAACAAAACAACCTCCAGAAGATTAGATGCTGAAACGTGCCCTTTGATGAAAAATTAAGAAATTAATATGAAGAAACCATTTAATCTTATAGTAGAACAGGTAATGCTCAAAAGTCATGAAAAAAATGTTTATTTTTCACTGTATTAAAATAGTCTAGTAACAGGTTCAGTCTAGAGAGCCTTCATTTCTCCTTCAGCTTTTGGAAGTAAAAAGTATCCATGTATGTGAATCCATGAACATATGAATCCATTCAAGCTTGCTGGCTAGCACTTATGTCAAATGTCAGATTTTTTATTTACTTATGTATAAAAATCATCAAATGTTTTGATGAAACAGATAAATTCTACCTTGCCTCATGCAAGGATTTAATGAACTGTCTAGCAATCTTGATAGGCAAATTAAATTGTGCTTCCCAGCTTCCTCTGGTTCTGCAAACATTTGCCTCACACATGGGAACTACCAGTGAATTTAAAAGGATGAATAATGTTTTAGAAGATCTGAGTAAATACAAGATTACTCTATAAAACCACAGCACCAGATTATCACAACATTTACTGACCATAACAAATATCACAGGTTAACAAACCTGACTACTACAAAGGGATAAGTAAATTTTAAGTTTAGAATCCACACACAGGAACCATCAGCTTTATCTTTGTTAATTTGGAATAAGTATATCATTATTAACAAATAATCATCTCAGCTACCATTCTTAATCATTTTGTCAATCCACACATATAAACACTTCTCCATACAGTTATCAGGTCTTAGATTTAACAGATTGGCTTTTTATATTGACAATTTGTGGCCTTGATAATGTATTTCTTAATTTAACAGAGAAGAAAAAAATTTTTGATCATACAAATCACAGATCCGGTATAAAAAATAAGATTGTTTTGCATACCTGTGTTTGGGAATTGGGTACCAACTTGTACATATTCTGGAATTGCCCATTTACTTTTTTATCTGTTTTGACAGAAAGATAAATAAATACACATAATTACATTTTTTTTGTCCAAAGCAAAATAACCCAAGTTTATTCACCTTTTTCAATAGCTAGGAAAGTTAGGGGGCTTAACTACAAGCTTGTATAAAAACACACCATGGAACAATTTTATTTTGTTCTGTTTCTTCAGATCAATTAATACATCTGCAAAGCCTTCTCTTTGCATTTTGACAATAAGGAAATCAAATGTAATCTTCTTGTTCTACAAGAGAGCTGAAGTGGTCTTTGAGACTTACTACTCCTTAGTAAGCCAGAGATGCTTAAGGGGATTCCTTAATAAAATTAATATAACCACAAGACTAATTTGCAATGAACAAACTTGAAAGAGTCTGCAAAGTTTTCTGCATCCCATCAGTCAGGTTGGTACTAGGACTGACTCAAAGTAGCTTGTTTTAAGATCTCCAATATCAAGTATGCTTTTAAGTATGCTCTTCTAAAAAAATTACACATTTAGCACTGGCAATAGAGAGCAGATATATCACTTTTCTTTGGGTCTGACACGATTCCATTTATCTCAACATATGAACAAAGTAACCCACAGATTTAAACTCTGAAAGTTTTCTCTTAGGCTTTTCCTCTTAGTTTCTTAGTATTAAAAGCTTCTTGTGATGCAGCTGTTAAGTACAGATGAAAAACAGTCCTGCTAAGCACCTCTTCTAATCCAGCATAATGCTTCAAATTTTGTCTGTATCTTCCACATTTACACTTTTCTGCTCCCTCTGTAACAATAGGTGTGCAAACAAGAGTAAAGCTACATATTGTCATATTTGTTCACAATTGCATCCAAAACAGATGAGCAACAGAAAAAAAATTCAACTCTAAAGAAATATCAATTAAGATACATTTGAGCTGGAAAAAATCTTTCAAAGTGCTTGGTAGTTTTAAAGAACAGGACCTACTACTGGACTAAAGACAAGGGAAAACTGACAGAAGTTTCACACTGATGTCATGAGAAAGTCATGTTAAAATGGTAAAAAATGAGCTACTTTCATCTCTGTTGAAAAATTTTGGTTAAACAAATACTGAATATTTGCCATGTCTTTTATGTCTTCTCAAATCATAAATTAAAAACAGATTTGCCTACCAATTCCTCCCAACATTTGGCCCGTGGATTCAACACATACAATAATATGTAAAAGAAGTTTCAGTTTATGGTCATTTATATATTTCTTCAGTGAGGAAAGAAAATTTACAGTGAAGGATGTTTGGTTGAGGTTCTCCTATATGAGAAGACATTGAGTTACTACAAGACAGGAAACTGAAAGAGAAAAGAAGTGGCCATTTGTGCTGATTGGTAAACTCCTATGCACACAGTTGGTTGTAAATTTATAACAAATATATACTCTCTGTTCACTGTCCATATTTTATGTATCTATCTACTAAGACATGAAAGGCTTGAATCTGAAACACGCCGACAACTTTCTGAGTAGAAGACACTTTATCAGTAGACCAGAATGCAGACATGCAGGGTAATCACAAGCTCCCTGGATTTAGGTGCTGCAGAAGCATCCACTGAATACACAAGTTTACATTCCAGGAAAAAGGAATCTCTTCTACATAGAATATGAACTCTTACAAGAAAGTATCTTTCAACCAAAGTCAATCTGTCTCCACAAACCTAGAAGAACAATTCTCCTGGCCTATTAAAAATGTAAAATGACTATAAGAAACAGCATTTAGAAGTAGGATATATACAAGTAGGAAATTTGGTGATACCAGTGAATGCTTTTGCTGCTCTCAAACACAGTATTAAACTGCAAACACTATGCACTCTTCAATTCCTCCTATTTTAAGTACTTAAATATATTTCAGTACTCACTCTATGGATAACTTTAAGATGTTTGAAATACAGAAAAAGCAGCAATTTAGTAAGACATTTTTAGTGCTGAGAAGCAGTTTCTTTTTTAAAGCAGGTATGGGAAAAGGCTACCACCATTCTCCACTATAAGCTTATGGTATAACAATGGCATATTGAAACGACTCTATGGACACTGGGGAGGTACTTCAAAGTTAAAGCTTTGTACTTTATAGTGAAAGCCAGCAAAGTTCTTTATTAGGGAGTATGAAGGCTTTTGCAATGTTAGTAGGCACCATAATGCTCCCTTCCCTCATCCTCAAGTATATCAAGCTATGTAACTGAGGTCCAAATCAAATTTCAGCTGGAAATCTCATATGAATAAGGCTCTCTTATGAGAATGCCTGTTCTTTACAGTTTGAGTCAAGCTAAAAATACTAAGCATAGGAGTTTGCAGCATCTTCTGACCAACACCACAGGTAAGAAATACCGTGCTTGCGGAAAATAAATTAAATTGGACAATATCTGTTAAGTGCTCTCTTCCTCTCATTAGAAAGAGGAAGACTGCTGATGCCCATTTCCTCTAATGATATAAGTGATTCTCTGAACAGTACATGTGTTTTTCAAGGGTTAATTTGACATCCCTTTGCCTACATTGTCTTGGGACTTTAGAGTAAAACCTTCAAATATGACTGACAGAACAGCCAGAGATGTAATACATTGCCTCTGTGAAAACACAAATGAAAGCATACATGACAGTGCATGCTTCAAACACAGTTCATGAAATTCCATGACTAAAAATTAGCTTCAAATTTAATTTTCTAGCAGAGTCAGAAAGGGCCCATTGTGATGCATGCTGGATAAGACAGGCCCTGTCTAGCTTTTTACCACCTTCAACATAAATGCAGGTATAAAAGGAGATTTTAACAAGGATAATAATTTCCATCAACTCAAATTAGTTGATGGAAGAAATTAAATGGATTAGTTGGATGATGGTTGATGGATTTCTTGATTAGTTGATCATCTTATTATTCACGGCCTAAGGAAAAACCTTAGAATACAGTCAGAAGTATAAATACACATACTCAACACTTTACATGTATCTGAAATAATCACTGTTAGAGTTCCACCAGCCTGAAGCAGATCCTCTGTTTGCAATGACAAGAGAACACCTTTCAGAAAGTAGGTGGCAGTTTTTCAAAGACAAAACGTTTCTACTTTCACCAATTCCTAAAATAATTTGTTAGGGGCATAAAGGATAGCATTTAAACAATAGAAACCTGATCAGTAGCCTTACTCTAACTAATACCACAATAGAGGAAAAATACTGTCAAACTGAGTAGCTATATGATTAATTATTGTCAAATACTTACTAGAGAGAACTGTCTTATGATTGAAAGTCTTGCTCCAAATACTATCCTCTACGTTGTCTTTAACTCCAAATTCATACTGTGTGTTTGGCTTCAAATTGTCAATCACAGTCTCTGTAACTGGGCAGAGCTGAAAAACCCATTTTTTGTCTTTACCCTTTTCTCTGTAGCGAACTGTATAGAATCTGGTTGAGGAAAAAAAAAAAAAGAAAAATCTACACAAAGAAACAACAACCATTTTTGTGAAGAATTAATAAAATAACTTCTACCCACCACTGTTCCATTGTTCTTGTTCTTTCTGGCCCTTTTTGGTTTTCAAATATCATCAAAGCCAGCATATATTTCACATATATACATCCCATCATACAGACCAGGACATTATAAGGGCAAAAGAACAGTCTCCTCTTCACAAACAACCCTGTGAATGAGGTTCTAACCACAAACTGCAACCTCATTTTGCAAGCAGTTCCCGTGATTCTGAGATATGCCAGAACTAGTCAATAGAATCATGTGTCTACTACTCAACCGACTTCTCAGAATCTTCTACATCGACTCAGTGAAAGGTGTTCCCTCAAAACTAGTCCAAAACATTCTCAAGAGAATACCAGTAATAGTTGATATTTGTATAACACATTCCTCATTCAGTGATCCCATTATGCATTGCCCACACTTCAAACAAGAAAATAAACCAAGACATTAATTTTAGCAGTTTAAGTCAGTAGTGTGATAAATGCTAACAGACTACGAAATTAAAAAACATTTCTGCAGAAATTGCCCAATTCTATCAAGCAGCACCACCCTGAAAAAGTATGACTGCAATGCTAACCAATATAAGAATGCAATGGAAATGGTGAGAGCTTCAGCACAAGAACTCCCCAGCCTACTATAGTCTCATTTTCAATACACATACTGAATCACTACCAGAATGGATTGGAGATTTCTGGTTTTGTAAAAACAAATCTCAGAGACACTTGGCAACTTTCTAATCCAAATATTACCGAAGATTGTTACACATAACATAAATAATACATATACATTGCCCATATCCATTTCACATTTACATCATCTGAAAAAGAATGAATTCCACCCAACTGTATTTTGCCACACTTTAATAGCAATTTAAGGCTTGCAACTTAAGATTGTGAGATTTATTCCAGATATTATATAGGCAAATGTATGGGGACGAAGGAAACGAACTTAAGGAAAAAAAAACCAACCAAAAAAAGTTCTTTAATCAACTGGAAAGGTATCAAAGGTCCAGAATAAAATTACTTGGTGGACCAAATATAATGTAGTCAATGCACAAAGCCGTCTTTGCCAAATTTACAGAAGAGCACTTTCAGAATACAGTACATGTGAAACATGTTGAATACAAGGAAATTCCTATTTCATTATTAAAACACAACATAAGACAAGGCAAGTATGGAAAATATTTGCATACACAATGATTTGCTCTGTTTATATATTTTATCTTATAACTATCAATTTTTTTTCTTGGCACCAAAAATATAGATTCTCGTGTTTTAGTTGCTACAATTCAGTTCATTCAGGTACTTCGCCAAGTTACAAAACCAGTATTTATGTTGGCTCATGTAACTCTTCATTAGCTGTACTACTTTGTGTTCAAAGCAAGAATAGTATAATCTAAAAAGTTCAAAAGAAAAGGAAAAAAAAAAGACAAAAAAAAGAGAAATAGTGAATAACCTCTCTCTTATGAATTCTTACTAAGGAATAATCTGCTCCTTACTTCTGTGGGCTGTGATCTATGCAAATTTCATATGTCAAACAATAGATCTACTTATCAGTTAAGCTGGCAAAGAACATTTTTAACAAGAAACTATTGGCAACATTAAAATAAGGAAAATTTCTTCTCCTTTGTCCTCTTAATCCATTCATGAGTGGTCACTCAGACATTAACAGATAGGAAAAGCTTGCTTGAACTCCCCGTCAAAGGCAAAGGATATAGAGGTAATAAGCAAATCCAGTCTTCAACATAAATGCATCTTGTTGGATCTTGTACACTTTTTTGGTAAGGAATTTGGAATAAGTATAGATAGATCTATGACCAAAATGTTAATCTCAAGTGGAAATAGCCACCTTCTTCCCACTGTGCCGGAAAGAAGAATTTTCATTTGTTTTCTTCTTCATCTGTACATTTTCCTACCTGTTTTAGTTCAATGGGATAGAAATAAAGTGATTTTATGTGATGGGAAAAAAAGAGTATACTGATTCATTTCAGTTATTGAACAGGCTAAATGAATACCTGTATCAGAAACGACAAAAAAAACCATTAAAAACTTGTTCACAATGAATAGGATTTTAAGTGGCTGTTCCCACTTGTTTCTAAGGAAAAAAATGTTCTGTTTTTGATTGCTGCCTCCATACCTGCAAATTCCTTCACCCTAGCATGAATTAAAATACCAACCACACTTGCACAACAAGAAGAAATCTTTCACTAAAATTCGAAACTACTAAAAAAACTGACAAGATTTTCACAGTTATGACAAACTATGTCATTAGAAAGAGAAACATATAGCACAGAAGAAATTGTCTCTCAACTTCAAGATTTCCAAGCCTGCAAAAACTTCATCAAGCATATAATTATTTCAGTGAAAACTTGCCATAGTGCATGCTAAAAACACTGACTGCGATGACAGAATTTCCTCAACCATTTCAATAAAAAGAAACAAAAATGAAGTTCCATTTAACAATTTGCAAGTCATGATCGTTTGACTATCAAAAATATCCAAATTGTATACAACATGCACTTTTGGGGAAATGCAATCATTTGTTTATGGAGTACAAACCCGGAAATGCCAAGTTTTGTCATAAAAGAACAACAATTTATTGTTAAACCAGAGCAACAAACAGCTGAATAAAATGCAGCTTCAAAGCCTGACTGAGAACATTTTACCAATTGAATTTTGTTATAATTTTAATTTCTCCCTTTTTCAGACCTTCATTTCATAAAAAAGTGCACTGTCAAACACTCAACACATATAACTGAAGACATGAGAAATCAATGACATCCAGTCATCACTCACACGTATTTATCCCCTTGTGGCAGTGACATACATGCACAAAAGGTGTGCAACTGGCCTGCTGTGTGTGTCAGAAGCCACAAAACTTTCTCCTGAACTGCAAATACTTAGTGAGACATCTCCATAGATCCCTCCCATTACGACAGAAGGCAGGCTGAAATAGAGCAGAGTCACTGTCACACGGAAGGGAGAGTATAGTACATGTTTCTCAGACAGAACACTTCCCATTATCTCTGTAAGGTAAGAATATGAAAAACTGATTGCATACTGCAGGGCCCTAATAGCTAATATCAAAGTAACAGTCAACATCAATAACAGCTAATACCAAAGTAACTTTGGAACAGTCCTAGGAATGCTATTCACAATTGTGAATACTAGTTAGATGTTTCAGCTGGGAGGTGGTGCACTCAGTTACATGTGGTAAGAATTTATTTTATTCTGGATTCTCAGCAGGTACAAAGACTTAACAATCACAATTTAATATTTACTGTTGATTCTTTATTTGTTTTGGGATATGGTGAGGGATATGAAAAGGGTACATTTTATCAGAACAGTGTTTGTTGAATAACTCTTGTATTTCTATTTACAACAAATGCTAATCAAAAGATCGCAGAGTTCACTTCATTTCTTTTCCAGCTAGCACTCTATAAAACATTAGAGCTCTTTTGTTAAGCTCCATAAAAATTAGTACCTATGCCTCTCCCCCTAACAGGCAATGCTTCACTTATTAAAGGATACCTCCCATCAAGCTACCCTGGGGACTGTAGAGAAATTTTACCTCCTCTGTTTTTACTAGACAACTAGTGTTGTCTAGTAAAGGTGTCATAAGCAAGTGAGGGATACTGTTCCACTCAGAATAGTTAATTCATGCAATAAGGACGAAAAAAAAACAAACCCAAAACCAACAACAACCACAAAACCAAACGACCCAAAACAAGAAATTGAACCCACTACAGCAAAGGAATAAAGAGGCTACATTTGCCAAGACTGCCTCTCTCGATATGTGTTTGTGCAGCAACATTGAATGTTTAATGTCTGCCTTCTTGAAACTCTACCTACATTATCTTTTACAATATTCTGACTTTTCTTACCTCCCCATAAGATGAACACAAAATGTGATGGCAGAAATAAAATAAGACCAATTTCGTTATTTAAAGGAAGCCACAAATTATGATAATACTCCGTAAGCCAACCACTGTAGTGATTACTCTGTCGGCAAAGCTGATACAAGACTCTCAGCCCAACACAGAGGGATGTTTCTCTTCTATGTTCAATTTACATAGTTGGTTTTTTAAAACTCTACAGTGCAAGGCAGTGCTCTGCTTAGAGATAGCCTCTTGATTACACTAGAAATCAAAATACAATGAGCACTTTAAAGAAGCAGAATACAGAATTTTTGCTTTTGAAATTAAGCAGATCTTGTTTGCTACTAAAAGAAGTAAAATTCTAAGATGGATAGGTAAAACATTATTTTTTGTATCACTATCACTGTGAATGACTCTGTCTCACCGAGAGTTCCAGTGCTATTTTTCCAATTTTTCACTAAATCTCTTTTCAGTCAAATTCCCAGAAAACACTCGCAGAGTCAAGTATTCAGGCACGAAAAATTAGGTACTGGAAATCTTATAAGGCAGATGGTTTTATGAGATTTCCAGAGTAGGTCAGTTTGTATAAATATCATGGGTTTGTTTGGAACCAGATCCCAACCAAAACTCCAAACAATTTAATCATGACTATTTTAGTCAAACGTAACACTAAACAAACAATTAAGCCTTGGAGATATAAGAACATTCCGGCTCTGTCATTTCATGTTGCCAGAGACAAATTGTAAGACTCATTTCATTTTCGTGCATAGGAATGTAATCAGACTTTAAAAAATAAGATTAATAATAAAATATATTTATTTATTTGTTTATTGTTACACTTCATTAGAAGCACAGAATCCATTTAGTGCTAGAAAGTAATAAAAGAAATGGTTTGAACTTTGATTTTTCAGATAGAAAGTGTTTCACAAATTGGCACACGGAGTTGATTATATTATTTTGATTATATTATTTCCCTTTTTATTGCCAAGTTTACTTCAAAGTAACAGACAGACATATATAAAAAGATGGAAAGAATTACAGTTAAGTTTGCAAAGCATTTTCTAATTTAGTTTTCAATTTTACATGATCGCTAACATGCATTTTCTTCATGTAATTTTTTTAGTAGAATGACTGAAAGAAATTGAAGAGTGAGAGCTCTGAAGAATGAGAGGCTGAAGAGAAACAAATCATTCCATGTTTAGACAAGCCTTTAGAATATGCTCCCACAGCAGTAGCTGAAAAGCATCTGAAACTCAAGAAGTGCATTTGCTGCTGTATGTTTTCCTTAAGAAATTCTTCTAAGTTTGAAATACATTTTGTATGACACAAAGTATGATTAAGTTGGCAGCTGCATAGTGAGAGGTTTGTAGATAGGAACAGGCACATATATTTCTGAATTTAGGGTTTTAAAAACCCCACTCTGTACTGTGCAATGTATACTACATAGACTGAAAATGGATTTTTCTCTGTTTTTCGCTCACTATTTTCCTTTTTTTTTTTAAAGCATCAGATACAAACTAAATAAAACACAAAATATGCACCACTTGCAAGTACAACATTAGGATATTTAAATCACGGGCAAACAAGTTTAAACAATGTCAGTCAGAATTTGTCAAAGTTTTTAACTTAAAAAAATACTTTCAGGTTTTAAGTTTCTATTTCACATGTGTCTGAAAGCATGTCTGTTTTTCTATACAATCCACTCAATAGAATACTATATTTTACTGTATCTACACACCCTGTGTTTGTCTAACATGAAAAATAACATTTTCTATTCCTTCCCCTGACTTTCCCTCCTAAAGAACTGAAAGTTAAAGTCCATGTTTTTTGACCCCAGCTTCATTTTGGGATTTTCAGAGTTCTTCTAATCAAAGCAAATGCAAAAAAAAAGAAAAATCTATAGA
This sequence comes from Lepidothrix coronata, assembly GCF_001604755.1. Taxonomy (NCBI): domain Eukaryota; kingdom Metazoa; phylum Chordata; class Aves; order Passeriformes; family Pipridae; genus Lepidothrix; species Lepidothrix coronata. The sequence goes on from NW_016690364.1 coordinate 959,045, forward strand.
GTAGTCTCTCTTTTTCAGACTTAAATGGGCAGTAAAGATAGCCCCAGCTCTGTAGCAGCTAATGTTTGTTTGAACATAGAGAGGCAGGGAGAAAACAAGTCTCTACTCTCTTGGAAACAATAAAAAGAGGAACTGAACGTGGCCGTGCAGTAGATTATCATGACTTTCCCATCCTCCCTTGCCAACTGTCCCACACTGGTGCAAGAAAAAGGAGGATGTTGAGAAGGTAACTCCACATAGTGGAATCCTTCTGGTGTCATGTGGGTTTCGTCAGTTACGTAGAACTAATCACTTGAGTTTTTTGGTTTAGGTCTTTTTATTTGGTTTTGGTTTTTGTTCTAGTGTTAAGGCTCTGATCAGAGATAGTAGTCACTTCATAAGGTTCTGATCAGATATAAATGTCACTTCAATGAGGCTTCAAAATTTGACCTTTCAAAGAGTTTTGGTCCACAAAAATGGCAGCGAATACCTTTGCTTCAACAAGAAATTAGTGTTTGGGGTTATCTTGAAGGAAATACACAGCACTCTATTGGCTTATGCCCTTAATCTCTAGAGAGTTAAGAAAGCAAAGAATGGTTTGTTGAAAAATGTCACAAGAACTTTTTCTTCACTGGAGTTTCTTAAAAAGCACTTTGTAGATTCAGAAGACCACTATGTGCCTTCAAGAAGCAAGCAAAAATTTCACTGAAGCAGTAAAAGATACCAATCCATTTTTAGAGTATGGCACTTCTAATTCAAAACTCATTTGCTTACAAAACCAGATCTTCTAAGGAATATCCCACTGAGATCAGATTCGCACCAGAGAAAATCTTGGCTAGCAGATCTGTGCTATTCCATGTGGTTTTCATCTTCTGAGTCAGCAACATGTTCAAATAACTTATATTATGCAACATTTGTACAAAAGCCTAATGTCCACCCAGGGGTGGTAAAATCTGAGGCCAAGAACAGCGATTCCATTTCAAGACATACAGAGTTACAAATCTAAAACATGGTGGGATATTTACTGACAGAATTGAGTTAGGAGGTCCTAACTGCCACATAATGCCAATGTCAAAGATTAGAGGTTAGTCACTAACAGCAATTTTGAGAATGATTAATAGTACACAGCAACATGCCACAGTAAGGAGAACACACCAGATGAAAAAGAATCAAGTAAGTGAGTAGAATTCCCCTGCAGTAGACAGAAATGTTGATGAATTCATTAACTGCTTTTTAAGTCTTGTACTTTTAACACAATGCTAACTTGCTAAGAGTGGGCTACTTCCTACTTTTTTCTTATCATACATTATCAACTGCCATTCAAATTAATATCCTAAATTAATAGTTTTTCTTCTATACACTGACTAGAAATATATATGGATCTAATCTCTCTTGAAATTACCGATATACACACCATGGTCACATAGAAAACTGTTAACATCATCTATACAAAATCACAAGCAGTTTGGTCCAGTAAAGGTAAACAAAATAAGAGCACCACTTCAGTGACTTTTTTTTCTTCATTAAATTTATTACTCTGTTTGATTGCAAAATAGGTATATACCCATACTTTGACATGATTGTTTGTAGCTTGATTTCTGTGTTTTTAAACTAGCTACTCCCGAGGGTCAGTGAATCTTTAGAGCTGAAATAGAGGGAGATATTCAAACAAAATGAATGATACGACTCTTATAGGCAAGTCATTTTATGCAAACAAAAGGGAAATACAGAAACAGTACTTTTATACAGCCTGACAATATTTCAACAAAATGAAGGGCACATTAAAAGTATTTTCTGAGGGGAATCATTTGACCAAATTAAACAACACTTAACTAAAAACAGCATACCATGACTTGACACAAAGACACAACAAAAACAACTGTCTTATACTATAGTAGCAAACATACAGAATGTATTCTAAACATAACAGGACACCAGTAGCACACTGGGCTAACTGAAAAACATCCCATACTGTGTTAAAGAATTTGTTCAAACTTTGAGTCAATGAATGTCCAACAAGAAAATTCAGCTACTGAGGAGAAAACCCAAAGCTGATGAAGGCGTTGTGGTGGATACCATATGCCTTGAATTTCCAGGTGGATTAGTACAGGATATAGGCTTCTTCTAAGTGTTCTTCCTTCCCACTGCACAATGGGTGCTGTAACTTTGGTGCTGACGCAGCACATAAAGAAGATACGTTCCCTGGTAAAATTGGTGCTAAAATCTTTATGTGCACAGAACACTTCAAAGGCTCCTCCAGCTCATATCTTTGACTGCTCACGGGAGGAAAATATTTCTTTCTTGAATTGAAAGAGCAAAATTTAAGCCTGAACCAACTTTTACTTCTACTGAAAAAAAAGTCCAATCAAATTACATTTTTAGAAATTTCCTAATAAACATTAACATTGTTTTCTTCAAAAGTGTTTGAAATTCTGGTTGGTGAGGAAGATCCGAATTTGTTCAGGAGAAGTTTTTGAAGGTTGAAAGGGTTTAGTCCAAAACTTTTGAGAGTTAAGAAAAAGGTCATATTGGTAACATGGGTTGTTTTTTTTTTGACATAATGTATGTTTGACATTCAGTCTAATGGCATCAATGGGAGTTCTATTATGAACACCAAAGATTCAAGTCTAAATTAGACAGCACCCAGACAAATATTAGACAGGGAAAAAAATGTTCTGAATAATGAAAAAAATGCATGGTTTTACGTGGTTTAACAAATGCATGGTTTTACGAAACACTGCTGAGTCAACTGGAGTTTCACACAATGTTAATGGAGGCAAAAAAAATTCTTCTGTCATGAAAGGAAGAATACAAAGAGAACACCAAAATGACTGTCATGGTTTGAGAGCCTCAGGGAAAACATCTGTATTAACAATTTAAATAATTGCAAAGATTAATTTTATTAATCTGCCAAGAGTTACCTAAAATGTACGAGTACACTTTAATGAGAAGCTCCCCAGCACTAAGACTTCTCTTGAAACTGCTACTTGGTGAGTCTTTGTGAGCTCTCCACCTACTGTAACACCCATTAAGTAATTGCAGCACACCAAATATGTTACAGTAGATGAGATCTTATTTTACTTACAACAGAAAATTAATGAAAGCCGTATTATATCAAGATCAGGAAAGTTGTTTCATTAATAAGATCAGATATAGGAAACAAAAATCAAACACCATTAAAACAAGGCATCATTCCCCTATCACAGCACAACAAAAGAATTTTTTTACTTTTATTCAGCCAACTTTAAAAAAAATTTTCCTATTATTTAACAAAGTTTCTTTCAATTGGTTAAGATACAACTGAAGGTAGAGTCAAGGCAATTGGTTTAAGAACAAAGGATGTACTGTGAAATAGCAAGATTTTTACTTTAGCATGTAGAGTTCTGACTAAATTTTCACTCAAGACAAATAAAGACTTTCAAAGCATCAAATGAGTAAGTGAGAAAAGTTACTTCACATTCAGAACTATTGTTCCCAACATTTTTGTTTCCAATTAAAACTTATTCTAGGCACAGCAGAGAGCTACGCTGAGTTAAATCAAGAGAGTAATAAAAAAAAAGGTTTTTCTGTTATGTTACCTGTCACTAGCACAGTTGTTTGTTGCTGTCCAGTCATGTTGAGGGTTGACTAGAATGCCCCAAGAGAGAAACACAGAGGTTGGGGTGAGAGTGCCAACTACCAGCTGCAGAGGCTTTTGTGTCTTGGTCCGACCTACATACAAAATATATAAAGTTAGCTTCTCTCTCCTGTAGTTGGATAGTAAAGTAAATGAAGGCCTGCTTCACTTCTAAGCTTGAAGGGAAAGGTGCAACAGTTCTTTTTTTTTCACAGTCATCATTTCTAATGTATGATTTACAAAATGGGCAGAGACAGTATCTGATCTCTTTTTTCAGCCTAATATTCCAGTTAAATCTAGTTTTTGAAAATGAGCAATTGGTGATTTGGGTATGCTTAGTACAAGAATAAGCTATACATAGATTAAATTCAAGGCTGCGGCTGTCTTGTCCCATATCACAGAAGGTATGACACAGAGTTCAGGATATCAGGAAGTCTCTCTTTGGATGTGACAGAAATAGTAACTTCTGGGCAGATTTCTTACTAACACTGTAAATAGGTCTATAGATAATTGATACTTTCCGCAGTGTTCTTCATCAAGAGTAATATAAAACCTACAAAAGTTCTTCTGCCTTTAACTGTAGGTAAAATCAGTGTCAGCATCTGCATCTGGGGAATTTTTCTCTTTTAACTATCTACTATATTGAAAATGTACAGCTTTTGCATGATCCTTCACTTTAGCTTTGCTCTGAATGAAGGAGCACAACTCTTGTGTGGAGGACGAACTTTATTTAAAGAAAGTTTAAAAGCTAAAAGGTGAAAATGAACAAATGATCGAGACAAACTATTCTAAACCTGTGGTTTATAGACTGCTATAAACCTAAGGAGAGCCTCTGGTGTTCGGAAGATGATTAATTAAGGGAAATTGATATATTATTTGCATCACATTACATACTTCAAAAATCTAAAGGATCTGTACCTCCTCAAAATGTACAGGTGACAACGCATTCCCTGAAAGTTTGTAAGCCACTGATCTAACGGTGCTATTTCTCACTGTTGTGATACAGACCCAATTAACTTTCTTCTCATGCCTTTTCAATCCTGTTATGAGGGTAGACTGTAGATACAAAAATTAATTATGACCAAATAGTGCATTGGGCATTTTTTGTTTTTGTGGTTTTTGATATATATATATGTATATATATGTTGCATCTGAAAGGTAAATCACTTTCCAAAATCTTTCCAGACATACTGTTTTATGTCTGCACAAAACCAAGTAGAAATTAATCCCAAGCAGTTAGCAGGAACTAGAAAAACAATCATATAAAGATCTGAGAATAGTTTGAGTTGGAAGTGACCTTTAAAGGCCCTTTTGAAAAGGTCCTTTTAAAAGTCCAAGCCCCCTGCAATGAGCAGGGACATCTACAACTGGATCAGATTTCTCACAGCCTGACCTTGAGTGTTTCCAGGGATGGGGCATCAGTTTATTTTTGCAACAGTCCAGTGATCCTGAGAGTCATCTCCATATTAAAGTTACATAAAAGATCCTGTCTTCTTTTAAATAATTCAAGAAAAAAATGCAGTAATGCTAAAATACCTGAACAAGATTTCTTGTTTGAAACACGTGCTGGTCTTACTGAAACCAAATACCGTGGCTCTGCATCTGTAAATGAAGACAAATGCAATTAGTACAGATGTACTATTTATTTGAAACAGGGATTAATATATTAACCTATAATTAACAAGAAAAAGTCAAATATTCAGTGAATGCTTGACACATTATCCAATCTTTGTGATCTTTAGCCATGTGTTCATTAAGATCTATGGAGTTTAAAATAATAAATGATTTGATTAAAACAATTTTTAGATGGTGAATTTAATTTGGGAGATTCCTCTTCAGAAATAAGATTTTCCCTTACTCTTAAAATCAGATATCAGAGATTTCTGCCCTTCTTAACTACTTAAAGCCAAGCTCTATTCTCATCGAACTGCAACATGAGAGAAGTCCTTATAGGAGCTTCCATGGGCAGAATTTGGCTCACCATATACCAATCAAAATTATATTCGCTATACTTCCTATAAAAAAGCATTGATCTATATAAAATTCTTATTCTACTTTAGATACATTTATCTAGATCTGTATCTATACATGACAGACTGAATTTCCTGCATATTTCAGTGTAACCGACTGCTTGAATTCTACCAGTTAAACAAAACCACTAAGAAATCATTCAATTTTCTCTTACACCCAGATTTCTGTAAAGAGAGAAAAAAGAAAAGCAGTACTGAAAAAAACAGAAGCTTTCTGCGCTACTGAAAAGCCTATGTGGGTAAAAACACTCTAACTTCACTGATTCTGTGCATCTAAATCACTGGATGCCCATACTATGGGTGAATTTTAATTGTTTAATTACCATTTTTTAATGGTTTCAACCACACCCAGTAACTAAGATAAACATTGAAAACAGCTGCTCCAGGCAGTGTGGACAAAAGAATTAGTCAAAAAAAGCGCATCGCCAAAGTACAAATACATCTTCATCTACAGAAAAATGTTCTGGAATCTGTGTAATCATATGGATACTTTTTGTATTGAGACCTAAAACTTGAAATAAGTGACATTTTAAAATATTTTGATTTCTCTGCACTTTAATCCCAGTTTCCTCCTGTGCATCCATGACCACTTGTTATGCTGTTATGACTCTCACAAGTATTCAACAAAATTAGTTTCAAGCATCACCTTGAAAGCTTGTGAACTACAAAGTCGGTCTTCAAAGCTCTAAAAAATTACAGTTTGTTCAGCAAAATTTCCAAAAATTGTGAAAGAAAGTTATCCAAATGGTTTGGAACAGTTAGTTTTGCTCTGCTCCATAACTGGAAAAATTAATTCTGGCTGAAATCTGATATGACCTGTGTAGCAACATTGATATAGATTAACTGCTAAACAAAACGTGGTAATAAACAAAGACAGAAAATGTCTTTCTGTACATCTCAAAGATACAAAACCTGGAATTTTTTGTAAATCATTAGTTCTAACAGGTGTTTTTGTTCTGTAACAAAGTGCTCTCTGTGGAAATATTTTTTGTTATGTGCTGCTCATTAAGCTTTTTTTTTTGGTGGATTTAACAAATGTTGTCTTGATAAAAAATAAAACATATCCCTATTTTGTAGACAAATGGCTCTTCTGACTGTAATACCATCTATAAAAGGAAGTATTTAGGAAAATGGACTAAGACTAGATGTTGAGAGAGTGCTGCTATAGAACAGGCAGGTTTCAAAAGTACCACTTGTCCAGTTGAGAATCACTGAATTTAAGAAATATTGTGATCCTAGTAACTGAAATCAGAATTTGAAAGTATTAAACAAGTACATTCAATAACTGGGATGCAACATTAAATTCTCTTCTGAACTTAACTAAAAGTATATCTTAATTTAGAAATATGATTCAATGATTCCTGAGCAGAACCACACACATTGCCAGATAGATGCTAAGAGTACAGCAATTATAGTTTAAGTTAAATTCATTGGTCTGATGCACAGTATTAAACCATTATGCATGGACTGGAGAACATATGCCTTGAAGTGCTTTTATTCTAGGCAAATATATGTTCTATATCCAAGGTATCTGAAATCAAGAAATGCAGACACCTTCTTTAATATCATGTAATAAGCCCTGATTCAGGTTTAGCAATGGGAGTTCTTTCTTAGTCTTCCACTGCAATTTAACATTTCTTTTAATAACTTCAGAGGTTTCGCACTGATTCAGTCCTCTTGCTGAGAAATATATGTGTCAGTTATCATCACAACCAGGAAATCATCTGATGCTACTATGACTCAATTAATTTTCAGCGCCTTAAAACATTGCCTCACTCATATATTAAACTCTATCAAGCTGCAAGAACTATTTTATAATAATTTGTGTTCTTTTATGATGTCTATATACACATAATCCACTCTACAGATTCATGCCTATAAGGAGGAACCTTGGGGAGAAGTGAGCAAGACATGAAAAGAAAAAGAAAATGCTGTGAAATACCAAAACCTAAATAAAACCATAATTTAGTTTGTACTAGTTCATCTTAATGCTTAAGAGATAAATTGCTGAAATAAGAGGTAGATAGCAAAAGGTAGCAAAATATCTGGACACAAATGCACAAATCCAACATCTGCCTCCAGAAATCATTTCAACATTAATCAGTATACAACAGAGACATATATGACACAGATACAAGATACAGATTTGTCTGTCTCTCATCCAGAGCCTCACAAATGAAGGATCCCTACAGAACAATGAAAACTTTAACAAGTTCAGCTTGAAATACATTTCCAAATTTCCTATGAAAATCTTAGCGGCTCCTTGATTCCTAACTCATTCTTAGAAGGCTGCTACTATAAGATTAACTTAATAAGTTTACTTTTTTGAACCTATTATTCTCTGGCCCCTTTATTAAAGCTAGAATGACAAATATCTTGGCTAAGAGCTCCTTTCAGATCAGAAATAATGTCCAAAAAGTGACCACCTTCAATTCTTCAGCCACAAAGGACTATAGGAAAATGCCTGGATGTACCAGGGAAGTGCTGGCCAACAAATCCAAGCCTAATTCTTAGTGATATAGTTCCCCAAACGTGGGCTGTTTCGACCATTCAGTTCAGAGGCACCAATACATCAGTAAAACTGCTCTTTCAAGTTTAAACGTCCACAGCAGAATAAAGCAATGCCAGATTGAAACAAAGCACAGCACTCCTGCAGGCACAGACATCTAACCTAATGATTTCTGAAGCAGAAGAGAAAAATAGTAACATACCTAAGACATCATTATTGTAAAGCAATAGTATTTGTATCTATAGCGTTCAACACACACAGTAGAGACATGCATATGTGTTCAGTACACATTCTTACAGCTTTGCCTCTCAGTTCTCAAAAGTATTAGACAGAAATGTTCGGTCATCTTGTTTTAGCTTTTAAACATCAAGACTACTACAGCTTGATGAACTGTCACCTGTTAGATGAAATAGTTTTCCTAACTTCTTCAGTTTCTCAGATTTCTTTTCATCCAGACAGTCCAAAAGACATGCACAATACAGGTACACCCACAATTTCTCACAGAAGAAATATTTCAAAGACTGCAAAGTTTCACAAAAGCAAACCAGCACGCTGGAGTAATTGTAAAAGAAAAAACTGACTGAGATTCAGTTATATTAATTAATAAAATTACTAAGAGAAAAAAGCTTTTATTATCCACCTTAACAGCTTATGAAGACAACCATAATTGCACAAAAATACATGCCACTTATGAAATCAGACTTGTATAGGAGAACACTTACTTCCATGTCCCGTGAGCTAGGCTATCAAATCAGTGGCAGCAGGCATTTAATGTGCACTACACAATGCTAGCAAATTTTGGTTTTGTTCAAGCATACTATTCAGTTCAGGGTTCTGCCAATACAGAAATGCAGTTGGAAGCAAAACAACATAAGAATGAACTGACTGATGAAGTCAGAATAAATTCTAAAATAAAATGTTACAAACATATCATTAGAATTCATAGGCCAGTGAATTCAGAAATCAAAACAAAGTATTTTTTAGCTTCAGGCTGCAATTCCTTAATTTGCATTTAGGGATTGCTAAAGATTTACTACAAAGGCAAAGGCCAAAGGTGGAGAAAGGGGAGTATTGAAAGCATTGCAGTGTATCATGCATGGGAAAAGACAGAGAAGTGGGACAAAGAGGCTGGCATGAATGAACCTGCTTCTGGTCAATCCACTTGTTTAGATGCACGGGCAGCTGCTGACCTCCTCCAGATCCTCCATTCCTCTAGGGTCAACTAACATTAACAATGAGAATCTGTTTTTTTGGGAAGTTGTCAGGAAGCAACATAATGCTGAATTAATTTTCACATGATTTGGCATCTTGGAAATCATGTAGCTAATATATCTGCACTTTTCTGGTAATTGGTCAGATACAAAAAACTGCACACTAAGATCTTTCAGCTAAGGACTGCTCTAACACAGATTCCTGAATTATACTTTTTAAAATATATTCAAAGGGGTACTAGAATTTTGCCCTATATACATATAGGCAAAATTCACATGCCACTTATTATGGTTGTTATAAAGCAGAATTACCAGTACATTCTCCTCTTACACTGTAAAATCTTGTTTAAAAAAGCAAAAGCAAAAGCACTGCCCAACCCTAAGCTGGTTTTTAGAAACTGAAAGGGAAATTGATTTTGTTCACTCTGTTAAGTAATTACTGTTCATTCTTACAAAATTTCACTGTCTCCACCCAATTTTTTGGGTTACTTCAACAGTATCAGCTATCTCTAGAAGGCTGACTTGTAGCCTTCCTAGCCAAGCTAGAACAAACTAACACAAATTTCTCAGGTAAATACTCTTTCTTTATGAGTCAGGCAGACTGAACGAATTTAGATAAAGGTCTAAGTCAAGCCCAAAACTTTTGGATGAGTCTCTTCACCTTTTCATTAGTCTAGCTGAATTTACATTTGGATATCTCTTGACACTGTCTGAATAGCTTCCATGACCAATAATAATATTGTTTACTGTGATGTAAGCTCATCAAGTACACTCAAAAACACATTTGGTATCCTGATAAAAACACAAACTTCTTTGAAACAAACTTTGATGTTGCCTCATCATTATCATTTACCCTTCAGTTGTGATTCAAATTAACCTATCTACCAATGCATGAAGCTGCTCAAGAGTTTGTTGCCAGCCAGTATCAATTCATTAAAAGTTCAGGAAACCAAACAGAATCCTTTTCTCTTTGTACATTCCCTCTGCAGGCAGATCCCAATTCAAGGATAATGTTGCACAATTGCTGGCTTGTTTACTATATAACTGGCAAAAGAAAAACAAATATTTTAAGGTAAAAACCATTGCAGTGAGGTGCTGAATATTTTAATGGATGAAATGCAGGTGGATGTCACACTCTCTACAAAACCATATAGCTCTCTTGAAAACCCTAGGAAATATCATGTTCTTATTAATTTCTTTCAAAATATATGCACCTATACACACACAAATTCGTAAATTAATAAATCTTCTGACTTCAAGTCTTTTGTTAACAGAATCATAAGAGGTGTGTGACCCAGCAGAAAACCTGAGAATAAATTTCATCTTAATCAAAAGTGACTGAGTGGGAAATATGGAACTCATGGGCTTTAGAAATATGTATTATTGTGTATACATACTGTGTCATCTATTAAAGAAAAAAAGTTAATCCTTGCTTCATCACCCATATTCCAGTTCCAACTGAGGACAATTATTCCAAAGAGAATATGCTGCTCCGTTAACAAAACCAGGGATGGAGAGCTAAATCAAGGAAATGTCTCTAAGGCATTTCTTTCTGCTCTGTAGACCTATACTCTTTGTTTGAAAGGACAAGTTATCATTTTCTTACAGATTGTATGCATTGTGGGGTATCTCATCTTCTGTGTTCATTGTTTCAAGATTGTGAGTGCTTAATGATAAGCTTTAATGACTATGCATGCGGCTGGTGCTCTGATGTGCTGTAGAGCTAAAGAAAGGTGCCTACAGTTTCCAGGTATTAGCTATTAACGTTAAGGTTACGAAATCCCGAAATCCCTTAAGTTCCAGGTGACTCTGAGCTTTCTGTTTTCAGTTTCGTAAAACATTCGATATTAGAGCTGCTATTAAATAGTCAGTGCTTATGATGTTACATTCAGTCCTTTTTCCTCTTTCCAAAGATCTCAGAGAACCTGAAAAATATTAATCCTCACTAGTCCTGCAATACGGTTACACAGGTACTATTATGCCTAATACATACATATATGTATATATATGTACATATATATATATGTATATATATATGTATATATATATATTTCCGTATACTACAGAAAATCCTGTACATCATTCTTAGTGAACTGATTCAAAAGCTACATATGGGATAAATCAGATTAGACAGACACAGTTTAAGCGATGGTTATGAAGTCAAACACTGGACTGGTGAGAGAATTACAGAGAGATTCCAGGAGTAACAACTCATGAAAAGGAAAGTCAACCTTTGCAACAGTGATCTAATCAAAGTATCTAATAACTTAATTATTCTGTGTCTAGCATCTTATTTTTTTTCGTATTTTATTCTGCAGTTTTCAGCCTGGAGCAGACACCTTCAATGGCCTTAACTGACCTCATCAAAAAGATGGCAATTATTACTTCTGTGCTTACGTGTCCTTATTTCCCCCTTGTTTGACACCATGATCACCAGCATTACAATGATGGGACTAATCCAGATTCATTTCAGGCTAGAAAATCTTAGAGAAAGCAACAGGAAAACCCTTAGAGATTAAACAGATTTCTCAAAAGGTCAAATCCTGGTATGTCAATTTTTTAACTATTTATTCTTTCTCCCTGTTCCAGGCAACAGAATATAATGTTCTTGACATGGTTTAATCTCTTCCATGAAAAAACTCATGGAATTCCATCAGTAACTTCTGACATTGAAGCTACAGGTTATTCTATAACATGTAGAACTAGAGTAGATCCCTGTCAGAAAAGACATAATTTTGATACAAATGTTTCTGTCAAAGGGAATCAACCATGCAGTTCTCAAGACTGTTTTACTACTTCTTGCATTATATGTTAAAAACTTGCATATCTCCCTTGTATTCTACTTTGCAACTACAACTTTAAGCAAACCATCCCATTCGATCTGTGATGTGGTCAGTTTAGTACAGTCTCTTAGTACAACGAAAATCCTCAAAATAAATATCATTAGCAAACTTTTCCAAACAACAAAAAATATTTTTTCTCCTTGAAGGATCTACTTTCACCTGAAATTCTTCAAGGCAACCTTAAACAAACACAAAGGAACCTGAGTAACAACCCAATAAAAACAAAATTTAAGAAACCCAAAAATACATATTATCCTCACTCTTCCTATAATTCATGCATAGTTCCCACAAAGCATGTAGAGAAAATATGTCTTACCAAGTTCTGTTACATAGTTTTTTCCTTCTGAAGGTAAAGGAATGTACTGATTAGAAAAGAAGTTGCTTCCATAACCCAGGACAAAACCTTCTAGTTTGGTGTTTTGACTTGGTCGGAGATATCTCATGCAAACGGTGTCATCTGTTGCATTGATCTGAACCTTCAGACTCTGCCTTTTCACTGGGGAAAGAGTGAAAAAGAGGAGATCAAAATGTGTTATCTGCAATCATATATTCAGTAATGGAATATGACAATATAACAATATAAGGCTGTTTCATTTGCTAGTAGCAAGTGACTGAACAATTTCTTAAAGGTGAAGTTTCCTGGAAACCCAGTGTATTTAAAAAAGTAAACTATCAGTCATGGAAAATTGTGTTTGCCAACATGACTGTTTTTCTACTAGTTTAGCATTATCATTAGCAGTAATACCTACAATTGTAGTAGTAAAAAAGTGCATGAAGTAACTGGTAAAAATGTAAGTATTTTTTCCTTTAAATGAGAGAGTATAGTAGCATTAACCATCTATAGGACCCATTGGTGAAAAATTACAAGTTTTTCTTTTGTTTTGTTTTGTTTTGTTTTTAGTAGAAAATATGAAGTTTTAACATTAAGTTAATCAGTTAATCACACTGCAGAATTAATGTAGAGGATAAATAGTAACTAGATTCAAATAAAACTGCTATGACTTTTTTTTTTTTATTATTATGTTGGGCTGGAAATGTAATTTTCTATTTGGAATTACACCAGGACACCTAACTAACATATATGCTTTACTCAAAATTACAGTCACTTGTTTTAAACATTCAGTTTTATTCTTTCCAGGGGAACAGCACACAGCACATAAAGTAAGAAACATCTTGTATATCCATCTAAAAAAATTTGACTTGTAGCAACATGGAATGACTTCACAACAGAATAACTATCTTTTTCAGCTATAAGTTGGTGTTTTGTCTTCTTCTTGGTGTGGTGAGGCAGGATTGGCTTTTCTTTCCTCGGTTCGTACAATTTTAATATTCCCTTGTCACTGTTAAGCCTATCATATTTCCAGAACTGTTGAATTGTTGGCTTTTCCCCAAACTTATGACACCAGCACTAGACTAGTACACTTTGGGTTATTATTTCTCTTCTCATTCTCAAAATGTAGATTTTTAATCCCAACAGATTTTCAGGCATCTGTCCAATCATAAGGGCTGAAATTAACTTATCAGAAAAAAACAGAACTTTGCAGAAAATCATTTTACTTCAGGAGCTAAATCCTGAAGTAATGTTATATATGAGATATATGATATATCATGGAATGACAGGGTAGAGTGATCCTAAACTAACTCTTTCTTTCTTTCTCTTTCTTCTTTCTTTTTCTTTCTTTCTCTCTCTCTTTCTTTCTTTTTCTCCCTCTTTTTAATTTCTTTCCTTTCTTTCTTTTCTTTTTCTCTCTTCTTTCTTTTTTTTCTTTCCCTTCATTCCTTTCCTCCCTTCCTCCCTCTAACTCCCTTCCTTTCTTCCTTTTACTCTCTCTCTCTCAGTAATTGCAGACTGATATTCAAAATTTCTCTAAACAAGTATATATATCACCCCAATCTACCTTCAATTTTTAGAGAAATTTTAATGACTAGAGTTGCCAAGAGGTCAAAATCCCCAATTCGTGAAGATGATTTAGGAGGTGATTTGAGCATCTGCAGTTGTCTGCACACAGAATGTAAAGCCTTAAGCCAAACACTTTATGCCTCTTCCCTTTATAGAAAGAAGCATGCAAGTAAAACTGATGGAAAACATGTGCCTCCCTTCCTTTATCTAAAGACTCATCAAATAAAAGCATTCAGCCAGGAAACCATCACAATTTTCCAAAGGCAACTCTGCCAGGTTCCAGAAGACTGCAAGGCCTCTAGAAAACTCAGTTCTGTGACATTTTCAGCTGTACAATACCATCACAGGGAAAAGAGTGGCAGTTGCTTCCTTATCTAAATGACATCCTAACTTGTTTTATTTTCAGTACACAAAACTGCTGCGGGTGTGCAAGTCTGAATATCAACAAAGCTCCAAACAGCAGAAACCAGGAAGAAAAGCTAACAGACTTCAAACTCCTCTAATGAGCTTCATAAAGACACTTAGTAAAAAGTGGCAACATAGTTTAGGATTATTACCTCTGACTGACAGTAAGCTACACGTGTTTTAATTTATGTAGTCTGCAAAACTCTAACTTTGGAGATCTAAGCATAAAAGAAAGGATGGCCTCCTGGTCTCTACCAAGTATTCATATCTAAGAACAAAGACTTACAGTACTCAATTAAAATATGGTAATTTGATTACTGTATTAAAGTTCTTAATCAGTCTCAAAATTGTGTTTAAAAAAATTAGTAAAGATCTATTTTAATTATAAATTTACAGTAGTTTCAACCCTCTTTTTTTTACACACAGTTATATCTATGTATCTCTCAGTCATACTTTACATCAATTTGAAGACCTAATCCTAATTTAAGATTGAATTCAACTGGGTTGGATTCCAATTTGACAAATACCATGCTTTATTCATAAACAGTCAATTATAGTGACAAGTGGTCTTGGTTTGATTTAACCCTTAGAACTCTCAGTGAGGTTTCTAAAACTAGAAAGTCTAAATGGGATCCCAAAACAGCAATAGCTTTGAGATAGGATCCTTTAGATCTTTTCTGTATAGCTAGCATATCAAAACCACCAAGAGAGCTTTTAAACTTGAGCCAGTTCTAGCAGAAAATAAACAGGAATAATATATTTTGAAAAACAGAGAATAAGGCAGAACAGAATGAAAGGAGATGAACTTAAAATTTTAAAAAATAAATCTTTGTCCTCACCACCCTATCTTGACAGGGCAGGTCCTTTTCCCTTAGTTCACTTTTAAGTATAGTATCCTTTCAGTGATGGCCTGGATGGCAACGCACACTGCAGAGTCCCCATAGCAGTTAGGAAAAAATCACTTAATCATAAAATCACATGGATTGGAAAAGACCTTTAAGATTGAGTCCAATCCAAACCTAGCACTTTCAAGTCTGCCACTAAACCAGATCCCCAGGTGTCATATCTGTATGCCTTTTAATACCTCCATGGATGGTGACTCAACCCCTTCCCTGGGCAGTCTATTCCAATGACTGGTAACCTTTTTGGTGAAGATATTTTTCTTAACATCCAATTTAAACCTCCCCTGGCACAACTTGAGTCCATTTCCCTTTGTCCTATCACTTGTTACTTGGGAGAAGAGACAGACCACTGCCTCACTACATCCTCCTTTCTGGTAGTTGTAGAGAGCAAAAAGGTTTGCCCTAAGCCTCCTTTTTCCCAGGCTAAACAATTCCAGCTTGCTCAGCCTCTCCTCATGAAACTTGTGCTCCAGACCCTTCACCAGCTTTGTGGCCCTTCTCTTGACACACTTTAGCATCTCTATGTCTTTCTTGCACTGAGGGGCCCAAAACTTAACATAGGATTTGAAGTGTAGCCTCACTGGTACTGAGTACAGGGGAATGATCACTTCACTGGACCTGCTGACCACAAAATTTCTGATCCAAGCCAGGATGTCATTGGCCTTCTTGGCCATCTGGGGACAGCTCATGTCCAGCAGGCTGTTGACCAGCATCCCCAGGTCCTTTTCCACCAAGCAGCTTTGTATTGTTATGACTCAAGTGCAGGGCACAGCATTTGGCCTTGATGAAGGTACACAACTTCCACAGCCTTTCCCTCATCCAGGAATTGAGTCACCTCGTCATAAGAGGAGATGAAGTTAGTCAAGCAGAACCTGACCTTCGCAAACCCTTGTTGACTGGGCCGAAAACCCTGGTTATCCTGTACATGCTGCATGATGGCACGCAAGATAATCTGCTCCACGACCTTCCCCTGCCCAGGAGGTCAGTCCTGTAGTTCCCCAGATTCTCCTTCCAGCCCTTCTTGTAGATGGGCATCACATTTGCTAACTTCCAGTCAACTGAGATCTCCCCAGTTTGTCAGGACTGCTGGTAAAGGACTGAAAGTGGCTCAGTGAGTACCCCTGCCAGCTCCCTCAGCACCCTTGGGTAGATCCCATCCAGCCCCATAGACTTGTGCATGTCTAAGTGATGTAACATGTCACTAACCATTTCCCCTTGGTTTAGGAGAGCTTCATTATGTTCCCCATTCCTGACTTCCAGTTTAGGGAACTGGGTACCCCAAGAACTATGAAAAAGTAAGGCAAAGAAGGCCCTGAGTACTTCAGCCTTTTCCTCAGCCTCTGTCGCTCTGTTTCCCCCTGCATGCAGTAAAGAATGAAGATAATAATTCTTTTCCTTCTTGGAGATCTAGCTACAGGGTCTGCTCCATGCTTTTCTTAACTATCTTCTACCCCTTCTGTAAGCTTCTTGCTTCTATTCCTTCCCTCCTCACAGCAGAAGTCCCCCTAGCAGGGACGGCCCAGTCGATCTCAGCAAGAGCACTCTTCTCCCCTTCTTCTTGATGGCCTGGCCCAAAGAGCAGTAAAGAGCAAGGCAGACAAAACTTCTTCACTTTTATTTAGCTGCATGTTTTTAAGGGAAAATAACTGTGCTAAAGCAAAAATACAGATACCACACTTCGTATGACTAAACCACATTCCTGTTCATGGGCTCTGTGGATTCCAGAATCAGTGAAAACAAGGGATGAATTTGCAACTGGTAAAACAATAACTGGCCAGTTTCTGGAAGTGTATGAACAGAAGTGGAGCAGCCTAGAGCAGGGAGAGCTCAATCCTATGTGCTGCACAGACACTGCCAGTCTAGTCAAGAGAGGGCCAGCCAGAAGCAGTACAGATATAAAGGACTTCATATCAATTAACTTGGTAAATGGGGACTGCTCTCAGGAACATATCAGCACTTGCATTGATCTCACAGCATTTTGAACAACTAACAGGAAAAGCATTCTCCTTCTGAGTAATATGTCTGTCTTAGCCACCACTCAGATAAACATCCATTAAATACGATTGAATGGACAAAGGAAGTCAGAGGAACTTGAAAGTTATGATACTATGATAAGAATGTCTTTGATTTTGAGAAAATAACTTTGTCATATTATGATATCAGAATACCTTTTTCCCCCACATCTTCTTGAAGAAAGAGTTGAATGATAAACTAGATACCTTCTAATTCCATTCATTTGTATCAGCCTTTGGCATGTGTTACTGAAACTCTGGTCTTAAATACTTGCATTTGTAGCATAATTCTTTTACACTGAGGACATCTCCAAATGGAATATTCTGGGACCTATAGCTACCTCTGTAAAACACTCTTTCCCTCTGCGTTTGCCAGCAGAAATTCCACACTGATTGGCAAGTGTTCTCTTCAACAAAAGTTAGTTGACTGCCAAAATCAGCAGGAGAAACTGTGCAAAGCATATCTGAAGTAAAAGCACTATGTTAAGTGCATCAAACTGCTGGCAGTTCTAGAATCACTCTAAGGAAAGGACTCTTTGCCTGTAACTGTTAAAGACAGCTTGATGAATCAGCTGCATCATAAAGGAACCAGCCACCAACAACTCTTCAGAAAGAAGAAAATAGCTACAACTAGTCTGAGGAATCCAGCTGGGAGCACCATAGTTTGGCTAGTTGGAATGTATAGGCAACAAGAGCCAAAAGCAAATAAATATTGAAACTTAAAAAAAATTAACTCTAAGTTACCTAATTGAAATTTGCTTCTTTAAAACGTGAGAGCAGCTACAGAAATTAATATGCAAAACATACAGTTGGACAATTGCTGTTCAAGCTTTGGACCTACCATGGATTATGTCAACTATCTTCTTTTCTCTTATCACGACTTTAATTAATCATGGAATAGTAAAGGAAGAGGGGGAAGACTTCCTAAGCTACCATCTCTTATTCCTACCAACTAGCTACAAGACAAACAAAGAAGTCCAATTTTCAATTTCTACTTTCACAACAAAAGTTCAGTCAAAACCTAATGATTTAGGTCTAACATCCCCCTAGGAAATCACCATTGCAAAGCAGGCTATGAAGGCCAAATAGTATCTACTAAGAATAGAATATAATTCTTTGCTATTTAATAACTGGAGAAAAGTAAGGAGATACACAGAAGTAGTTCATTGGGCTAGTTGCATTAAAGGAGCATCTGTTCAGTAAGTGGGGACAATGGTTTTTCCAACCTATAAAAGCAAATAAAACCATGACTTTGCTTCCCAAAAGGAAAAAAAGAACAAAAGAATTTTGTTTCATTAACAAAGACTTAAAGCCTTTGAAATTTGGTGCTCTATGGCCCACTATTGTTATGTTATTGTTAGTAGCAATAGACGTAAAGTGAGTTAAAATTGTCAGGTGGTTTAATATTCCTGTTTCAAGGAACACAAGGGAACACGGGTGATGGGATGACTGGAACAAGAATTAACTGGCTCTTTTTTGTTTCGACCCGAACTCCAAAATATATCCTGGCCTTGTCAAATGGAGTCTCTTCAGCTGAAGAACAGTCTGTTTCTTTCTTCAGCTTGAGAAAGTATGTCAGCAGCTGGCTGATAGATTATTAACTAGTAGTTAACACATTTAAAACTTCAAGAATGAAATACAAATTAAATAAAGTCACCATTTTTTGTTTTGAAATTTTTTCATTTTGAAATAAATTCATCTTGGCATCTTACATTTTGAACTCTGTTTCATGGAAGGCTCAGCAAAAGCAACACTGGGATGAGACGTTACTTTCACTCATACTGTCAGTCGACTGCTGCGCTTTAAGTGTGTACAGTCTCTTGTGATCAAATACAGCCCTATTTTTTTTTTATCCATGGAGTGACAATCCTTGAACTCTGTCCTACAAAACTAGAGGGTGAATACAGCTGTATTGTATTACAGCAAATTTGGCTTTTTTGCCAGAATTCCTTTGGCCTTACATTGAGTTTGTTTTTCACCGTTTCAAAGATTTTAGAGGGCATAAAGGCGAGACCCAGCACTGACTCCCAGAGTGCTAGACAAATGAAGCGTACCTTATGAAAATATATTAACACCATCTATTTGTAAGCACCACCTCACTTGTTCAAATCACTCACAGCAGTGTTTTGACTTTTCCAAATCTGGTGCCACAGTACCACCAGGCAAGATTTCAATGATAATCTAACACTGTGTAACTTTTATTTTCTTCTATTTTACATTTTTGTATTTATTTTGGCTTCAAAACATGGAGAAATATTGGTTGTTTGGCTCAAAACCAAATACAGCTTAAAATGGGAAACATTTAAAAATAGTTCTGTTTCTATGTAGTAGGATAAACAAGGCACACTTCTAAGACAGCCACAGAATTATGGAATAATTTAGGATGGAAGGGACTTCTTTAAGTCATCTAGTTCAACCCCCTGCTCAAAGCAGACCTCATCAGACCAGGTAGCTCAAGGCTACATCCAGCTGAGTCTTGTCCAAGGACATAGATTCCATAACATCTCTGGGATAACCTGTCCCAGTATTTAGTATACTTGTGTTAAAAAAAAAAAAAAATCCTAATGTCTAACTGGAATTTCCCATCTTTCGATTTGTGCCCAGTGCCTGCTATCATATTACTGTGCACTTCTGCAGAAAATCTGTATCCTCTTTGTATCCT
Organism: Lepidothrix coronata; assembly: GCF_001604755.1. NCBI lineage: Eukaryota > Metazoa > Chordata > Aves > Passeriformes > Pipridae > Lepidothrix > Lepidothrix coronata. The sequence continues at coordinate 979,114 of NW_016690364.1, forward strand.
CTGGTCAGGTAGCTGTGGACAATGTTAGATCATGTTCCTCATCACAGATTAAATAAAATACGAACTCTCTTAGCTACAAAATTCCCATTAATTAATACTCTCAGTAATGAAAATAGGTGCCATATAAAAAAGGCAACAAAGAATACTTAATTAAGGGAGGGTGAGCTAAAAGCATTGCATATGGTTTTGTCATTTGCAAGGGAAGTTCCTCAAATAAATATTTTTTTCTAAGTGTTATTACGCCTACACTCTGTATATAACTCTAATATTATTTCAAATAATGCTATTTTTTTCACCTAAATGACACTGTTGAATACACAAATGGTAGATTTTCCCTGTTTTGAATATAGTACTTGATAGATTGGATTAATAAAGCTTGTTATTTTAAGGCATATTATGAAGGAGGATATTTATTATAAGTAAAAACTAGTAATTGATTCCATCTTATTAAAGTTGTGAAGTTGGCATCTCTTTTCAACTCCCAGTGTAACTGAGAGAGTAGCTGTGACAGCGGTAAGAAGAACCTATCCTATAACTAGCAGTAATTTGAAAGAGAAGAAAAGACATCACCTAAGAAAGACCCAGACAACATAAATTCCATCTAACTTCTGATGTCTAGTACGAGTTGGATGCCTCTGAGGAGAACCTGTGTGTTATAGAAGAAGCCACCTTATGTCGACCAACAGAAAATACAGAATTTCAATCAAGTCTCACTGGGAAATACACTAGAACAAGCTGTAGCAAGCTAAATTCAAGGCCACAATAGAAAATTAAAAAAAAAAAAAATCTTACTTTCATATAACCCTCCACAGCTTCTCTTGACACTGAAAGAAACCTTTTCAGACAATACAGCCACAACACAAACACTTGGTCCATTTACTTCTTTTCAGAAATTACATTTAATAACCTAGAGTTGCCAGCTGAACTTTTTGCCATCAGTTGTCTCGTGCTACAAGAAGAGCCTCTTGGAATTCTACCTTTGCTACTTGCCCAGCTCAGAATAAAGATGCATTCAAGAGATTTTAAAATAAATTCCTTCTTGTCTACACTTTCAAAATACTTTTATTTCAAATATGGCACCCTTTTTAGGTGCATCAACATCCTTACCAGAATGTGCAGAGCAAATAAAATAGCATAAATTGTAGTTCCCCTCCACACTTTTTTCATATCTAGGGCAATTTTAGAAATTTAAATTATAATAGAAATTCACTACTAAAGGAGTAGAAGTATCTCAAATACCCAGAAGGGAAAACCCTCAATACTGGTGTTCAGCCGAAGGCAGTGACTCACTGAGACATCCATAGGAAGACATGTACTGTGAGGGCTCAGGATCAGTCCCTTCCCTTCCTGTGCCCTTTCTCACAGCACTCTTTCAAGATTACTGACACCTTTTCCTTTAGTTGCAATGCATATTTAGTTTTACTAATGCTAATCAGAAATATGCTGCTCTTAACTGATACAAATTAAAAAGATACTTCTCAGTGAAAATTGTTACAGCATTTGTATTACAAAGCTACACTGATTTGAAACTTTCTTTGCCAATTCCTCTCTAGTGATTACTACAGCTCAGAACTGAGTTAGTAAGCTTGTATGTCACTATTACTTTAGGATCGGTAAAGACGTAGTTATCAGCATCTCCAGTTTCCATGTGTCCACATAAATCAGCGTACCAAAAGAAATTCGTTACTCATATGCTGCCATCCCTTTCACTTGTTTTCAGGTCATTCAGGCACTTCTCTGAAGTTCTACTTCTATCTTTATCACTATCTCCCTCACAAGTCTCCTTAAACATGTTGGTTTAAAATTATTTGTTATTGGACTTGGTAGGGTAACTATACTTAGGGTGCAAAGCTGAAAAGAGCCTGGATTTGAACTCACGATCCCACTTCAGTCCAACCCCAATCCCAGCTTTCATTCTGCATCTCGTTTCCTATTATTTGTTAAAATAGCAAATAGAATTGAAAACAAGCAAGAAAACTGTTGTTTGAAAATAATCAAGCCTGCAACTCTGATGGAAAAGGGAACAGGAGTCAAACTTCCGAAAATCTCTTTGGAATGACTTCAAACAACCTGACCCTGGCTCCCCTTTGAGAAAATCTTAGGAAGTTCAGCTCCTTTATGTGCCAGGTCAGTAAACTCATCTGTGCTTAGAGGTAAAAATTTAGTTTAAATAAAATTCAACATTGAAATTCAACATTTTTGAAGGATAGGGAGAGAATAAAGCCTATGTATTATTTTCAATGCATAATGCTCTCTGAAACTCCTTCAAATTGAATAATTTTTGATAGATATTACTTTTCAAATCAACAGCACACAAACTTAAAAGGGCATTATTTGTCCAGAAAAAACTCCTTGTTAGTAAAACAACCTGAAACCCCTATTTCAGTTTAGACTGTGGATCACTTATTTGCAATAGGATAAAGTTTAATTTGGTTCTGATGTCGTTAAGTCCTCCAGGGCCTTGTTCCCCTGACCTTACTCTTAAAGCTAATTGTTTGTTGTTGTTTTTTCCAGACTGGCCTGGCATGTATTTTTCTGGGCTGATGTAACTTCACCTGGACAGAGCTGATGAGACAATGACTGTATCTTGCCCAGAAGAGCTGGTCTTTCCAATTCTGGCTCCTTCTCCTGTCCAATGAAACACGTCCAAGGCAACTCCACCCAGGCTGGGCTACAAAGAAAACTGTGTCCTGGCCAAAGAACCTGATGGATTCTGCATAAATGTGTTCAATAAAGGCATGCAGAAGACAGTGGTGAGCAAGAGGAGTCTCCCAAGTTTTCTAGGTCTGACTTTTGTAAGCCTTCAAAGAGCATCAGCCAATGCAGCCAACAAAAGACAAATGTGGTATGTGGACATGGATGCATATAAGGTAGTCATATTCTAGAGCTGATTAGTTGAATAAAACCATGGAATTTTTTTAACAACAGCTCCTCAATAGGGAGAGCTAAAAAAATACTAAGAACTTGAGGAGGTGAGGAATTCAGACGGTGTTGGTCTGGCTCTGCCCACAAATTATAAATAGATAAAGACCACAGACCTTAATGCAACAAGTTTCTTAAAAACACATTCATGGGCAGGCAGTGCATTATTACTGCCATTACCTATTCAATGACAGGCAGTGTTTAGCATCACCACTTCCTTAATCCACTTTTCATCTACAAATATCAGTGCATTTTTGAAGAACCAAAAATCAAAGGCATAATGAAAAACACTATCTGGAACTGCAACTGCATTTGTTTCTGTGAGAGGAGTGAAGATACCATACTTTACAATCCAGGATGTTAACATTCATAACATTCGTTACCATTCACAGAGGATCTGCCACATGGATTAATGTGTACCCAGATTTCAGTGAGGTACTAATATTGCAACAGCCATTTTGAAGTCTGTTCCTTACATGAGATCACTATCTATTACATCATAATAAATAATTTATTTTTTTGTTTCCCTGTGTGACTTACTCATTCTGTGGGTCTTTTGAAATACTTTGGGAGGAGTCAGATTTAGAAGAAGAATATGAAATAACTGATGGTAAGAAAGTATCATTTCTACTGCTTTAGAATCAGGCAGCTTTGAATGAATATTTTAAAAACCCAAGCAGTAATAAATTAATGTTTTCATGTTTATCTATATTCATAGAACAAAATATGTAATACTGAAATCCTCCTTCTGTGATGAGTATTACCTTACTTGCCATACTCCAAGCAATTGAAAGTCTTGAGCTCAGTATTCTGTAATGTTGGCTAGATGCTTTCATAGATAAGTTTGCTTTAACTCCTTCTCTGATTCAGCACATGGTTATTTTTTAAGGACAAAACTACTTAAAGATAGTAGTATTTAGACAGCTAGCAGACTCCACAAGCTATACTAACAGAATAAATTTGTAACCTGTTTGTCTAATCTCTTATCTAATAAGCCAATGCACAGAGCACTATAAAATATACTTGAAAAAAACCTGGGAAAAAAGCAAAGTCAATGACTAGAAGTACAGAGTATGTTTCCCAGGAAAAAAATTGGAATAAATAGGAATCATCTAGCTTAGAGAAAAAGTATGATATGAAGACAGTATTCAAATATATAAAACAAACAAACAAGGCCCTGAGGAAAAGCAGTATAAATAAGTTCTGCTCTGTATCTGTGTAGAGAAGAAGTGATAAACTGTAGCAAAGAAGATATCTGGAAAACTGACAAAGGCAGTGACACTCTGGAACAGACTGTGTAAGGAATAAGCACAAGGGGGTCCAAATGATTTCAGAAAGTCCATTTCACCCCTGTGTCTCTTCGTAGAAATCAATATTCTTTTACTTGAAGGCTACTGTTTTTCTCCTGTATCTCTAAGCATGCACCATAAAGCCTCAAGGAGGGCTACCAGCCTCAGTGCTATGCTTGAATTCCAATATCCTACTTCCTATCTCTATCATGTAAATAATGAAAATCCAATAAAGCATGATCTCTTCAGTATATAGATAAGCATAAGAGAACTGCCAGGGAGAAGCAAGATTAATTTGTCACATGAGAGTAGAAAAATATCTTGGTGCAATTGCTTGAGTAAGGGCAAGAAAGAGCATCCAGGAAGCTGCAAGCTGTTCAGCCTGACTAGAAACGGAACACCTACGCACATGACGAACAAGAAGGTGGTTCAGACCAGCCAGGACAAATTTACCAAGGCCAGGCTGTCTGACTAACCTTGCTGTCTTCTGTCATCTTACTACTGGCACTGCATACCAGGAGAAAAGTGTGAATCTAATTTACTTCAACTTTGACATAATTTCTACAGGTATTCTTCTTGTCAAACTGGAGAAATGCATGCTGGAGACATTACAGGGTAGATGGAAAACTTGGTTCAAAGAAGTGGTGGTTAAAAGTCCAAAGTCCTCTTTGATACTCGTTCTGGTTCTTTAGCAATATTCAGTATAATTCCTGATCTCATTTCAATGAGGGAGAAAGCTTTGTCCTTTGGGAAAGAACTTGGGTTGAGCAAAGTCCATAATGATCTGCTTTCAAACTGAAGGAAGAAAAACTAGATTGAGGCACCCATTCAGAAATAGTTAAAATTCTATTTCTAAATCCCCCATTACCCTCTGTACAGTTGAAACAGAAATCTTTAAAATAATATGCATTAAAAGATGGAAATGGAATGGGATTATTTTTTCTCTGAAGTCACAATGGTTTTCCACTCCCAGTGTCGCAACCATCATATGCACACACAAAGTATTTGACTTCTATGCTCAAAATAACACCCAAGAAACACAGGACTTCAAATAGTGCAAAGATGAATAACTCTGGATGGGCACTTGGCAGTGCTGGTTACAATATTCTGTGTGTCAATTTTGGAATAAATCCCCCACTCTTGAGATGCAGACAGCCAATAAAGCAATCAAATATCTGAAGCATACATAAGAATTCTTAGGTGTATAAGACATTATGTTGTGCTTTGAGAACTGCAATTTGGGCTTGTCAATGCATTCAAGTCTATCAGCAAAGCTCTTAGCTGGTTACTCTCTTTCAGTTTAGAAAGCTATAGACACAAATAAACAAACAAAATTTAAATTAAAGAAAATTGCTCTCTGTTTCCCAAAGAGCAGTCAAAATAAAGTGGTTTCACTTCTCTTCCTGATCTCCAGACTGAACACTCTCACACATGTCTATGACACTTGCTGGATACAGCCCAGTCCTATAAGGATTGATTCCAACTGCACATAGTTTTTCCAGCTGGAAAATGTATCTCATCTTGCACATTAAATGAGATGGGATCTCAAGGCTGATGACCTGTTTTCTTATTACAAAAAAAAAAAAAAAAAAGTACCAGATTAAGAAAAACGAGAGGTGATCCTTTTCATCTTCTATATTGTTCTGCATTCTGAGTTTGCTGAGATCAAAGGAAAGATTCTGCAATTCAAACATAGCTGAAGGAAGAAGCGACAGATTCCCAGTAAATCTTTAATTAAAAAAGTACTCATAAAATAAATATTTCATGATTTTAGAATATATTATCAAATTCAAAAATTTGACAGAAATTCTTTTTCAGCATTATGAACACCCTGTGAGCATGTGACTCATCTTACAAAAACTAAAATGTGAAGTAAATGGTTCTAAATCAATGGATTATAGAAAAGATGGAGAACAAATATAGTAAGTATACAGCAGGTAGAATAAAAGTTATGTGGATGATTAAGGGAGTACTAAGATAAGATAAGCACTTATTTTTGCTACTAAAAAAGTATTTCATCTTTTCTCCCTCCTATTTCCCTTCCTATCCAGGATACGGTAGACAAAATAGAGTTTATGTTCTCTGACTATACTTCCAAATTCTTTATTCATTACATCTATTACTCTATTTTCACTCCTTTTCCTTCTATCTACATAGATGAAAGAAAACAGCAGGAAGTAATCTCTATTTCCAACCCATCTATGTCCAAATTTACTTTTTTTTAATATAAATGTTCCAACGAGTGTTTTATTGAAAAAAATGCCAATAAAGGATACAATCAGCTACACAAAGGAAGGCTTATGATAATTTTGGAGTAGGTTAGGGGCATGTACCTCTATACACAAATCCATCAGCTAAGCAATCTTTGTATGTCTGACTTTGCATTTTTACTTGTACTTCACTCAGGCATGTATCCAGTTTCTCATGGAGAATTTACAGTATGTAGGAAATTATGTCTCTCTCATTACTGATCTTGTAACCCAGTGTGCAGTAGATTACATTAATTCCCAAGGAATGTTCTCTGACTTAAGAATATATTAAGTACATAAATATTGCTCCATGACTTCAGAGTTTTAAAACAAGATGGTCTTTCCTGTACCAGTTTTGTTTGACAACTGACAAGTGTTTTAATACTACAAAATAAATTACTGGAAAAAAAAATCTAGAAAGGGCAGGTCATGGTAAAAAATTATTCACAGTGCCTGAAGTTTCAACACTGAAACAGGGCATAAATAAGAGTATCTATTCCCTGGAGCAACTGTAATTTTTCTTCATCCTTCATGCTAAGAACAACCTCACACTGCCTTCAAATAAATATACTAATAACATATGATGTCCCTTGCTAATTTCTGCAAGTATTTCTTAGCGGAAAGGGAACACAATAAACATCTGTCACATTACTGAGAAACTTTGCTTTCTAAGAATACGTTGCTGCACATTAACAATGTGTAGTAATGCTTTTATCAACTGCTATTTGACCATGTTACTAAAATTGTGAGAGTACAGGGAACTGATAAAAGCCTGGAAGATTAAAACGAATAATTTTTCATGCAAAACATTTACTAAAAATGAACAAGATCCCACTTTGATTTTGTTTGTGTGTGGATGAGCATGCCTCAATGTGCTAGAAGGTCTATGTGAAATCACACTCGTGACTTGCTTACTTGTATGCAAGTTCAGTCTAAGTAGAGATCTTCAACTGGTAAAAAATCCCCAGATCTGTCAACAATTCAGAAGAAGTTCTTTAGCTCAAAAAATGCATAATTAGTATTTCAAGTCTTTAAAAAAATTCTAATTTATTATGTTTATACAGACTTGATAAACAAAGGACATAAATTATGTCCTACACCATAATACTGAGTCACAACAGATTTATCAACTAGGGAGCACTGAATAATCAACACATGCAGGGAGACATTTTTATTAGAATTGCCAGATTTTGTGTTCCTTACAACTAAAACAAAGAATAGAAAGAAATGCTGAAGAGATGCAGTATTTGTGCATGTCACATCATAGCTAAAAGCTGATACTCTTCAGTAAGGTAACTAATAATGAACTACCACGGTGGAGCAATTTCATGGTAGTGTCCACAACAGAAAATAGCTGTTAATAAGCTTTATGACAAAGGAAGGAGGCCTACTGATTTCAGCTGAACATGCAACCCCATCACTTTTACCTGAGTTAGCCCTTCATCAGACTAAGAGAATTAATGGTTCTTAAGCCTGACTGCAGCCATTCCCCTAACAAGCTAATGCTTCAGCACACACTGTGCTATAAATAAAAACTGTGCCTGCCATTTAATCCAGCTACTTCAGTGCTTGTGTGAGCCAGAGGTAATGGAACTCTGCCAAAATGTTCAGGTCAGACAATAGAATTTTCTTCCTATTATTTGTAACCCAAAGTTCAATTTCTTACAACTTTCAGACTATTGCATCCATTCCTTTATTTTCAGCATATGTTTGTGCATGTTGTGCAGACACACTAGGATTTAAAATCAAAAGTGATAAGGTCTGAAAGTCTTGCATTTTTCTTGTTCATGTATAGGCTTGAACTGTGGTAATGAGGGAATCTAAACTGCCAAAAAACTTTAACTTCAGAGTCAGAAAACAACTTTTGAGATATTTCAAGCTTACATATTTTTTAACCAACCACAATTTTATGTGTTCTAAAACTACTCCAGACTTTTACATCACAGAAAGAAAAATTAAAGTGAATAATTAGTAAAAAGCAGATATTGCAAGTGGCTGACGAAAGAAGAAAAGATTTTTCCAAATGCAAGTTTAAAAATAATGTTATCCCTCATCCCTGTTAACCCTCTAAAATTGGCCAGGTTCCCAAGGTATTAATTATGTAAACTCATATCAAGCACTCTGTGGCCATTTATAGATTCATAAACTAATGCCACAACTGCTGTTGATAGGAGGGAATATTACAAACTTTTACCATTCTATTGAATCGTGCTTTTCCTGAGCAGATTTCAAGAATAAAAACTTAGAAGTATATAAAAATGCAGAAATAGCTCCACAAAAGAGATTCCCTGACACTTTGAGAATCCCTTTTGCCACTGACTCTTCAGCTTGAATAGGAGTACAGAATTACAATTTCTTATTAAGTACAGTGACACTCTACTGTTAGCACACCACATACACACACATGCACACAAAATAAATAAAAATAAGATCACACACAGAGTTTTAGTCACTTCATGAAGCTAGATTTTATCGAAGTGGATTTATTCACATGGAGCCCTGATGCCTTGACATATCTGTTCAAGGTAAACAGGATTTACTTAAAAGCCATGGCTACAATTAGCTTAAGAAAAAATTTTGGATTCACTTGCCTTCTATATTTTTCTTCCAGAAAACTCTCTAAATAATATTAAATTATTACAGAGTGGTGGATCTCAGCAACAACTCTAAAGCATTTTACAAAACAGACGTTATATTTTGTCTACCAGCCTCTGAACAAGTGCAGCAAATGCTCCCCTCCAGACTGGGAGAAGGGTAGCTTTCCTCTAATAAAAAAGTGTTCCCTACATCCTTGCCTTTATATTTACAATCAACATAGCTAGTGCCTCAACTCCTTAGTAGCATTTTATTCAGCAACTCGGAAGCGGTGATAACTCTGTGTTGATTTTAAATTGAAATTCTTAATGTGACCATCCTTATGTAACCTTGCCTGGATATCTGCACACTTTGATGACATCACTTTGATTAAGCGATGAGTGCAAAAATATTCAGTTCTGGTGACCATAGTTGCAATTGCAACTTCACCAACAGTAGAAATTCACTCGGTTGTTCAAAACTTGGCCTGTTCTTTCTTCACCTTGATATGACACACACAAGTTTACTCAAGTCGGGAGGCTTAGAGTTGATTTAGCCAGAGTATAACGGCACATGATTGGTATGTTTTGAGGGATGGCTGTGCTGGGAAAGTTGGCTCAGGCCTTGCCCACACAAAGGTTTGATTCACGATGCTGCCAGTAGTCATCTTCATGACCACTATTCTCACAGCAACATAAGACAAACACATATTTCAGAAAACAAACTTGCATTACATACATGTTGTCCTGTATTGTAGAAAACCCAATATTCAACTAAGGGCATTTGAATTAATGCCTATCAGGCAAGTCTGAGTGGCATCTGACCTATTTCCAGCTGTCCTCTTCCACTTGGGAAGATACTATGGAGAGGGGTCTCTTTTGTTAATGGCACCTATTTTAGGCTGCAGCCTTTCCAGAACACTAATACCTGCTTCTCTTCTCACCAAGATTTACCATGCTAGCAAGTAAGATTCCAGCCATCTCCTGTGAAAAGCAGTAGTCAAAAGCGCTTCACAGAAACAAATATATCTTGCTTACAAACAGTGTCAAGTCTGCACTTGAATTTCCCCAAGGAAAAGAAATCCACTAGGAGCTGTATGAACAGTTCTGACTATGGCAGGTCACTGCTAGCCATTTTTTCCCCCTGGAGCAGATAGAGCTTTCTGTTTGCACATGCAGTGTGTAGTATACACCTGGTAAGTCCAAACACTCCAAAGAAGCCTTAAACCCATTGTGTATTCACTGTATCATCAGTCAATAGATATACTGACTATACTATCCATATACAGTAGGTCTGGTCAAGGAGCAGCAGCAGGATTTAGTCTATAGCTCTAATTATAGAATTATGTAGCTTGTCCTGCTGGAATAGCTAGATACAAAAGATTATATGAAGGAGGGATGAAAAATAATATTCAAAGAGAGATACTTGGGAACATTAAAATTAAAATGAAGAGGTGGAAGGTTGTACAGATTACCCAGCAGTGAGATCATTTTGGAGGCGATCATATGCTATGGAATTTAATCCTGACAGAATCCACCCATATGTATCATCACAATGTTGCACCACTGCCTGTGCCAATACAAAAATGAAATTCTGGTGTTACAGACTATCTCTGAACTTGGAAGCCTGACACTCAATGTTGGGTTTTGATATGTTTTTGTGAAAGCCTAGGAAGCAATTGTCTGCATGAAAAGATAACTTTGATTAAATGAACTGCTATAATGGCAACATTCTTATGGGCTGTTTTCATTTTCAGTGAAGAATGAGCCAAAGTTGCCAACATATCTGCTGACTGAAAACCCTAGCCACTCTATTACAACAGATAAAGGATCCCTTTTAAAATTCTCATAGATCTTGTCACTTATGTGCCATTAAACATAAGAAAAGTATGTAATAAAAAACACATTAATCTTTCACTTCTCTTTTGCAGACACTAAAAAAAAATGAAGTTCAATGTTTTAGTTCAAATTGGCCCTCCTTCCTAAGAATGTTTTTTAAAGGTTAATGCCCTGTGCATTTTGAAAAATAGTTCCCAGAAAGACATTTTATAAACCATGGTGAAAAAAACATATAAAACACATGTCATAGCCCTCCTTTTGTGATATTTTGATACAGCAGCTTTATTACATGTTCAAAAAACCTCAACTTTCAGGAGACTTTTCCCTGTCTTGCAATTTCTGCCCTATCATCCTACAGCTACCAAAGGGGTGCTGATGTGGGGAAGGTAGAGGGCTGCACAAAAATGTAAGGTTTGACTGTTCCAGTATAGTAACTTTGATACAGTGAAATCACTCAGCATTGTTTTAACTTCTTGACAGCAGTAAAGAAAAACACATGCTGAGTTTATCCTCTGGTTAGTAAGATGTATTATGTAATATAGCATAGCCAGCAGATTTAGCTATGAATAAAATGAGCCTGTTCCTTTCAAAAATGTCAACGGTTAGTTTGGAGGTATACTGTAAATACAGCACTCACTCTCAGAGGGATGTCAGTTATAATTACTTTAAGTACAAATATTAGCTAGTAGCTATCTACAATATTAGACCAAACGTATTCAATACTTACCAAACAAAGAAACAAATCCTCAAAGTAAAACTATTACTTTTCCTGCCTACCTCCTTAGTTGACAACTGTAGATAAAAGAAAGTTTTGGATCTGGTTTTTCCTACATGAGTCTGTAAATCAGACTTTTCTACAGGGTGCCCTAAGGAATGTCAAGTCTTTACTCTTTTTCCTAAGAAGACAGTAACCAGGAGGAAGGTGAATTAAGGTTTCCAAGGCCCTTCCTGGAAAGCAGAACAGGCCAGGCCTGAGTCCTGGAAAGTAGAACGAGGATGGACCTGAATTCCACTGTACCTGATGACTAATTCAAATAGTAGGAAAACCACAGTGGTCAGAAACATGGCTTAAAAACCCCCAAATCAAAACAAACCAGAAAAACATTCAGAATCTTCTTTTTAAAAATTTCAGAAAACCATAAGTTTATAAGGAGGGATCAACCCAAAATTCTTTTCAGCTCTAACAAAGTAAGACAGAACATGAAGATACACAAAAGCTATTGGAAACAGAGGGTATAGTGGAAAAGCACATTTCCATGCACATCTGTGTTGTAGCTGGAAAGTCAAGTGACAAAATCAAAAACATGAAATGTTGTTTTACCAAACACTAGGAATTTGTTCCACAACTGTGGCCTTCAACATTTGTATCAGCTCCAGCTGGAAAGATACCAGTGAAACACGGTTTACAAGGCAGTACAGTCTTGTGGATTGTATCCTGTAACTTGTTTGTTCTTGGTTCTGAGGCTTTACTTTCTCATCTCTCTCTCAGATTCAGGATGCTCTGACTATTAGAGCTCTAAAGACAAAACTTTTTGTCCTTATGCAATTCCTGTCTAGAGAGACAACTTGGTTTTCTTTAAGAATGGGCCGGAGAACCATAAGAATTAGAGACAGTATGACAAGTCATAACTCTTACACCTATGCATTGCAACTGTTTCCACCCATCATTAAAATATTTCAAGTACTAGAGTGTTGAACTGAAGAATTATATGTTGGATGGCACTGACATAGTGGCATAAGGAAAGAGACAAAAGTAAGTGGAAAGTATTCAAATAGCTCTTTCTGATGAAATAGAAAACTTTAGAAGCTAGACAAAGTTGAAGGGACAGTGGTTTAAATATTGCATGAAAGACCATCCCTAACTGTACCATCATCTCACATAGTATTCACAGGCAGTAACTACAGAATTTTCTCGGCAGCTGATACCTCAAATGAAACACAAACATAATTGTAAAAAAGCATTGCCTCCACGTTAAAACGCAATACCCACCAACCTTCCTTTTCCAATTACATTGCCTTTACTTATGTCTGCAAAATCTTAACATAGAAGGAGTCTGAATTATGACATAGCTTACAACTGCCTCATTGCTTGTCATTTGCTACAGTAAATGTGACAAGGAACCTCAACAGAAAGGGTGTTCACCTACGCTTAGGGCACTACGCTAGGAACAGATGTAAGTAGAGGCCTTGTTTTCTATAAAGACAAAACTATTATAATGCAGGATACACAGAAGCAGTGCAAAGTTTCCACTGGAAAATTTAACTGGTGTTTTGCCAATGTTGACTACTTCAGTCACGCCGGTAATGTTTCCAAACTATTCCTCCGACAGTGCCTTAATTTTTGAAGTCAAAATAATTAAAGAAATAATTTGTTGATAAAGAATACTCTTTTCAGAACAGCAGTAACATTTTCTTTTTCACCCTAGTCAAACACACACTTGCGGAGGTAAAAGTATAAAAATATATGAGAAAATGGAGTAATTTGTGTTCCATCCTCTTGAACAGCATATTTGCACACAATCTCTCAGATAGCTCTGGAAGTCACTAACATCCAAAGGGTGTACTGGCTCTGTTCCTTTGCAGCTGCAGGAGGCAAGATGTTCCTTCCACCTTGTATCACTGAATGGAAATCCCAGCCCATGAGACCAGGGGTCAATGTGTTTTGTCTCCCATGGAAAGAAGAACTGAGCACTAGAATTCCAAAGCTCAAGTAAGAGTGGCAAGATTTACTCTGATAACCTGTTCACATGAGTATCTGCATCACCAGAAAGTGAGTTTGGCTAGATTGTTTTCCCTCAAGTTATAGAATTGATTCCACTGTTCCCCAGAGAGCAGGAGTGACCCTGAAGCTTCGGTCACGTACTTCATAACTTAAAGAGCACAGGAGTTCACTGGAATTCAAGCTTGCTTAGCAAGGCAGAGTAGCCCTCTTAAAAGAATACTACCACTACATATCTTCATTTTTAAAATGCTTTAAAGTCCAAATATACACTTTGCTTACGAAAAAAGTCTGTACTCCCTATCAAACAAGACATTGTTGTAAAAGACAATCCTTCGAACATTTCCAGATAACAGCTAAATACTAATACATTCACTTTTTCAATGCAGTCCTATTAAATAATAACCAGTGAGGCAGCTACAAACAAAAGAATTAGACTGATGTTTCAACATTGCAATGGAACAATCTTAAAAAAGCTGTTTCATTGAAAAGAAATGAACTTTCCACCTGCAGCTTTATGCATTTGGCAAACAGAACTTCACTTCTGCAATGTTATTTTAGGACAGAAAAAAAATGCATGCCAGAGTTAATCTTGCAGTGGATTAGAAGCTTTGTCTGAATTTCACAGTTAACATAAACTTAGAGCCCACTGTTCTACAGTAGAGAGCAGAAAGTCCAGTGAAACCATTTAAAAAAGACAAGGACTGGAAAAGTTCCCTCCCTCAATGTAGGAAATACATACAAGATTAAACTCTGTTCAATGTAGTCCTCTCTCCTATGAAAACCACTACAATTGTTTACTAAAAGGTCACTTCTTTGATAAAATTAAAGTCTTACAGTCTGCTTGACTTGAACTGCACATCTACCTTACTCACAAAATACACATTGCCCCACTATTAACATTATGCAGAAAACTCCACACTGACTCCAGAAGATGAGTTTACAAGAAAGCCACTTGCAAAAGAATATCATCACGAGGAAAAAAAAAAAAAGGCAGGAAAAAAAAATGAAATCTTTGTCTCTTGAGGAGGGGTGGTGGGTGAAAAATCAACTCTACTCCCCAAAAGACTTTTAAGTTTCCCATCTGTGAAAGGGAATCTCCTAGGAAGCTCCCAAAGTGCTTATTCTTTGATAAACATTATCCTAAGGAACTAAATCACAGCTTCCTATCTAAATGTCACTGGCTGCAGGAGAATGCAGATGTAAAATGCATTACAAAGCACGATGGACTCAGACAAGCATTTCCACAAAGTGAGAGCAATACGTACAGTACAGAAACAGTTGTGAAATTGCTGCTTCCATGCCAAGGGACTACAAAGTGATTTACAATCCGGATAGAAATATTCCTTTAATTTTATGCTATGACTGTTCTTCCTGCAGTAAGTAATAAAATACTAGTAAAATGCCAATGTTACATGTGTCACGTTAGCAAGGAAGAGAAGAGATCGCTGCCAGCTTTGCAAATCTACTGTACTTCCAGCCTCCAGGAGACAGGGGAAGTTAAACAAATATTCACACAGGTTTGGAGGGCTTTTTCTTCTTGTAGAAATCTTAATCAATCATTTTTCTCTCCTTCAAAATGCACACAACCTGACCTGCTGCAGTCAATTCCTACTGAATTGCTAAAGATGGATATAAATGGAAAGCATACAAGTTCTTTCAAAGACCGAACTGAAATCTTCAACCAACAACACAGGGTGATTCTAAGTAACATTTTCTTTAAAATCTTAAACAGCAGACCTGCACAATGCTGTCTACATAATTATAAAATCATTAAATACAGTAAATTTTTTTCATTGTACTTCTCACTAGAGTCACAAGATACCATGAAAACTTTTGAGCTTATTTTATTCAAGAGCTTTAAAGTTACTCTCTTGTACCTGGACTTTGCCCTTTTGACTGACCTTCTTTCATCTCTTCCGTTATCTTTAATCATTCCTAACATGTTGAAAGTGAATTTCCATAGCAAAACACAAGCACTAAAAACCCAAAAGCCCCACAACAGAAAAACAAACAAACCCCCAGAAAGTTGTCATAGCTACTTGCCTCTTGGCAATTTCTGAGCATTTCCCAGGTTTAGTGCAATATATCCACAGAAAAGAAGACAGACAAATCTTGACATCATGGTCACAAACCCAACCTCGCACTGGGAATGATTCTGACAGGTATCACACAAAAATACTGCAGCTGCATTTAAGTGAACTGTTCTCTCTGTGACAAGAGGCAGCAACACTTTGACACAAGCTTAGTTTACACAGTGGGAGGAGACAGGATGACATCATTCACTCCCACTGCAAAAGGAGAATTAGCATTAAAAAAAATAAAAATATTACCAGGCTCCCTCTACAATAGTCTTCTGGGGTTTGTTACAAGTTTTTTTCAACCACTAAGGGGAAGAAATTGCCATTTTATTGCTTACATTCCATGCAAATAAAATGAGGAATATCAAACTTTCTATTAATTGAAAACTGATCTTAGAGATGTTTTCACTGTTTTGTCCAAGAAAGATGGATTTAAACTGCAAAAATAGCATTTGCAGTACTCAGAAAACTGTTTGCTATATTGAACTCGGTATTTTTGCAATGTCAACATTTTGCTCAAGGTTAATTCAAGCTAGATATGGTATTCATCCAGGCAAAATAAATACTAGTTTAATTTGACATGACATTATAAACAGGCATGGTAAATATTTATTCAGCAAAAGAACTGGATTTGAAAAATCTAAATGTCATTTTTTCACTTGTAGCTGGTTTTGACAATTTAAAAATACTTTAGAATTTCCCCTTCCATACATATCCAGTGAGCCAATGGACACAATGCACATTGAAAATAATAAGACTATGCATCTCCATCCAGGGGCTAGATCTTCTCAACAGTAACATAACTTTAAATGAAAAAGAAATTCCATTTTTCTATTAAAAGCTGTTTCATTCCATGTTTATAATAAGCCAACTAAGCATAGCATTTGTTCCCACTCGCAAGTGAGAAGATGAGAAGGAAAGGGTGAAGCAGAAAAAAAAAGGGTTACTACTGAGTAGGGAAGAATTTAGTCTCAGTATCTGGAAAACTTCCCAAAGAGATTAAATCTATTCAAGTAAGTAGTGATATCTCTCTCTCCTTAAAAAAAACACCCAAAAACCAAACAAGAAAAACTCAAAACACACAAAGAAAAGCCCCCCCCCCAAAATAAAATAAAAAAAAACCTAACAAAAAAAACCAAAATAAAAAACCCACCAATCAACAACCAAAATCCAACATACCTAGAACTTTACAGTATGCTTGGTCTGTTCTCCCTCCCCACTTGTCTGGACCTGACGTCATTCTACTTTCATAGTGTTCTATAAACAGGGTAAATCACAGCATTGATACCTGGGCTGGGTAGAAACAAAGTAGTTTAAAACAAAAAGCTAATATATTGAAGCATACAGGAGCATTTCTTAAAAAACAGATTAATCCTGTATTTAAAAAGACCCCATGTATGCCATAATTCTAGAAGAACTTCACAGCAAAGCCAACAGTAATTGTCTTAGAGACAAATCCGAGGAATTTCAAGCTCTTCTAATCAATACGGACAGCACACAGTTATAACGAAAACAGCTTGACAATGGAAATGTGTCCCGGCCTCATTACACCCTCTCAATTCTGACATAAGGAAACCTTTTTTTTTTTATTCACTAACTAAAATCTGTGAATAACAACGTGAAAATCAGTGTTATAGACAGACCCAGAAAGTCCCCAAACACTATTACTCAAGGATCTTTGAGAGGATTCAGATCCCGAATGTGAACACTCTGAACAGGTAAATGAAAGAGGTACCACTTAGATGACATGAAAAGATGTCTGAAAGCCATACAGTTGGACAGGAGTCTTCCAAAACGTCACACCGAAAGAGCTTCAAATGACAGAAAAATGAATGCAGAGAGAAAAAGTTCCATTCTTCTTTTTTTTTTTTCAGTTGAAATACTATTTTCTAAAAAACCCCAAGAAGTCATATTCTATTTTTTTCTCTTCAAAATTAAAAATAAGAAATCAAGCATTTGATGGAGCGGTCTCTCAGGAGAAGTAATGGGAAAAATTCCTCCTTGGTCACACAGAGCTGTCTTTTTTATTAGCGTAAGCTGGACTCTCCTGGTTTCTCTTATGGCAAATTCACTTTCCTTTAAAAGATCACACAACACCTTTCAACAAAACACACAAAGATCAACTTCTATTCACAAAAATCTCAATGAAACATATGAGTCATTTGGCTACCTAATAACCTCTCTCATAGATAAATATACTCCTGTCCCTGCTTTCACAACCACTTGCTTCTCTGCTCCTGTGCATTATCTGACCATGTTTTCTCCACTTAGGTACTCTATATAGACATTTAACCTTCCCCTTGAAACCCTGGCAGACCATCCACATCCCTTTCTCTCTGATAATTCTTGTAGGACATAGTTCTTCTCAGCCCAGAGTTCAAAAACCCATGTCAAGATAAATTTCCATCTGTCTTATCAAGGACATGCTTCATCAGGGACAATTGCAGTTTGATAAGCAGATGTAAGTGTAACTTACAGTTAAATATATGCCAATAGTCCAAAAATCATTAACATAATATTCTCCTACACTTTTTCAATATACTCCCTGCATCTGCATCATCCACAGAAGATCCACAGATGATCAGTGATTTTGTCCACTTGTTTTCTTAGGAGACTAACTTTTTCTAGGAAACCTCTGTTACATGGGAAATGAAAAAACACATCAGCCTCTGCTTTCCTTTTTCCTAAATCCTCTTGCCATTCAATGGATGTTGACTACTGCAAACCAAAACATGGAAAGAGAAGGAAGCTCCTGGAACTTCAAACACTATCCTGCACTACTGAATGCATCCATAATGCTGTTCAAGTACCCAATTTCTCCTCTTATTGGAGGGCCGGTTGACAATCTCTATTTAAACAGAGACAGAATTTTATTTCAGTTCACAAAAGTTACCTATACCAGTATGTTCCTCAGGTTTCTCTAACCCACACAAACCTGGAACTGCCTTCTCCATCCTTTGGCCTCTCAGAAGGAAACTATTAAACAAAGGTTCAGTTAATGACAGTTTTGTGTTATCCTTTTAGCGCAGAAGGTAAAAAGAATGAGCCAAATGCAGTAACGAAAAGCCTCAAGCAGATCAAATTTGTTCAGGAAAAGACAAAACACCTGATTCCCCAGTGACTCCTTCTCTTCAGCACCAAATTAATGGTTAGGTAACAAAGTCAAGTACTCAAAAACTTTACTTGCTTACCTCAACTTTAACTGATTCTCTCTGGGGTAGATCTCAAAAATGGAGATTCCAACCAGATAGTATCACAGCTAGTCTGGGAGCAGAACAGAGCTTTTCTAGTTCTATTTTAATAGTTCCCAGACCAGAAAGTACAGTGAAAGCAAGAGCAAGGGAAGAAAAAGAAAAAGTTGGGGGGAGGGAGAGAGGAAGAGCAGGAGACGGGATTTTACATTTTGTTTCCAAGTATGAATACGTTTTTCTTGAGATTTGGGCTCAGTCCCTATTCACCTATCATTCCTGATTATTTTCACAAGCAAAAGCCAAGGTGACTCAACTCCTTGCTGTTCTTCTAATTTAAAGCAGAGTTTGCAAAGCATAACCTTAAAAAACAAAATCCTATCTTTACTTTGAAAAGCACAATAATGTTGTGTGGAGCTCTCCAAGAGTAAGGACTTACTTGCGGTTCACTTGGTCTGTTTTTTTTTCACAGCATTGCTGGTCGATGCTATACATTTCACCAGTGCTTGTCAATTACTTGAGAAGTGTCTTTGTCAGAAAATTTGCTATATAAATGTTAATTATAATTTTCATTCTCTTGTGTGTGACTCAATTATTGGACTCTTTTTCTTGTAAATGTCATGGGAACTCCTCTAAAGGCCTTCAGGAAAAAAGAGATGCCAAAGAACATTCTTTCAGATGTGTTGCTTAAAAAAAGAAAAAGAAGGAAAAAGAAAATGCTAAGTCTACTTTCTGAAAGTCTGCAATTACTTCTTTCCTAATACCTGAATCTCATTTTGATAAGCAAACATTTGAACGCTCATGCTATCAAAAATACAGGGTCACGTGTTAATCTATTATTCAAAGGTAAGATATATTCATTTAATAGCATAAAAATTACAAGGTCAGGGCATTCTAGCATCCCTATCCCAAACTGAGTTCCAGATCTCCAAATTAATGGGATCAGAGGCAAAGTGAAAGGAATAAATTCAGTGAAAAGGGATGGACAGAACAGCTGGTTCTTGTGACATTTTTTGCATAGTTTATCAAACTGTTTCAGCACTCAACCATTTGATACTTGTAATTTCTAGCAGTGACTCATCTTTACTAACAGGCATTGTATTTCACCAAAGTTCTACACGACATGGAATGAAGTAAGAAAAGCATTTATTTAACTTCTCTATTAATTATTGACTTATTGTTCCCTTTGTAATGAAGATAACCTAGTACACTCACTTCTGCAGTTTCGACAATATTATCATGACCTGCCATATGAAGAACCTATGTGATTTAATGTTTTCAACTCTGCCACTCCTGCCCAATCTCAAGATTTTGTATGATGTTATTTGGGGCTTATTTTGCCTTTAAAAATTTCTTAACGGTCAGGTTTTGAATGACTCCAGAGAAGGACTCTGCTCAGTCTGCATAGGCTCCTGCTGCAATGCCTGTCCATCCTCATGGGGAAAAAAACTTTTTTCTCTTATAAGTCTAAACCTCCCTTATTTCAACTTGTGCCCATTTTCTCTCATGCTCCCACTATGCAGCAGTGTGAGGAGCCTAGCTCCATCTTTTTGGCAATCTCCTGAGAAGCACTGTAAGGGCTGCTGTTAGGTTCCCTCAAGCTCTCAGGTTCTCTTCTCCTGACTGAGCAAGTCCCATTCCCTCAGCTTGTGCTCCAAACCCTCACCATATTGCTTGACCTTCGCTAGACTTGATCCAGTTTATTGAAACCTGTCCTGTATTTGGGGGTGGGGTGAGAGGCCAACACTGGATGGTATCTAGATAGGTGGTGAGTAGTGAGGGGCAATTACTTCCCTCAGTCTCCTGGGCTGTGTTCCTGTTCATACAGCCCAGGACACTGCTGACCTGCCTTGCTGCCAGGACTCACTGCTGGCTTCTGTGCAGCTTTCTGTCCACCAAGATCCCCAGTTCCTTTTCATCAGGGCTGTTCCCCAGCCAGTCAGTCCCCAGCCTGTATCATTGCAGGGGTTACCCTCATCCAGATACAGGACTTTGCAGTTGTCCTTGTTAAATTTCATGAGGTCCCTGTCAGCCCATTCCTAGAGTCTGGCTAGGTCCCTCTGAATGCCAGCCCCGCCCTCAAGAATATCAAGTGGTCATCCCAATTTGTGTCACCTGGAAACCTGACAGGAGCCCACTCTGGCACTTCCTCCAGGTTACTGACAAAGATGTTAAAAGAATAGGTCCTAAGACAACCATCTATGGTGCTCCCCTTGTTACCATCATCTAGGTAGCATATGATCCAATACCTACTGCCCTCCGAGCCCAGAGCATCCAACCATTTACTTACACAACTCTCTACTTCAATAGATGTGTACTCCATAAAATAGATGATGTGTGCTACAATTGCTATTTAAAACCACTTTCAAGAAATGAGCTTCCTTGAGCAAGTACTCGATGCATTTAATATTTCTTTGAACAGTTCATCACCCTTCATTGTTACATCTTAACAGACGTAAATCTGTCTAAGCTCATTGAACTTCTACAGCAAAAACCCATCCTGTCCTTTGAAGCACTATGTAATTACTTAGTACTGAAGACACTGCTGCTGTCTGTGAAAAACTACCTTCATCTTCTCTATTATCAACACATTTGTGCGACTTCAGATAATTAACACAAATACACTCTCTCTATTAATGGATTACTCTAAAACATTCCTTTCAAATATGTTCTGTCTATGCCTTTTGTGCCATCATGTCTGCTTTAACAGAATCTAACTCAGCTGAAATGCAGGCAGAAGAAAAGAGCAAAATACAGGAGGGCATGTGACAATACTGAGTCTTCAACAAAGTAATTGCATGAATCAAAAATATCTTAATATATGTTCATTTTCATGGGATTAAAATGAATTTTGTATAGCCTAAAGTATTCTCAACTATAATTTAATTATTTTAAATATGCTCAAAATGTGAGCAAATAGTTTAAGCACCAGTTCTCTTAGATTGCTTTGAGAGAAGGGCTTCATAATCCATGCAATACCTAGTCTTGGTCTTTCAATACTCCATTACAATCTTCCACTGCAGAAGTCAGTCCCTCTTTGTCTCTTCCATCTCTCTCCACAGTATGTTCTGATTTGTGAAGATAGTGTAAGATCACAGTCCAGATTAGTGAACTCAGATGTGAAGTCTGGAATCTATTACAATACACTAGGATAGGATACAAAATGTCTGTTTTGACGTCTAGAACATGAATGTTGATGCCATTGGCTATTCTATTGTAAAGAAGGGATGCCTGTCTGTAGGCAGATCAGCAGAAGCATCTGCCTTTGAAGTTAATATTGATTTATATATTTGTATTATAAATATATACATTTATGTGTATTATAATAGATATTTATAAACATATTTATAAAATTATATTTATATACAAATACAATATCTTATATCATATTTATATTATAATAATGATTTACAGAGCTAATGATTGACTGCTCTGATGTTTGCCAAGTTATACTATAGTGGGTTTGTGCAGGAATAAATACCACATATCACATGTCACATCATACATCTGATACAGATTTAGTTTTTTTCTGATTATTGCCACAGGACAAACTACTATACCATAAAGAATGCTCCTGCTTCGTCACTGCTCAGTCACATCCTAAGCAAGTACTTCTGACTCCCTTCTCAAAGAGATTACAGTATGCTTCTTCATTTCTCAATACGCCCACAATTTTTCTGCGCCTTAGGCCTCTAGGTCTGGCTCGTTCCTGAGCTGCTCTTGAAACAGTTTTCCCAATCCCGCCGTGAACCCGGCGCTCCCTGTCTGCGATCCCACCTCCGGCCGCCAGGGCGCGGCCGCGAGACAACTGCGTGCGGCTGGGGCGGGAGGAGCGACGGGGGCGCGGGGGAAGAGCCGGGAACGGGTGTGGGGACAGGGGACGGCATCGCACCGCAGCGTCGACAAACACCGCTCTGGTGCACGGCTTACTTATCTGCCACGTTTTACACCAAGTAGCCCGCCAGCGACTGCCCACGGAGCAGCCGGCAGTGGCTCTCGGGAAGGACGGCAGGCACACTGGAGCATCAGGAGGAGAACGAGATGCTGCCCTGCACGAAGTAATAAATGCAATAGAGGCAAACTAGCTCGGACGTATTGCTGGTAGTCAAACTGCTCCTCCGTGCGGTTTGCGACAGCCAGTGTAGCCACACACTGTAAGCAGATAAATACCAAAATCTACAAGTTCTATTCATGGGGTTTTTTTCTCCCAGCGTAAGCTCTCCAAGGACAGAATGGAGATGGAGACCAAGCTGCCTTCTATCAAGGCAATGCACAAAAGAGTATGAGGCTATTGCCTGTGCTGTTTCACTTAAAATAGAAAAATTTATTCACTCCAGGGCTGCCAGCTCAATTCATCACAGAAAAAAAAAACCCAACAAACTAAAAAAGCAGAATATAACTCAAAGATTAAGTTCTGCCTCACTGGGGTACTGAATAAAATGCAACTCATCACTGAATCTGGCCCACTCCAGGGACAGCAGGTGCAGCATTAAGCTGTGCTTATTTCCTTCTCCCCTCCCCTTCTCTAAGGCAATCATTCAAACATTCTGACAGAAAGCCAGGGGAAACCCTGCAAAAACTAGAGCAAATAATAAAAGCAAAACTTTTATGAAGAGTAGGAAAGTAATCTCAAAGTTACATAGAGGAAGACAACCAGATTTTTAGTTTTATTAAAAGATATTATTTTCTTGGCATAAGAAAATTATTTCTTTGGCTAGGATGCAGAGATTTGATGAATGCCTGCAAGACGGGAGGGAAATAATTCATGTTTGTTCCCCTCTCCTTATGAGTCACTTTGGCCTAAAACACATCTTCCAGAAACTTTTTGGCTGAATTTGGCTATATTAGTTTACAATTGACATCAGCAGGCTTATCTAACTCCGAATACTGTGAATAACGTTCAAGTGTCATTGCTTCTCACTACTGTGCACAGAATTTAAACACATAAAATACACTATAAACTATACACTTCATTTTAAGTTGAAAAAGGCAGCTAATGATCAACAGAACCACATTATTCTAAAGTACACAGCCCAATTATTAAAAAGAATTTGTAATGTACATCTTAATATATAATTCATATGTTTAGTTGTTGTAATTATCCTCTGTATCCAGTGACATGAAAATTAAAGTAACAGTGCATGTGTAATTTATTTGAAGCAAACTAAACCCAGGATTAAATAAAAATCTCTAAATGCAGATGTTCTGTCTTTAGAACAAAATTATTTGTATGACATTCTTGAAGCAAGTATTTAACAACTGTAAATATAATCAAAACAACTCTGAAACATTAAAATCTACATAATAACAAAGCACATTGTCTGCAGAGGAAAGGAGTTATGTTTCACTTAAAAAATGAACAGCAACTGAGCATTTCCACCAGGGAGCTCTCAAATGTCCATTGGAAGATTTCTTTTATGTCAAGAGCTGTGCTTAGCTTTAGCAAATGAAGAAATGGCTTTGTAAAGCCAAACAGTGCCTCAGGCCCAGCATCCTTGTTTTGTGCATTTCAAGACAGAATGAGAATTACTTAATACTAGTCTTAACCTGGTCCCAGGGACCACATGGCCAGCAGTGGCTACAGGGGGATTAAAGCACAGGTGGACCATACCTTCTAATTCAGTTCCGTCTGAAAATAGTCCAGTTTGTGCTATCCAAAGCATTCTCATGACATCAACAAAATTAAGGGGGGAATGATCAGGAGATTCTCTTTCAAGGCATTCTCATGATCTCAAGTAAAGTATGAAAATATATATATATATATATGCAAAAAGGGCACCAGTGTACTTCCTAACATGAAAAGTAAATATTGCTTTTCTTCAGTTCCTACATTTAAAAATACTGTTTAACAGCTAAAGAAATTCAGCAGCCTCCCGTACCCTAAATGAAAAGACAGCACATTAGATTGCACAACGCAAGAAAGTTATAACATTAAAAGCCCAAAAGAAACCCAATTTTATCAGAATTTTCCTTTAAAAATCTGCAGTATTTATTTGGGAGACCTAGAGTTTGGGAACTGTCTCCCAATACGAAGAGCACAGAAGCTGAATTCTGTATTGTTTGCTTGTTTAAAAGCTTGCAAGAGTTTATTTTTTTTTTCATATAAAAACGTATTCTGTTTTGTGAAGATATGTATAACATCTTGAAGCTGCTTGTGCCTCAGCATCTTGAAAAACTTTCAAGGAATATAGATATAGTATCCAAAGTGCATGTTTTCAAGAGCTCAGAGAGTCTGAAAGAGCTCTGAACTGCAACAAAGACATGGACACTATCTGGAATACAGCCGGTTGTAATAGTACATTTTGGAAGTCTCTTCTTCTGCAAAGACGGGGTATTTTTGTAGCAGTTGATACTACTATTTAGCAAATAATATCAGCAACTGTGTTTCTGTCATGCCAAACAGAAGTAAACACACAGAAATACGCACCCAGACTTAGAGCTCATTTCAAAACCTTTTCCCTCAAAATTATTTTTTCCATATTTTCATATGGGAGAGGTCGTCAGGACAGAGTAAGACAGTTTTGAAGCATTCCTGAATTAAGCCCAAAGTGCCAGATGACCCTCAACTACGAATTCCTGTTTATTCACTAGAGAAGTACTTTACTAATTCAGTAATAGTATTCTGCCAGTTTTCATCAGTCTAAAGGATATTTTCCAAGAGAAGAGACTTCCTCTTTCAAGTCATTCATCCCTGGTATCACTGCAGATAAATGAGAACTCTGAGCATCGTGTCTGTTTTACTGTGTTGACACCTGTCTGCAGTCACTATCAGTTCACCACAGAGATGTTTGCAGAGGACGCTGAGCTTCTCTCAAGTTAAAAAAAATACAGAACACTGTAAAAGCAAGTGTTCTGGATGACTAGTACACAACAGCATAAAAGTCCTCATTGTCAAGGTACAAGAAGCTCCATGACAACCTCATATACTATAATCTCCTAGCAAAAGAATGAGAAATTTGGAACACTCATAGATGTCCAATTACATTTGTTTCAAATAAAAATATTAATATATTTACATAAATTAATATAAAAAATACAAGCCTTTAAATAAGCTCTGTATATGCTACACCAATGAAAGAGCACATAAAGTATTCAATGATGAGAAATACTGTGGAAGACATACGTAAAAAATATTAACGTAGGTCTACTCACTATTGTATTGATTTCCAATTTTTATCTCATAATTAAAAGGAAGAGAAAACATGGAGCTAATCTGAGGGGTTGATTCATTCAAGTGCTCTCTTTCCATCCCTTTTAGCATTGCTAATACCTTACTATACCCTCTCCAGTGGACAGGAAAAAATTTTTCCCATTTATTTTAGATAAAAGATACTTATTGGTGTATACTGTGAGAAAATGAATCTCTGAATCTTAGCTATGAAGCTTCTCATTCCAGATCAGGAGCAGTAATGGTCCTCATGGATCTAAACCTCCTTTCACTCATAGTAACATATATATGAAACTGGAAATATATTCTGATATCTCATATGCCATTATTATCTTTATAAGCAGATGTTAAACATGCTTTTGCAAAGAGGAGCTTTAAAAAAAAATAAATTAAGGAACAGAGGATATTTCCTCCTTTGAGTCTGACATAAAATGAACCATCAAAACTTACAAAGAAAAGAATACCACTTGAGAAGAAAAATCTTAAGACTTTAAAGGCAGAAAAGAATTACAGGACCTTTTATTAGCTTTATTTGATGAAAAAAAAAAAGAAAAAACGGATGTGCAAATTAAGAGGTATTCAAAGAAGTTATGGTTTGACCAAACAGAATGGATCCCATTTTCATTACATACCAAAATAACTAATCAATGAAGCAGTGTACGTGCTTCCCTGCGGGTGAAAGTTTCCCTAGCCAACTCAGGAAAGTACTCAAAACTTCAAATTCCTAGTGGGATGTGTCTGGCCTTTGGATAGTATCAGAACAGCTAAATAGCTTGCATTCCCCTGTATAATTTATAACAACACTGATAATACCAGGAGATTTGCTTTAGAAAATTTGGAACATAAAAGGGCATAAAAATCTCTCAGAAGTCAGCAAACAGAACTCCAGGAATGGTATATGCATATTACAGAATAACATTATGCACATCAGTTTTGCCACTGTACCAAATTACAGCCCAGTCCTGACTACTGGAATCATTGAGTAGATGGAGATAAACCTTTTGATTTATTATACACAAGTACACAGGTATACATCTTGTAACAAGCTTTTTCTGTAACAGCAAAATGTTCTGTCGTCTGCCACCTCCCTAAAAATACGCTGGCAATTATGAGTCAAAGTAGTTAAGGGGAAAATCTGACAGTGTGAATTGTATCATGTGAGTGGTGCAAACATGGAGTTAATCTACTCAATTCTCAGTATTCAAGATGTTGGCTCACCCACAGTGAACCAGTGACAAGGGAACAAGTGTTGCAAGTGTAGAGTGGTCCCAAAAATAGAGAAAAACAGCAGAAGGGGAGAAAGACAACCTCTCGATACTATCAGGGTATGCAGAAACCAAAATTAGCTCAGTTTTAGGTCAGAGGCTTCTGCCCCCTCACCCTCCACCTTCCCTTCTCTTCTATAGGAGAAGTGAAAAAAGTCAAACATGACATGGACTTAATTCGACGAAATTCCTCAGGCATTGGTTATGCACTTTCCACAGATGTTAGCTGTTTTCAAATGGAAATTACAGTGTCAGACATTATTTTCTCAGAAAACCAGTTTTAAACTCTTTTGATCAGAAGAGATTTAGCTCAGTTTCACATGATTCAGGGTGAACAATTTCTAGATGGTCCTCTGGGACCACTATCTGGATGCTAAAAGACAAAACCTCTTCAAGCAACATGACAATAGAAAAACTGGAGGTATCTTCTGTAGTGTGAAAGTGGGTGAAGGGAATGGTGGGAAGAAACGCATGAGGACTATAGGGATTTTCCAAAAGAACATGTGAGAAAGCAGCCAATAATCTGACAAATCATACAACATCACTTATTTCACAAACAGCATTTAGTCTCTAAGGTACAAAAAGGGTTTTTCTAGCTTTCAAAACAACTAACAAAGCTGCCAACTGTTACTCAATGCATCATCAAGCTCATGGGGGGAAGGGGTTGGAGAGACAGAAAAAGAGAGAGCTTTTATCTTCTATAACACTGACCGAAAGAGTGAAGTCAAAAGGAACTTCAGGCATAGGCCAAGGTTCTCCCCCACAGGGCAGTGCATTGCTTGATAAATATTAAAATCAGTACACAAAAATGTGCATGAAACAACTGTCTTGAGATCTTCAATAACACAATCTTTCAAAGTGAAGATTATAAATATATCCACTTGGTTATGTGAGCCCTAAGTTAATCTTTCTTTTTGTTCATCTTATAATTTTCTTTTCTAAAAAGAAAATTCCATTTAGTCACAAGTGTGTCCCTTACATGCTCTATTTACAGCATTAACTTTATGCATTAATTTTATGCTTGCTCTGTTTTTTTGACATTAGGGCAATCGCCCTTCTATCCCATTGTGAAATTTTTGTTACCTTCCTTTTAACATTATGATGAAGAAATTTAATATAATAGCTGGATTTCTGTAAAATAATACTTAAAATCATGGAACTAAACATTTTTGAATATTGACCTTGCAGGTTGCCAAAAGTCAAGGTAACCCAAACGAGTTGCAACGCAGATTTTCCTGGTTTAGAACATAACATTTAATTCCCTTTGCCTTCATTCAATGAAGAACTGTCAAAATACATGCAGTTCTGGCTTTGAAACAACTAAAGCTTTTGCAAAGGAACTATTCTGCTCTGAATACACTCCATTTCACTCTTGTCTCTAATACAACGCATTATATAAGACACTCAAGGCCAGATGCTGTAAATTCACAGATGTTCAGCCAGTTTTCAATCCACCTCACTATCCACTTATCTAACCCTAAATTTGTCAGTCTGTCTATTAGAATTTCACTGTAGACAGTGCCTAAAGCCTTACTAAGTTGAGGCAAACATCCAGTACTCTTCCCTTCTCTACCTGGTCAGAACTAGGCTATCAGCCTGGTTAGGCATGATTTCCCTGTCATAAACCCATGTTGACTACTCCTAACAACATCTGGAAGTTGTTTCCAAGATTAGTTCCTCCAGCACCTTCTTGCAGTCTGAGACGAAGCTGACTGGCCTCCAGATCCTCCTTCTTGCCTTTCTTGAAAAAAGTGACACTTGCTTTCTTCTGATCGTTGGGAATCTCTCCTGGTCACCAGGACCTTTCAAATATATTCTGGAATTGTCTTGCAACTTCATCAGCCAGCTTGCTCAGCATACATGGATTCCTTCTGTAAGGCTCCACGGACTTGAAAACACTCAGTTTAAGTGTTGAATACACTCAGTTTAAGTGTTCCCTAACCGAATTTTCGTCTACTGAGGTTAAGACTTTGCTCCCTCTCTTCTTTCAGTCTAGGCATGATTTTATTATTGATTTCATCATGTTCCTGGCCAATATGTTATCAGCATTACCACTGTCCTCTTTATGTATAAATATACAGATATAGTAAGAGTCATGAGAATCCAGCAACCTCTTCCAGTCTCTTTTGCTCTGTTATCAAAGAACTTAAAAGATAGCTTAAAACTAATTTTCAGAAGCATTTCATAGGATTAATGTTATTAAAATGTTATTAGAATTAGTTACACAGAAAAGTTCCAGATATGGAGAAAGACTCTACTGTAATAAAGAATATCATGATAATGTTTTGATCAAATCCTTATTAGCTTTATCTTAAGACTTAAAAAGAAAAGTTCCCAATGGAGGCATACTGAGACAGCAATAGAACACGAATTGACCTGTATATTTTTGCCCAGACCTTAAAATTCTACTAGAGAGAAAATGTATATTTATTTGCAATAAAAAAAATAGCAAAAGTCTCACAAAAATCTATATAGGAGAAACATCAGACTATAGTCACAGGTATCAAGAAAGAGGGAACAGGATACACACCAGACATCAATAGAGTCTGTCTTTATTAACTGAGGTGTTACTTTTTGCCATTCAAAGCAGGCTGCAGACACTAATTAAAAGACAGGATGTTCTGGGATTCCAGTGGGAGGCAGGAACAGTTTGCCTCAAGTGCTGCCTAGCCACATGTAGAGTTTCAGGGAGACATGATCCATCACAGGCTGTTGGCTACCCGTCAGGACAACTCACCAGCTCAGGCTCCCTTGTGCACAGCCTCTTCCAAGGCTCAAAGCTAATGAACTCATCAAGCAGTAACCATAGGTCCCAAGAGATGGACAAGTTTTACAGCTGATCAAAAACCATTCTCCCATCAAAGGGAGATACTAATGAGAAAGTAGTGACCAAGAGTAGGACTGGGCCCAGTCTGATTTACAGACTCAGGTAACCAAAGAGGACTGTGTGAATGGGTCTGCTGGCCAAAGAGTATTTCCAGAACCTGGTTTTGATGGTGCAGGGCTTATATGCAGTCTTACTGTGAACACAGACAAAATCCATCATGTCAGGGAAACTAGAACAATGGAGCACTTCTGGATCAAATATCTTGAACAAGTACCATATGAAGGAAAGTGGAAGCAGTGGAGTTCTCCTTGGTGTCCAGATCAATCTACACCTACACTCTGCCCTTTGGTGCAAAGGAAGGGAAAAAAAAAAGGGGGAAGAAAAAAGACCACCATTTGGGATTCAAACAGTAGCTGGACAAGACCCTGCCACTCAAAAAACTTGCACTAAAGGCACTCTAAAAAATTTTAAATTATTATATAATTACTGCAGTATCTGTATCCAGACAAGAAAGGTCACACACAAGCTGTACCATTGTCTTTTTGTGCTTTTACTGAAAACTAAGAATGATTTGCGATACACAGGAGGTAACTACATGACGAAATAGTCTCTTGTTGTCTTAGAGACCATATGATTATCCATAACAACTGTGATTTTGTTTATAGATTTTCTGCACACCAGTCCTGAAATCCAGAACATATTACCACTAGGCTACACAAATGCCAGAAATACTTGCATAAGATTATACATACACATGACTCTTATACAGGCTCCTTACGGGAATCAAAATGCAGGGAGAATTTTGAAAACAAAAAAATAAAAAGCTGTAACCATCTTAAAGAAATCTGACGGCAAAGAAGGCAAGACAAGGGGATCGGAATATTTGCCAGGAAACAAGTTATTTGTTTATACACACCCATTATGACATCAGCTGTTGTGCTGCAAGTCACTATAATAAGTTTTGAGAAAAATATTTTTTTTCCTTGACTGAGATGATTCCAGGCTTCATAAGGGCTTCTTAATTTCAAAACTGGTGCTCAGTAGCTCTAAAATCCATGCATAAGAAAACCATCAATACTAAGTCATGGGGGATAATAATGTAGAACCTTAAGCAGTTTACTACTCAACAATTCATAATTTTATAATGTCAACATTTTAAATATTAACACTTGCTTCTAGTCAGAAGCTTGGTACTGCAGAGGAAGACTATCAGCTGTTCTAAGAAAAAAATATATGAACAAGAAATATCTCAGCAAATTCAGATTGTGACTTAAAAGAATCCTGAAAGTTCTGAAACCAGAAAGATGCCTTCTGTCTCCATGTTAAACTATTCCAGAAATAATAAGACTAGCATAATCTCATGTCACAAGCTAGTGACATGTTGCTAAAGCAGGGAACACTCACAATCAAAACACCGATTTCAAGATCTCAGATGACACAAATTTAAAACTTACAGGTGAGCAGCTTCTGTGCAACAGCAGCAATGACATGTCTTGTTCAGCACTCCTACAGCACTGATGCAGGCTGAGAGATGTATATGCAAAGTGATAGTTATTTCTGTACTGAGAAGTATGGGATCCATGTATACTGCCTCGTGAAAGAAAGCTGCATTCAAAAACCATACAGTAAATAAAGTATTAGAAACAAGGCAACATATTACAAAACATTCAGATCATGTCCAAAAGGGAAGAAACCTACCCAAAACAACTAAACAGAAACACACACATTAAACAAACAAACAAAAAAAGCCAAAAAATCTGAAAATACAAAAATCTGTCAGATTCAGCTGTAAAAAAAACCCACAATGGGACAGGCCAATAAAGAGTTTGAAGACCAGATTAAAAATGGAGGCATAACTTGTAATAAATTTCTTCAAATTCATCAGGAGTAGGAAGCCTGCTGGAAGAGTATGGTAGGGCCAACTGATGATAAAAATACAAGGTACACTTAGAGAAGGTACAGCAAAGATGAATGACTCTCAAATACCAGCCCTTTTCCTAGGGGCCTTTTAAAGAATGTGACAAAATGAACTGTAACAAATCAGCAAAAGAGAACCATATTCACCCAAGAGTTCTAAAACGATTTAAGGATAAAAAGGCTGAACTATTATTTATGGTATGTAGCCAAAACTGCCTGAGTATCTGAGCTTAGAAAAGCTCCAGGGAACTACAGGCCTGTAAGCCTGGATTCAGTAATAAAAAATCATGAGGGACCGTAGTAAGACACAGACAATGCACTACTATGAGATCAGAAGACTTTGAAGAAGATGATTTGTGGGTAATGGTGATGTGGTTAATGCATACTTTTATTTCCAGGCACCTTTTAACAGTTCCTTCATTATGGATGTCAAGGAACTTGAAACCACGGTGTAAGATAGGCAGTCCTTGAATGGATATTTAAGTGGTGAGAATCAAAGAGGAGACTGAAATGCCTCTCTTTGAATGGCCATATCTTTCCCACATGAATCAAAACCAGCTGAATCTGAAGGACTGAAAAACTGGGTAGTGGCCAAGGGGACACACAGCAACAGAAAAATCATCAGCTAAAAGAACTCCTGGCTTTTAAGAATAGAACACCACTTTGAAAGCTCTTGGATACTTCATTCATGAGCTAGAATGACTAGCTTAAATCTTTTACTTGTAAGCATTCTTGCTACTTCTTTCCAAACAGTTACATTGACATGTAACATGTTACATGACAAAAGAGACTGACCTTTGCTGTCTTTTTTTCCAAAAGAGCACTATAGCTTTTTATGCAGTGGGTGTTTGGTCTGTGGAACTGCCTGTCAGGGAATGTCATGGATACTAGCAAATCATATGGGCTAAAAATGTGCTCAAAGTAGAGGGAAGAGGGAAAATTACTGGACAGCTTCACCAAACCTTCTCAAATCATATACATGTTGCAAATTTTGCAAAATCCCATATAAAAAAATAATAAAAACATCACTATTACTCTCAAAGCAGAATTACCAAGTCTCAAAAAGAAGAAAAAAATACGATAGCCACTAAAAACTCATAAATTAATCTATCACTTATCAAGGAACAGGATCTTCCTTATTTTGAACAACGATTCCCTGGAAATGATCAGAAGTGAGATTAATATTTAAATGCAACTGCTTTATTCTTCCAGTTCTTGAAACCTCCAAAATAAAATTCATATAAATATATCAAATTTGTGTGTCCACAACACAAAAACGAGTTTCAGAGAGTAAAAGAAATGGTGCTACTTTTATCAACATTAGTAGTGAGCCTTTGCAAGGTGAAAAAATGAGACCCCAAAAAATTCCATGGGGAGTAGAGAATCAACAGAGCTCAAGACATAAAAAATTAAGGCTTTGTAAAGAATTCCAGGAAGCAAGCAAGGATTAAGACACGGCCTCTTTGCAAAGCATTATTTAATGCAGGTATTTTAAAAAGGAATTATGAAAGTAATCTGTTTTCTAACAATTGTAAAAAGTCTTGGGTTAATTAAATGCAAGTAACCTACATGAATTAGTCAAATATGCTTTGAACCTGGGTACTCTGAGTTCAGTACAAACTATTGTTAGAAACCTTATGGGAACAGCAACAACACCAGGCCACACAGTGTAGGAAATAGCTCAGTTCATGCTGATGTCTACTTTTTACAAAGGCATTAAATCAGAGTCTTTTCTCACCTCAGTAGCTACTTATTCAGAGATAAAAAACATTTTTATTAGCATACAGTAACTACAAGTTATATATATGAAATGTATATGACCAAAATGTCTCTTGAATGAACTTCAACTAAGTTAATTTTACCCTTCAACATGAGTTTGCCTTTTAAGTAAATAAATAACTTTTAACCCAGAAATAAAATCAAGCTGGGGATAGGGATATTTTGTCATTCTTAAATGCTTGGTACAGGTCAAACCCAAAACCTAATCCAGAAAAATAACATTTTTTATTTCATAAACACCAATTAATTTGACACGTGCTAATCCAAGCAGTTTATGCTTCCCCTTCAGTATTTTCTAGTACATTGTGAGACATCAGACCATATACTATGGTTACTTCTGCAGGCAAGCCATTCCAATGTTAATCATCTCTCTGAATCTTTTCTTTAGAAAATGTTATGCCTGTGACAAGCAGAAGCAAAAATGAGGGAGGGAAAAGGCTTATACATCCCCAGGGATAGGCTCAACACAGCTCTTCAAGCTTTTCTAACATCATTCAGCAGACTTATGTGATGAACCCCCACACCCAATAATTTCTTAAACTAATTATCAGGAGAAGAAGAGGAAAAAATAAAATAAAAAGCTTTTTGAGGAGAATCAGCCAAAAGAATCAGCATATGACTCGTGTTTCAGGTGGCCCTCTATATTTCATGAGACTCCCAAACCAGCTACATCACTGAGCGTGGTTTATATAAAATACAAAAGTAGCCCAACCAGTGGCAAATACTGATTTTCAAATTATTTATTTGCAAATATTATGGCCATATTTTCACATTTTGTAACACATTACCAAATGTTTACAAAAAAATACAAACTTCCCCTTCACAGAACACATAATTTATTTATCATACTTCATTAAATACATGCCTGATTAGGATTTTTGACTAACAGTTTTATTCACCCTGAGGCCATGCAATCATGACAAAATAAGGTAATTATAAAATACAGGAAATCACATCTAATCTATGGCTTTAGATGAAATGCATGCTTCTCAACAAGAAATTTTGAAACATAGTAAGAGGATAGCACAACATTCTGAGCAAGTGAAATTTAAATTTGGAAACTGATTGACAATATTTGATATAACTAAAAATATTTTTGCAAAAGAATGTATATATGTAAAGTGTAATTTCCTGTGTACACAGAGATGATAAGAGAATACATACTCAGATAAATGGACAGGTAACTAGATAGGGACTTTATTACAAAAAAGCTGAATTAATTAGCATTAGTTTGCAAACTTAATAAATCAGTAGTAACAGCAAGTGTCCTCTGCACCCTTAATTTATGTAACCTGTATGATAGTCATGATTGGGTATTACTATTCTCACAGGAGCCCTGCCTCATCCATTGTCTTGGATGGCTTGCTCTCTGAAGGAAGCAAATTCAGACTGAATGGCAGGAAAACAGAACATATGCCAGTGAACACTGAAAAAACCAAGACACAAGAATGTAAAAGTAATAGAAGAACTAAGAAAAAACTCCAAAAGAACTGAGAAAATAAATATTTTTGATATGGTAGTATAAACACTAGCTGATCTGAACTTTGAAGCAATATTTGAATAATACGGTGGATTTGAAAAACGCAGGGAAGCTTCAGTACATTCACGTACTGTAATCTGCTCCCTGAAACAGTTGCCTTCACTTGCAGACAGAAACAATGTGTGGATAAAGACATCTCTCGGCTACATATCCTTTCATCCTTTTTTTTTCCTTAGTCTAAGAAAATACCCATGGTGAGGCTGTTAGAACAAGTTCATTCATCATTCTAAAAACATTGTTGTGTTAATATGAGATACAGTGGATATGATTTTGAAACTGAATAATGCTTACCGTATTTTTGGCTAAATAACTAGGGATTAGTCAAAAGAAGCTTCTTGGCAATACCCTCCCCCCACCGAAAAAACCAATCTGTATGTTTTACAAACAAGCTCAAGAGGAAGAAACAGCCTGCTCGTAACTCCCTAAATAGTGTAGGACACGTGCAGAGATTCCCAAGTATTTTTAGCAGAGCTTCCTGTGAACCATCAGAAGTAGATTGTCCTAGTTGCCAATGGGAGAATTTGTCCTGTTAAAACACTGTGCTAGACAGACTAGCAAGATCCCATTTTTCTGAGGCATGGTGTTAACAGTTGGTTAAGAATTCTCCAACTGATTTTCTGATACATTTTGCATCAGGAACTGTCATCAATCCCATAACAACACTCCCACTGACCATCTCTCCGGTGGGCAGAATAATAAAAAGAAGAAAAGAGACTAGATGACTCTTACTATTTTAAGCCTTGCCCTACAGACTGCCAAACAATTAAAAAAAAAACCCAAAACATTTAAAATCTTTAGAGATCTTTTCCTGAAAACTATACGGAAATGATGTGGTTTTAATTGTTGATTCCACCTTCATCACTCCCTTCTCCTCTCATATACATTAAATATATATATTTCCAATGAGAGATCCATTTTCTAACCAGCTTTAAATATGCCACAGATATAGAAGGAAAGGAAATAGTGTTTTCCTAGGTTGGAATTACAGAAAGATTCTCTCCTCTTCTCACAGAATACAAGAATAGCAGTCAGTCCTCCCCAGATAAAACCAGGTTCAATGAGCAGCACCACCAACAAAAATTTTTGTTATGCAGTCATGAAGTAAAGTGATCCTCAACCAAGCTCTAGATTATTTATTTTGGCATTATGTTATATAAATTCTATTTAAAAATAAATTTTATATTTTCTTTAATTTCCGGTGAATGCTTTATTATCACAAGAGAATTATTTTGTCAGTCTACTAGTAGATACAATTGTCACAGATGATTAAGCCACAAGAATTTTTTTTAGATGGTCATTTCATTACATGTGGACTTTTTTCTTATGTTAGGCTGAATTAATTTGGCATTGCAACAGTAAAAGTCAGGAAATTTTGGCTTACTGGAAATTATTCTAGCAAAAAATATTCTATTTTTTATGAACACACTTATTTACTTGCACAATCCTTTAACCTGTGACTTACTCATGCACAATGATAATATACAATAGTTAGAGTCACCATCACCATTAAGTGGCAAGAGAGATGTCAAAAGGAATACATTTTAGATCATCTGTGTATCTTCTTGACTCAAAGGAATGACTAAAAGCTCCACTGCCTAGAAGCTGAGAATTGGAAAAAAACCCTGTATATTGTGCTCAAATAGATTCTTTTTTTTTCCTAGCAGATAACTCTGATACTCCCTCCACTTCTGCAAGTAAAGCAAGACAGATGAAAATCAGGGGAAGAACACTGGATAATGTTGTTCCTAATGAATCCTATAAGAGTCAACAAAAGTAGTTGGAAAGTCTGGCTACACTGGCTTACTTGAAAGGTGCAGGCACTTCACTGATACACTTTTAAAGTTCAAAGACCAAAACGATCTTCATTACACAGACTAAAATAATGCTGCTGAAGCTTGACAGGAAAGCGGAGGGTGAGAAAAGAAAAGTCACTTTGTTTTGCTGACATTGTTGCATGCTTATCTGACCGTTCTGTAACCAAATCTTGTTTAGTCTAACATCAGACTTCTTCTTGCCGTTGAGTAAGACCTCATACCCAAGCAATTTACTCAGATGCAATCTAAATATAGTATTAACTATCAGACTTAAAACTCAGAGAGGAAAGATATGGTGAAATGGAGAAGAAATTAACATCACAAAAACTCATATCTGAATAACATTCAAATGGTTTCCCACATATTAAACGAAATTTTGTCCTTGTCAAAGCTACAAAAATCTTTAGTCCTTAAAGAAAATTCTGAAAATGAGCTAGTCATTGACAAGGCCCCACACTTTCACTGTATTTTATGGACTGCAACTCTGATGTGCTATAAGACTTTAGCCCGTGCAAAGATTTGCACGGAGAATAAAGAAAAAGAAATGGCAAAATAGGGAAGCTGATGATAAAGAACTTAAATAAAAGTGGGCACTGAGGCTAGTGTTTCTGTCTTGGAATATTGGAGTCCTGTTGAGGAAGCACAGACATGAAAGAGTTTTCTTTCCTTCAGAATTTACTTTTAGGGTTGCTAACTACAAATACTTACAAAACAAGTAAGATAGGGAACCAAAGTCTTCAAATAATATGGAAAAGATGTTAATTTATTTTGTTTTAATAAGCTTGCATGACGAATTTGGGAAACCTGTGGTGAGTAAATTTATCTGATCTCTGAGTGAAGCAGGTTCACAGAAGCCAGTTTTCCTCCTTCTTTCTACAAGTTTAGGGATCTATTGGTTTGTTTTTGTGATGATCGTTTAGTCATAAACTCTAGCAATTCCTTGGCTTTCATATTTCTAGAGTAATACATATAACAGAAGCAAAACAGGTTATAATATATTCACCATTATTGCCATCTATTTACATCTTTTTTTGTACGGGGAAAATGTGTTTTGCTTTTGAAATATTGCCAGTGTTGTTCATGTGACAGAGAGGGTGTGATATGAGAAATTTTGCATTAAAAGTCCACAGCAGCTGAACCATATGCATCATTAATTCAAAATACCACAAATTCTATTCTGCTCTCTGCACAGGTAGTAGCAGTTCTGTAAATCAATGCCATTTCCATGCTGTAACATTCGTATCCTGAGGATTGCTGGATTCAGCCAGTTTTGGGGGACAGCTACATATCCAAACTGACCTAGAGAAAGTTTTCACTTAAAGATGTCTGTAGAAACACCCTGAGCAACTAAAATTAAGTGGGAAGCTCTTTGTTCCCAGTGTTCTGTCAAAGTCAAAATGTTCAGGCAGAAGTTAAACCACAGGGGAACCACGTTTGCCAAAAAAATTGGCTACTGCTTTAATATGCATAGCTTACATGCTTATTCAGAAAATCACGTTACTCTGGAAAGATACTATGTGCAAGAATGATGCTTAAAAATCCCAAATAAATATAACAATTCATCCAAGAATAATTATACATATAAATAATAGGTGCACCAATAACTACTTTCCTAGAGAAAACTTATTTCCCTCCAGCTGTAGGTTTGCATCACTAGGGCTTCCCTCCTTTTAGCTTAACTTCAACAGTTTTGTCTGCAGTATCAATATGTAATTAACCACACATATATATAGATAGATAGATATAGATATATATAACAAAAATTTGAATTCTTTTTCTTATTTAGTTTGTGTTACTAATGCTAATTGTATCTAGTTGCACATGATTATTCTCTCTTTAAATACAGCTAGCATGATCCCAATTGATTTTCCTCATCACGCTGCAGCTGCTAGCATGTCCTACAAATCACAGTGGAGTGTGCAAAAAGCTTTTCACACCAGTGTTGTTAGCAGAAAGCTACAGATCTCCCCTAATATTTCCTTACAGTACCCACAGCTTCAGTCCTGAACCAAGAAGGATCAATTGCTAGAATAATCCCCCAATTCAGAGATTAAAACCCTGACAATGTAATTCCATTGCTACACAACTTCCACATGGGGAAGGAAAGAACCTTTTGGCAGAGACCAAGCACTTTCCAGAGTAAAAATTTAATTGTTTACTTCTCCCTTTTCAACTCTAGGCAGAGTTACCAAGCCTGCTATGCTTGGACAATTGCCTGGTGGTTTAATCAGCCTGAGGCAAGCAGGAAGTGCTTGAAAGCTCATCCAGATCCATTTGTGATACACAGTTTATTTTCTACATAAAGCACAACTGACTGTTTCTTCAGTTGATTTTTTTAGGTTCTATACTTAACCTTTTTCACTCTCTTCCTCCAGCAACTAGAGGAGAAAATAGGAAAGTTGTTCTTTCTGCTGTGGCGAGGACTCAGAGGCACATTATTTAGCCTAGATATAGTTCCAAAATGTCCTAATGCAGACATAGCTTTTACTGGCAAAAGAATACTGGTTAATGTCACATCTTGCTGAATTAGGCTGAACAGTTTTTCAGTTATTTATACTTTTTCCATTTTTACAAGGTTTCAGAAGTCCAACAATTTTCCTAACCCAACTGTCCTTTAAATAAATAAGCTCCTCAGCAACAAAAACCCAAATCCAAAGTCAGGTCCAGATCCAGGGTAAAATTTACAATATTTAAAGTCACTTCCTAAACAGATGGCAGGACAACACAAGTGCTTATTTAACAGAATATATCTGTATCTCCATTTCTGTTTTCAAGTTTTGTGTTAGAATTTCCTTATTTTGGGCCCACACAGTAATGATTTCTTCTCATAAAATAAGTAATTCCACATTAGAAACATTTTACCTGTCGCTCCTGAAACCTTTTAATTTCACTCCTGAATATTTTAAGTGGATGAGTGCTGCCAAAATAAGAAAGAAACAAAATGCTTCCCCCAACTTCTCCCATCGTATTTTTCAAGGAAAAACACAGGTGCAAGGATGTGGATAGTTTTTTGCCTTTGAAGAAAATGGTAGCGAGTGCCAGGAGAATCCTCAATTCCTATAAATAGTTTGCATTTTTGCCTGACCTGGCACTGTCTGGAACATGGACAGGTGCATTATAAGAAAAAACGTGGAGCCAAAAAACAAAAGGGGTTTCATTTAAGGGTGTCTCTTTCTGGATGGGGTGGCAAAGGGTGGATTTGTGTTGGTCTTTGTAATGTAGAGAGGACTCTTTAAGACACTATAGTCTTCCACTTAAAACTACTGAGTACTCAGTACATTTACATACTTCTGTTTCCAAGTTGATAAGATGTTTAAGTGGTTCAAACAAGGAAAAGCAACTGACAGCTGTGCAAGTGGTTAATTTTTGGAAGACACAATCTCTTTAACTTTTCTATCAGCTAGAGTGAAATCTTCTAGCCACAGAGCCGTGAATTAGAACTGGTGCAGTCCTGAGACAATGAAACAATCATAAACAATATTATATGTCAATTCTGAACCTTCTTAAGACTTAGTTAATCTATTTATTAGGATAAGAGGACAATACAGGCAAAATATGAAATAGGCACCTTTCAGCATCTAGTGCATTCAGGCTATTACAAGAAGAAATTACAAACCTAGAAACCAAAGGAATAAACTGAATTGTAAGACGATTTAGTGGTAGTAGCATAATAGGCTTGGGAATGAAAAGCTCTGGTATTCACAAAGCAGCTGAAACTGTCTTGAGATGAGCCACTTTGGGGTTACCAAACCAGACAAAGTGTTAACCATGGCTCGTGACTGAAAGCGTAGCAAAGGCCTACTAACAACAACATAGAACTTATATTCTTAGACGTATTGTCCTCATCAACAGTGTTTTTGAACAGCCTCTTCCTGTCCTTCTGTTGTGAAAAACAGGGTGATGGTGATGAAGAAACCACAAATTTTAAAAAATGTATTTATTCAAGCCATAACATCATTTCCTTCCTATCATCTCCTGACAATGTGAAGTATTATGTTTTTGATCAATGTGCAAACATGTACTGAAAACGTTATTTCATAAAGAAATCAGAAAGATGACCTAAACAATACCTGTCTAGGAGGACAAGGAGAGGGCATATCATCCAACACAGCGCTCAATTGGACACACAGTAATTAAAGTCTTGGTACTGACTTGGGCTTCTTTGCAACTCCAAACCACAACACAGTGCACCAGCTCTTCTAAAAATAATTTGAACATATTTTGAAAAATGCCATTCACAGTTTTTCCTTAAATCAGACCAAACAGACCCAGCTGAGAACAAGATCCCAAGCATCTCTCCTGGCCAAGCCCTACACTAACTCTCCAGTCATTACTCTTCAGCCAGCACCACTTTGGTTCAGTTAGTAGAATGTGCAATTTAACAAAGAACTATTACTACAAATGAAAAAACCACAAATTCCCAGAGGCACGTGCAATGTGTGCCTCACAGACAACACCCCTACTGACAGAGTACACTGTGTTCAAAGGCTCACAACTTCCTCAAACACCATTTCCCCTCAGAGCACGCCAAAAAACTAATCCCAGAAAAGCCAACACCCACATGAACTTTTAAACCATCTTTTTAAAAAGAGGACATTTACTAATAAGTTTTTTTCTCTTGCCTATTTCTAATGATTGAAAAAATGCTGAATTAAACCAGAATGCAAGCACAAAAAACAGGAATTACACTACCTTGATTACAAATTTAAATACATAAGGTAATATGAACACCACTGATATCAAATACAGTAGGAAAGATTCAGATGAAAAATGAAGCCAATATATAGAAATAAAATATGATTGCGAGACACAAAGCTGTGAGTTTAAGGGATATGAACAAAAAGAAGATGATTGTTTTCACACCCTGTAAAACTACACAAAGAGTGTTTTTACTTTTGTTTTTTGGGAATGGGAAGCGAGACCTAACCCAAAGAAAGCTTTAAAGAAAGTCTTTGAGTGTACCATTTACCTAAACTAGAAAACAACAAAAGCAACCATTTTAAGCAAAAATTATACCGATGATTTCAGTATAATTTTTCATTAGAAAACTAAAAAAAATTCACAATTATTTGTGGAATATACACATGCATAGTTTTAAATTATTCCTTACATCTTTGAAATTAATTAATTCATCTATACCATCCTTTCCCAGAAGTAATTTCAGTTTTTAAAAATGCACATTCTTAATAGAAAAGTAAATTTTCAAATATTCCTGAGAAAGTCTGGATAAAAATTTAGAGCATTACATATCAAAGAGGGGATAGTAGAAAGTAGCTTTGATAAGAGCAGTACTTTCTATGGGACACTCACAGAAAAGCAGTGATGGAAGCTTAAATAGAATGCAGAGCCTACTGTTGCCTACTGTTATCTGCATGTGAAGGTCTTTAGAAAAGGAAAATGTAAAAGGAGCAAATTGTTTGATTCCAAAATGAAGAAGCATAATCAGGGTAACAACTTGTATGAGTAACAAAAAGACCACACTATACCCGGCTTTTGCTTTTGAAAAAAACATGCTTGTTATAAATGGCAGAGAACTTTCTGAAACATCACAATTTATTATTTACATGTATAAAAATTGTTCCTTAGGGGTAGTGGCAAGAGCACTTGGGGGTAGTGACAAGAATGCTTGCCAAAAGTGGATCACAAATGGAAGCAATTTTGAATTAGACTGAGACTATGAGCTCATCAAAACTATCTCACTTTATAATTGTACTTTAACTCATTCATGAATCATGAAGATAGCATTTGAAAACTACTCATCTATGCAGCAATCAGATACTTATATAAGAGTAGAATAAAAACTCAAAGATGCCTCCCATCATCTTACCACTACCTCCTGTCTAAAATTTTATATAAAAATCCTCTTAATTGCATAAAGGAGGTTTGATTTGAGAGAATACATAGTCAACCACTACATATTTCACATGCATAAGCTTAGATTGATCAAACTACCAATGACAAGTCAATTCTGTATGTAAATTACTACTAAATATTGTTTACATACCTTACATTTTATAGACCATCTATTTCATTACAGCTAGTTATTCTGGCAGCAAACACTCGCAGTTGCACCATTTCCTCAAAAACTGCTTTTAACTGCATTTTTTCCACCACATGCACAGGTTTCCTATACAGTTGGAAAAAAACCCCAGTTATATGAAATCATGAAAGTGTCATCCTCAAATTTTGAATCCTCTTCAATCTTATGAACTTTCTTTCTTATTGAGCATCATAAATGTCAATATTACTGATATTTCTAATTTCCTGATACATATATTCAGTTGAAATATTTGCATTTTTACACACCCTTTAGGCTAAATTTGTACAGTGGAGGGCTATGGCAGTGTTATCTGGTATTGCTTACTGAGGAACCTTAGCTTCATACAGTGTCTTGAAGAACCCAGATATCAAGAAACATCACAATTTTCAGGTTACTATCAAAGTTCTCCACTCCTTGCTGAAGAAGTTCTAGCTGTAAGTTTTTAAGAAGAAACGTATTACACTGTGACAAGGGGAAGAGTAAAGATCTACTGAGAGACTGTGACAACAGGACATCCAGAACAGTAGTGGTCTACTGAACAGTGATGTTTTTATCAACTCAATCTTCCAAGTAAATAATCCTAATAACCTAAAGGCCATAGTGCTTCTAATGTAAAAGGTGGTTGATACCCGGAACAAAATGTAACCTGTGGCTCCTGATTCTTTCTCAGCAACTGGAAACCAGATGCTAAACTCAGAGATGAATGTGGACAAGAAACCAGTACAAGACATTTTAGACTGAGAGACATCTGTTTTAGTG
The DNA here is from genome assembly GCF_001604755.1 of Lepidothrix coronata. Classification (NCBI taxonomy): domain Eukaryota; kingdom Metazoa; phylum Chordata; class Aves; order Passeriformes; family Pipridae; genus Lepidothrix; species Lepidothrix coronata. The sequence goes on from NW_016690364.1 coordinate 1,023,083, forward strand.
AAAACACCCATTACTGAAGGGTCTGGAGATCTTTTCAGTCTGACACGAAGAACAAAGACACAAAAGACAAGTTCTTGGAGGACTTCAAAGTTATAAGATAGAGAAAGCTATGTCAGTCAGAGTGAAAATAGCTGTGGTTTATATCCACAACATTTTTAAAGGAAATTAATTATTGAAGACCTAGACTATAAAATTAAATAAAAAATATATAGTACTCTAATTGCAAAGAACATCTACTAGTGCTACAAATAACCACTGCATTTTTTCCTCAACAAATGTACCAATAGACATGCAATTTAAGCAGATGAATCAATACCAGGTTTTATTTCAGAACACTTAAGCTTAATACACAAAATAGCTTTGTCATTAACAAATGGTGTTTATAATCATAACACGCAGCCTTACTACAGTGGACAGCACTGTCCAGAAAACCCAAAAGTTAGAAGTGATGCATGAAATAATAGCAAAGCAGATCAAAGAGGCAGCCTCACCCCAAAGAAAAATTAAGCATAAAGAAAAAAAGAGACAAAACCAGATACTGATAAAAACGAGGATCACAGAAGTTTCAGACTGATAAGCAATGCAAATGTGAAACTCAACATCATATCAAAACAGTTGTTTGAATCAATTAAGGAGAACACATACATGTCTCCCTTTTTAGAATCAAGATAAAAACTGTACTTAATCAAACAGCAAATCAGCTCAGCAGAAATTCCATGAGAAAAATTTAATTATATCTTTCTTTTGCATTAGAGTCTGTCATGCATCAATACAATGACTGATAAAATATGATAGATATGAACATAGATATGAACAACAATCACCTTAACCTAGTCTGGAATTAAAAGAATATTATTGTTCTCATTATTATGTGGTTTTGCATGACATGATCTGTAAGAAAGAACAAAGCTAAGACAGCAACATAAATATATTATTTTTCATAATATTTTACAGAACCTTTATCCTTATAGGGCATGTTTATTAATTGACACTATAAGCGTATCCCAAAAAGACGTGCTGTTCCAGTCTAAGTACTAAAAACAATTGGTCGGCACACCAAAATCTGTAACAGCTTGCTGGCACCCTCCTCAAAATCTGGGGTGGTGCAAAGGGAAAACAATACACAGTCAACTCAACTCGTGACTGAGATTCATCTGTTCAGCAGCACTGTAACTACATAAGCTACCCTGATCAGTAGGAAAGTAAACAAAATAATTATCAAAGAGGAAAAAAAAAAAAGATGGTCTGTGTCACCTATCACAATTTGCCAATACTCATAATTCAGTTCACTTCTAAATTTTAAATTATTTATTACACAAACTGATTATTTCACTTCCTATAGAGGAATTTACAAACACTAGCTACATATTTTTTCTACAAGCAATTAACTAAGTCTGTAGAAACAGTCAATATACCTTATAGTTTTATATTAGAGATTTCACTTATCATAGAATCAGAGAGATGAAATACCTTGCTTGACTCATATCACCCTACAGGAAAATAAGCAGAAGCATTTAAACATTAATTTTTGCTCAGCAGTGCAGATTTAGTTAACAAAACCTATCCAAACCAAACTAAACCAAATCAAAAAACCAAAACCCAGAAAAACACAACAAACTGAAAATCAAAAAACGCCACTGTGCCAAAACAGAGCTTCAAGATTTTCAAAAGAGGTTGGTTTGTTTGTTTGTTTTCACAATTTCACACAAAAATAATCACAGTTCCTTCAATTTCCCCCATTCAGGATTAAAATAATTCCCAGAATACAAAAAATGTGGGGTTTGATCCACTCGATGGCAGATATAAAACAACAAACCATATACTTAAATAGTTAAACTACAGTTAGATCGAGCACAGCCATGTTTCAATCCTTGGCCACATGCTTCTTTTAAAAGGTCTGTTGAATTTTTCATGACACAGGACTCTCAGATTACTGGTGGAATCTGTCAGAGTACATGGATTAGCTTCTTTTTCCATAAATATGTTTTGCTGAATACGACATTTGCAAGATACATGTGCATGAAGCTACACATGACACATGAGAAGATACAGCAGAGAAGCTGATATGGAAAGAACAGAGTTTAGTACAAGCTCTTCCAGAATGTCTAATTACAGTACTACCTGTTTAATGCCAAGTTTAATGCTGAACCAATTCAGCTCTTGATTATTTAGCAAAAGCTGCCAACAAAGATATCAACACCATTAACAGTAGTTATTTCTGCAGTTTGGAAAGCTGCCCACTGGGAATGGGACTGATGGGAGCAGATATGACACAGTCTATGAAACAAGCACAAGAAGGCAGTTTTATTCATGAATTGGTATTTGCATGGGGTTACATGTATGTTAAGTGCCAGCCTCCTAGGTGCAGTAAAGCAAATGTTAATAATTTATGAAAATTCACCAGATATAAACCAGAATTTTAATTTAGTCCAGTCTTTAATTTACAGATGTTTCTTCTATGCACGTTTCTGTATTCTTCAATTAATGTATTCTCTGTATCTATTCATCACAACTCATTTGCTCTCATTAAAATAGATGTAGTTAGTAACGTATGAATAAATTGTTATTTTAATATTGTCTCAAAACCAGTGCACAAGCATTTGCACACAAAGACAATGTGCAATCCAATTTTTACATGCCAAAGGGGAAAAAAAGGATTACTGCATTAGTAAGATTAGCCTCTAAGTCTCTCAAAGGGTAAAGTCTTCAAGGTCTTAAAGGCTCTAGAAGTTTTGACCATTGCTGGCATCATACCAGACTGTGTCAGAGGAGTTAACTAGGACAGTCCTAAGTGGGGAGTAAACCAGCTACTATAAAAACAGTTTAGAAAGGAACAACACATGAGAGAAGCAGAGGAAAAGCTTGCCATTAGGTGGTGAGCCAGCAAGTCAGATGTCAGACATTCCACTTTGAGCTATCTCTCATCTTTCTTAAGGCCGCAACTTATTCCTTCAGGACTTTTTTCTATCAGTTCAGCATGTCAAGAGAACAAAGTTTACAGCAGTAAGATCCAGCCTTCAAGCCTTGGAACCTTGAGACCTTCCCAAAAGAAATAAGACCTCTAAGTTATTTGAGGGTTGCTTTTATAATCACATGATTTTGCAGCTTTGAAACAAATCTCAAAGACATACCTTAAAATTAAAAGAGAAAAAACAAACACAAAAGGAATAACTTCATTAGTTCAATCAGTTCTCAAAGGAAGTTGCTGTGGTGACAATGGCAGTACACAAAAATAGAAAAATATTATCTATATGCATAAATCCCTCTGCCACCAAATCTTTCTCCTGTCACAGTATTTCTAAATCACTGTACATCACCACACCATGATTTCACTTAAAATTGAGTTATTACCTAAAAGTATGATGGTTTTGAAACTATTTGAAAGCAAGTTGGGAAATAAAAAAATATGTCACTGCTTACTCCATTTGGAGCAGCACATTAAAAACTGCAATCTGCAAGGGATGACAAATGTATAATTTTCATGTGATTTTTTTTTAATGTCAACATCCACAATTTTCCTTACCACAGTATAGTCCCAATTCTATTATTCATATATTACAGCCAAAAATATTAAAGGACAGCCATGGATCAATGGTTAGGGCTTCTTGAGGTAAAGTAAACATTCCAAAATTCACCCTCAAAAGAACAGACTGAAATAACATGCAGACTCTATAAAAGAATAAGTTTTCTGTGAGTTCAACTTTACTACTTGAATCCAGCCAAAGAAACCAACAATTAACAGGAAGAGGCAAAACCCATTTCTGCTCCTACCATTTTTTCTTCTTCATTCTTTTTATACCTCTAAACCCTAGACAGAAGTCATCAAGAAAACAAACTTTCTTTACTTGCAGCTTTGTCACCATCTTACTTAGATGACAGCAGTATATTGCTTTACAGCCTTTTTTGTTTGGTTAAAAGGGTATCCAAATGTAGGCATAGTTTACATTTGCAGTAAATTTAACTAATGATTATTAAATAAGAAAAGAATGAAGAACACTGAGTCCTTTCTCACCACAGTTTATATTTTGTGCCAGACATCATACACTATCTTTAGGTGAGAGGTATCAATGCTGTAAAGTTTTTGATGTTCAAATCCCTTTTCACAGGGGATAGCAGCTGGTAAATTCAGCTCGAGTGTATTAAAAGCAAGAGGATGCCAATATGCAGGCTATTCTCAGAAACAATGATGATGAGCAAAAGCATTAAGAAGAATTTTAAGATGACTTGGCTCTTTTACTATCTTCCCAATCAACAACTGGGACATGCCAAAAACATTATATTAATCAACCGTACTATATTTGTACAAAAATTACTTCCCAGAGAACAGATGTTCTCTGTATTTGGCACAAATTTTCTCATCTGAATTGACCACATTATGTGTCAACAGATAAGCTGAAGAAGTTTTTAGAACAGTATAGAAGGAAGCAGGGTGCCTTGGTGTTCCTAATCTCTCCTGTTACTAACCCTTAGAGCTTACTTTTTTAGCATATTATATTTTAAAACTAAAAATTAACAAGTATCAGGGCAAGGTTTGTTTTCTCAGCAGCTCACAAAATTAGTTTTACCATTTCTACAGATGTTACAAAGCAAAATATAAATCTAATCTCTAAATAATCACTAGAACAACAGAATCTGATTCTCCCATCATCATGCACATATCCACATCAAAAATTCATAATGCCATAGGTGTGACACTATGTTGGATTTCTGTTGAAGTGATTCTTTCAGGCACTACTTATCATTTAAAGATTCTGGAAACATGCTGCAGACATTGAAAATGTATTCAAGGTAGTCAGAGAGCTCTTGCTGTGGTCTGCCATTGTGCCATACACTTGAAGAAAGCATGTTGCATCATCTTAAGTGTAGCAACAACTGCATTTGCACAGTTGTTTCTGTGTTAGTTCAGTTAATGAAGCAGGATGACAGAAAAAGTAGAATCATGATCATCTTTTCAAAGATTTCCATTAGTTGAATCACTGCTGCTGGCTCTGCCTCACAGCAAAGTGCCAAATGTAGGAAGTGTCCTAGACAGCACTGAAAATATTGTAATGCTGCCCTTACAAAACCTCCCTGCAAGCCCTGCTGGATCAATTCTTCCATTTTTAGAGCCATTTTAGAACTATTATAAACCACCTTCAGCTCTTTAAATTAATGCATTGTAGTGTTGTCTGAAGTATTATTTAAAGAAGGCATTCTGACAGTTCTGTGATAGTTTTTAGTTCCTTGTAATTGCCTTCACTGACCTTATCATGTTGCTACCAATAAATGTAAGTGATCATCTTTCAAATTTCATCCAAGAAAGCATACCAAAAATCATCCTGAAACACCACTGATTGGTGTTCAGCGACGACATCTAGCATTGTCCAATTTCTTCCTGATGAATAACTGAGGAGACAACTACACCAGTAACATAACCTTATGCCATGCTAGTCTCAAATGTCACTGTGTTCTGCTTGAGCATAGGCTAGAAGCTAGAGGGTAAGCCTTTATCTTGGCTTCTTGCTAGCATTTTTAATTAATTTCTTGATGGGCTACTAGAGAAAGTACAGTAGAGAGGTAGGAATGGGTCTAAGAGTGGTTAAATATACAACTTCATACACATTGGAAAGGGGAGTGGAAAAAAGAAAAGAAGTATGTTATAAAATTCTTCAAGTTCTAGAGAAAGCACTGTAGTCTTTTACACTGCATGGTGATTTTATGCTGGAACCATACTAGCCACTGGTCAAAAAAAAGGTTATTGCATTGGAGATCACACCTGCTTCCCTCGCCAGTCACTAGACAACATGAACACACTTGGTTTCACAACTGCATGGTAGCAATTCTGAAGCCTGTTAGGAGTAGAAAACTTCTACTGTTTTGTAAAAGTACCCCAAAAGTCTCTAAACTCTGATTTTGTTTGCTTCAATTTGGAAACTTTTTGAAAAATTTTGGAGATGTTTCCTAAAATGAATTTTCAAGATACATTGTGAGATGAGCTAATAAATTTATAAAATTTTCCATGAAAGTTAACTGGTCTTTTTCTCTACAGACTGTCTCTACAGACACAATTGTGAAACTGGTCAAGAAATATCTGCTCAAATTACAAACCTGGTGGGGAGAGGGTAGGGATGGGGAGTACAGAGAAAAAAAGAGGGACTTCAAAAAAACCCCTCAAAAACCTAAAACCAGACAAAGGTCAGAGCTTGAGCAGGTTTATACGACACCAGTTTAAACTACACATCAGATTTAGAATAACACATTTTAACAAACAATCAAAAACCCTTTCATTTAATTGCCTGGAACTATAGCAAAGAGTAAATGATTATCCACTGAAAGTTCCATGTATCACCCAGTACACTAAGACATGTACTTCTGAGCAATTATTGAGTGGAAACCCAGCAACTTGGGGAGTATATAGATACACAATGCAAAAATGATGTATTTATTGGTCTTAATAGCATAGGAAAGTAGAGCAGCCATCTGCCATCATCAAAGAACAGACACTCCTAAGCCTAATTTGTACACAAATAACTGCCACTTTTTAGCTCTGCCAAAAATTATTTCATTTTTAAAATCCTGAGCCAAAGTACTGCAAACTGTATCCCATTAAAAAGGGAAAAAAACTGTGGCTATTGCTCATTGCAGGGGGGTCAGACCAGACGACCTTTAAAGATCCCTTCCAACCCAAACTATTATATGTTTCTATGACTCTATTCTAAACATTCTCACTACTCTGTTTATTTTTGTAAGACATATCTAAAGAAAAAGAAATTAAAAATTTGCAAGCAATCAATTAATCAGAGCTATATCCCTGAATTCCAAAGCCAACTTCAATCAAAAAATTTTCCAGCTTCCTCTGGGAAATCTTTCGTTCTTAGAACTTTTTAAACTAATCAATTACCATACTGATAACAATGTTAGATTCAGTGTGCTATTTCAGACCACCAAAATGAATGCAGTGCAATACTCTGAGCAGAGACCACATAGCATATAAAACAAGATTTTCTGTGTTTATACGTACACCTACACATATAACTGGGCCTAGCAGCTGAGATTCAACCAATAATTCTGATATTCAGCACAAATTCAGGCTGTTGTCTGACTTCTTATGGGAAAGTCAGAGAGAGTTTCTAGTAAATTAGCTTATTCTTTTTTCCTTCTTCCAATAGCCAAATGGAATACTTACTTAAATAATCAAAAGATACGCGACAAAGATGTTTCCTTATAACAGCAATAAGGAAATTTAGATCAGACATCTCAAACATGAGAAGATAGTCTGTTCAGCCAGTTTCTAGCTAGTTTTGTCTACTCCCTTTTAATGATGAAAATGGACACACATATTCAAATTATTCATCTCATCTCTTGTCCATGTCTGCAATAATGTGATGAACATAAGTAATTAGTTCTTATAACACAAACCCCCACACATAATGATTACTTGTTTTCCAAAACACTGAATAATTCTGTGAATAGCTTATGACTAGAATTTGTGTTGCAGCAGACATAAATAGGAACAGTGATATATTACTGCCTTCAGCATCCTTAGCTATCTCTATCAAAGTTAGTTTTGCACCAATGCACCTCCAAATCTTACCATGAACAGTATTACAGTAAGTTTCAGTGAACATAACAAATTTCTGGGGATTGCACCCAAGATGGTACAACATTTCCTAACTTGCTGGTCCCAGAAAAAAGAAGGACTAAACAAGTAAAAGAAACAACATTTTACTCACCCTCAGAGACCTTCCCTCTAGGTCACATACCTTTAGACAACTTAGTGTAATAAGAGAAGAGGTCCCACAGTGTTATAATGTTAATAACATAACTTTCCTAAAGCTGTACTAATTATAAAGTTCTTGTTCCGAGTTTCAGGCTGAAGAAATAAAGAAGATTCAAGCTCCAAGATCAAAACCATCCAAATGAACAGGCTAAGTAGGTCAGAGTTCTTCCATTCCCCACTGAATCCTCTTTTCCCCCTCTTGGTGAAGACAGTGACAAAAGGTCAAGTACAAATTTCATCCTCTGACAAGCCTGTTACAAATTTTTGGTTTTGACAAGCAAAAGGGTTAAGTGGGAAGCTGGCTGAGACATTGCAATTCCTATTCCAGTGCCCCAAGAAACTGAGTAAATCAGTGACTTCACCACACAACAACAAGATATGCACTTACTCTTCACCTGAAAAATATTACAAATGATGGAAAGATAAGAGCCCACACCAGAAAGCTTTACTGGCCATAATGAGCTACACCAAAGGCACTCCATGTAGCAGACTTGCCTAGTCTGTTTTATTGTTTTTTTTTCCTCCATGCATCATAATAGCAAATTTCTACTAAAGGTTTTAATCTGTAAAAGGAGGGACTTTTACAAAGCCTAAAATCTGTGAGTTCTAGCCCAAGTGAGTCAGTTCCAGTTCCAGTAATTACTTAACTGTGTAGCCCTACATCACTGACAACACTCAATTTAGTTCTTTGGGGCACAGTTACTGAATGTCTCAGCACCACAGTTAATTTAATAACCATAATCTATAACTTTCACTGTGAGTTCATGCTGACTCTCTCTGATGGCACATTTTCATCAGCTGCCCAAATGAATCAAGGCCAATCAAGCCAATTAAGGATGGAAAATTGGGCTAAGGGTTTCAAATTCAGTCTCACAGATGAAAAACATCTGAGCAGTGATCCATTCTGAAAAGCCAGCACATCCTCCAATTACCAATCCACACAATGTTGCTCCTGGCTCTTGTCCCCACGCTACATATCCAGTATTTAAACAATGTATACAACTTCATGTAATCGCTTTCATCTAATATATTTAACTTTTATAGGAAATATTTCTTCACCGTACACTGAACTGCTAATCATTGCAAGAACTCTTGAAAATTTACAAGTATACATTTACCTAAGGTAACTTGCATTTTATTTTTTTCTATTAATCAGAGGTTAATCTACAACACGAGGGTGGAAAGTATCAATAATAATCTTTTAAAATAAAAGGCAAATCTTATTTTTGGAGGCACATAGTCAAGCATTTCCTAATAGAGGGCTATTTAGTAAGTTGTGAGTAAAGAAAGTAAATGCTGTTAGTTGGAGAGGAAAAACCAAATGCAAAGCAGTTATGTCAGTAATGCACACACAAAAAGAGGCTGAAAACCGACACTGGAGGATATAGGATAGAAAAAGATTACTAGTAAACAACAACTACAAAATTAGATATGAAAACTGTCAATCAAGAAGCCACCTCCTTTCATTGAATCCTGACAATCAAATCCTGACTTAACACATGTCTTCGGTGCGTCTTGCCCAACTGGAAAACGAGGCCAGCACTCTCCCACATTCCAGTAATTTAAAAAAAAAAAAAAGTTGCAGCAAAACTTGAGTTGTTGCCCAATTAAAAAATTAATTTGCCTTATTATTTCAGTGAAATATAAAAATTATTTCACTTTGCAAAGCTTCCTGGAGCAGCAAGCTTCTGTAGAGAGAGACACTCTAGCAGTTAGAGATGCTAAATGCTGTGTAACCATATCATTTTACAAATAGTAAGATTTTTTTCCACCATATTCATCCTCAGACTTATTACACTGTCACTAACAAGTACTATACAGTAATTTTCTATGACCTGAGGAGGTCAGAAGAACACACCAGGCTTGATGAGTTTTGCTTGGCTTCAAACCCAGCACACATATGCACAAAAGGCTCAATTTGACAAGATTTCCATTAGTTCAGGAGATTTATACTATAAACAGAGATTAAATTTAGTTTTAATCACCTTAGTGCCCTTAATGTTTCTCAATACTAAGAACAAAGATCTCTAGAAATAGCTCTCACATCCTCTACACTGAGAAAATATATATTTAGTATAGACTTCATCATTCTTCATACAGAAAACATGTCAAAAAACTGGCTGCAGAAACTGCAAGAATCAGTCTATACTGTATGTTTAGAAGCAGCCCTTCAACAGCTGATTACAGTAAGGTAACCATGACTTACGAATCCCCAGTATTTTACTTTCTCCAGCTGCAAAAGAATCCTGCAATTACAGTAGAGTATTCAGAGGATTACAGAGTCACTTAGAGAAAAGACCTTTAAGATCGATTCCAACCATTAATTGAACGCTGCCAATTCCACCACTAAACCATGTCCCCAAGTGCCACATCTACATCTTTTAAATACCTCCAGGGTTGGTGACTCCATCATGTCCCTGAGCAGCCTATTCCAGTGCTTGGCAACACTTCCCCTGAAGAAATTTTTCCTAGTATCCAATCTCATTTCAGCTTAACTTTTTAAAATAGATTATACTCCTCGGCAACCATAGCTCATGCAATATTCCTGTTAAAGAACTTATGACAATGTGAAAACATCACTGATCCTGGATCTAAATGTGTTTTTCTCAGACTTTAGATTTAATTCTGTCTATTGGTATTTGAAACATCAATACTCTCATTTCAAACCACAGTATATAAATTCAAGAAATTTTCCTTCTTGCAGAATCATTACTACTTATGATTTAGGATGTACATTAAAGCTATTCCAGCCATATTTCCTATTTTTGGCTTCTGTATTTTACCCTCTTCACCTGTGCTGTAGGGATTTTACTAACTGTTACTTTTTTTTCCCTTAGTGAGCTGAGCAAGGAATAGATTGCTTATGTAAAGATAGATAAAGATATTGGTATGTAATGAATGTCATAGTTGCCTGAGACAAAATGGGAAGAAGAAAATAAAAGTTTAAAGTTGCTTTTTATTAAAACTAAGTTTTCATACAATTAATATATTCTCAGAATATAAAACCAGGCAACAGCCTGTGTATACTGAATAGTGAATATCAGTGTGTACTAAGTATGTATATTTCACACACATAATTTTATCTTTACTTTCAATCCTAAAATGTTCCAGTTGTGTTTGGCACTTAAAAACTATCACTAGGTACCTTACAGTTCCAACAAAAATGTAAAGAATATATGGAATTCTATATTCAGCAGCATATAGCTGCTTAGTATACTTCTAGGTTTATTTCTCAACAGTTGTCCCACTCTTGAAATGGTGTATCACATCTATGCAAGTTACAAAGTGCACCAGGAAAAATTATACAATTTCTTTATTTCTTTCTTACAAACATTAAAAGCACCTTCTACTCCACAGCTCTATGCCTGCCTTGCATGTAAGGTTTTATTCACATTACATTCTGAAATTGGGAAGAGATGGGGGCAAACGGGAAACAAAAACAAAACAAACCCAAAAACTAAAGGAAGGACTTCCCTTAGATACTAGGAGCAATTGCACTAGCCTGAAGTTCCTTAGATCAAGTTAAAAGATGTAAATTAGACCCTTCAGTCCTTTAGCAAACTTGATATTCTGGAAGGAAGACAATTCCTTTCCAAGAAGAGACTCTTGTTCTTTTCCTTGCTCTAACACAGAAACAGCCCAGGAGAGGACCCAGCTTTGATTATTTTCATGGGAAATACAGGACATCCCACTTCTCTCTTGTTCTCTGTGTAAAACAGAAAGCCCCACCCTCTTCTCCAGAGTCATTCTCTCACCCCATCCCCAGTCAAAAGCTCTTTTCAAGGAGAGGGAAAATAGCGAGATGTTAGTTTGAGCTTGCAAGTGATGTTGAATTAGAGAGTCCATAGACTGAGAAAGAAAAACAATTTTCAAGCATCTCCTAACAAATATGAAACTTGTTACATATATGTTGTACGTTGCACTTTCTCTCCTTTCTCTCTCATCAAACATGTGGTCCTGTATTCTTAGGTACTATATAGCTACTGAGCACCATTAAAATGTCAAAGGCATTAGAAGGTTGATAGTGGTCAGAGGCCTGGGACACTAGACTCCTTCCTGACTTGAATTCTGTTTCTGGAAGACAACAATATTAAAATATAGAATGTGAAGGATTATTTAGAGGAGGCTTCTAGAAGGTCCGCTTTCCGTACTTACACAAGCTCTGGTCCATATACAAGATTCCTGCAATATTACTTAACTGCCCCAGCAACATTTTATAGTATTTCTGTAGAGGAAGATAACAGATGATCTATCATATCATGCCACTAGATACAATCCTGAACAAACTAAATTGGCCATGGTTTGAATGAGAGGTTGAATCAGATGGCTTCACTAAGGTCACTTCTAGTGTAAACTACTATATAATTAAACATTTATATGCAAAAGAGTTGAGGGGTAGCAGTGGCCCAATTTCACGGAGTACAAATAATAGTAATAAGTGGTATTAACACAAAATAAGCTGTTAAAGTAAAGCCATGTCCAAACTATCATTTATCACTTGCATGTCTCTGGCAGAATAGTCTATTTCCCACAGATTACATAGCTGGTTGAGGTTATATTTTGCCAATAAATAGGAAAACAAAGCCTTGGAAGTTTATTCATTAACTTTCAGCCCATTTTCACAACTGCAAACTATAATGAAATATTTGGACTGTCATCTTTCTGGAACAAGAAAGTGCATTTAAGTTACTGTATCTTTTTTCCTAATAAACAGATTAAATGCAATTTGAGACAAAAGTGAAATTTATCACTATTTACTGGATGTTAAATGGAATTTATCTAATGGTTTAGTGGTCCCACAGATTTTTATCTACAGTTAGCAATGCTAATCTCTGTGAACCAAAGCTAAGAACTATCAATATACAGTATTTGATCCAGTGCTTCTACCATTCCAATGGCAAAATGGCAGATAGGACTCAAAATTAACTGTACAACATTTAAAACATTTGATCAGTGATAATTTGTTAAAAACTAGCTATTTCATCAATATGCTTAACAGCTCAGCTACCCAAACTACCCAAGTAAAATACATTTATTGTGTTTGCTTTAAACATTCTTATGAAATATTTCAAGCTTGAGGGTTTAGTTTATTAACAAAGATTATTGTGCTATAAACAAATTAACATTTGTATCCAGTATGACTTCTTCAGTAACTGATAGTCTTCAGTATGTGTTTATAAGCAATTTAATATTAAAATGCCTTTTTTTTCTAATTTAGGAAATATATTTCCTCAAATCCAATTGCACACTTTGTATTCATTATGGTTGCTCTAACATTAGCCAGAAGCCATCACATAGAACAACTCTGAAAGTAAAGAGATTTAATTGCATGAGTCCAGGTTTACTTGTAATTAACTTTTGAGTAAGTATTTTATTTAAACAGAGTTGCTTTATAGAATTACTGTATGTACTGCACAACTTTCATCACAGTTGTCAACTTTATTAGGTTGACTTTTTTAGGTACTCAAGGCTGTTTAACAGTGAGCTCACTTTTTATTCAAAAACACTCTGTTTTCCACATGACAAAATAAATTCCCAAGAATGTCACAAAAAGGCTAAACACAAACCAAGAGGGAAAAAAAACAAACACAAAATTTTTTCTTAACAAAAGTGCTATGTGCACCTTTATAAATAAACACATAATTCTAAGTGAGAATACTGTAGACCATGATCATTCAGTACCCCATTTATAGACTCAAAAGCATACTGGAAGACTCAACAGCATCATAAATGGAGGAAGAGAGGGGTAAAATACATAGCAATGTTTGAATCAACAAAGAGCAGCTCTTTTGCAGTAAAGCAAAATTTTCATACACCTAAAACTGAATTGCAGCAGTTCAGCATGGCTCTTACCCCCATTAGTCATCCTTTCTACATAAAGAACATTTTCCAGAAAATGGGCAGGGCGGTGACCCCTTCAGCTGTTCATGCTGTTCTTTAATAGAAACCATGGAAAACTAACAAAAACACTCAATCCTAGATGACGTCATTCAATGATTCAACAAACCCAAACAAAACTACTTTGCAAGCTGATATTCCTAGATATAGAATCAAAAGCCTGTATAATAAGAAGAAAAACAGAGGTGTGTTTCAAGTAAGAATAAATGAGAAGAGAAATACAACCCTATAAACAAAACTGATGAAATGTTCAGCTTTGGAAACTATAACTCAAATGTCCTGTGGAGAAGGAGGCACAAAACAGCTTAGTGATATTATATATTTGAGACAACACATTATCAAGAAAAGCTGAATAAACCTCTGTCATACTCTACCATACAGAGGACACACACCACTGAGTTCAGAAGTTCCATCAAGTTTCCTTAAAAGAATTGTATGCAAATATGAAAGAACAGCACATTCTGCAGATTTATTCTCTTTACTAGTCAGAACAGCAGAACCCAGAATATCTCTCTTACTTTTCATGCCAAAGCCTTTGAATTCTTTTAAGTTCCATCATACATTCAGTTTATATTTTTGCTTTTCTTTTCTGTGATATTCCTTTCCAGGAAACACCTGTACTGGATCCTCACAGTATAGCAAGATCAAATTTTGCATTTACAGTTTAGTTTTACAGTTTTTCCCAGACAGCCAGTTTTTGAGGCCAAACAAATACAGATTTCTATACTGATATAATATACTAAACCACTAACATCATGGAGATTTTTATATAGTCTTTACAAATATTGCAATCCCCACATGCAGTCATTAACTAATTTCATCCTCATTAGAAAAAATTGTAACCTGAAGCACAGACGTATGTCTATGTTAGGATAACCAACAGGCACATGCAGATAACTCTTTGTCTAAAAAGGATTCAAGCAAGAAACTTTATGAAGAACACTACTATTTTGGTCTCCCCCCAATCCCCTAAATAGCTACATATTAATAATATTCACTATGCTCACAAAGAAAATGTTTTATTGGGACATGTGTAAGAAAAGTAACAACATTTTACATTCTGTACTGTGCTTAGTGGCTTTGAAGCAAATTGTTTGTAATAGAAATGTAAGCCAGGTCATACAGAACTGGCATGAGGAAGACTGGCTCTAAGAAAACTGCAAAATCATACAGGCTTATGTCAGAAACACTGTGAAAACTCAGAGCATAGTGAGGCACCCAGTTAATGTCAAACACTGTAGAAAATCATCTGAAATATTTTAATAATTTTCAACTCATTCAACAGAATTTTTTCTACTGTTCGTTACATGATGACAGCTGATGAACCTTCTAACCAGATCAATCTCTCTTGCAGAAACCTCTTTAGATTTTGTAGTTCTGCACTGATGCTTTTCTGGTCTCTTCCTCTAATTTATCATCTTTGCAGTTTTAAGAAGCAAAGTCAGCATGTTCCAGTAAACAACATATTACTACCTTCATAACTAACTTCATAAAATATACTTGGAAATAACCTGTATCAATAATTAATAATGAGACAGCATGTTTCATTTATGGCACTGCTGATGAGTGTGACACAGAGGCCTGACTCTGGAAAAAGAGAAAAACCTTGAAGCAGTTCTCACCAAGGCTTTCTCTACATTGCTCTGAATAAAAAGAAGCTTTATTCACATACAAATATTCTTGTCAAAATCAGTGACTGGTAGTACAAGTCAAAAGCCGACTTCAAGGCTTAACATTTTCAAAAAGGTATAACAGATTCCATCAGGTCCTGAAACTACTATTAGTTGACGCTTCTCCTTCTGAGTTGATTTAAATCAATTCTACCAATAGCAATGTTACTTTTGAAAATCTGCCTCACACAGAAAACCACAATAAAGGGTAGCATTAAAAAGCCATCATGGCTATGCTACAACTGCGCCTTTATTAGCACCTTTTTAGGGCTGTTACCTGACACCACCCTACGGACATTTGGATAATAATATGAGATATATGCCTATGCAGCCTGTTAAAGTGAAAAGATAGAAAGATTTCTTCTCTAGAATTCTTTATGTAATTATGTGTAGAAAGTCAACCTACACTTCTGAGTTAAGCCTTCTGCCAATTTCTGATATTTACATTAAAGAAAAAAAAAAGTTTTACTGTGTTCTGTAATTTATCATCTCTTCACAAAATCCACTCCTTCCCTGCTAAGTATTAGGAACTTTTGCAATCCAAAGATGACAAAAAGCTACAAAATTCCACGACATCATAGAACACAGATCCTCAACCACTTTCTCCCTAAATTCAGTCACTAACGTAGAGAGGCTTTAGATAACTTTCAAAATCTGTATTTTATCCACTAGTTTCACATCACTTAGAAGTTTATAACATTTAGGAAATGAATAAAAGACTTCAGCCTATTCCATTTTTAACTTTACAATTTTTTTACAGAAAATCCTCACAGGTCTTGAGGGTATGAGTGTTTAGCCTCATACAGACCCAAAAGTAGGATCCTACAACTCACTGCTAGTATGACAGAGATCTTATTTTAAATAGGATTTCTACTGCAAAATGAATAACATAAATGTGCTTTGCTTTATCAGGGCAACTGGATGCTCTCACAGGACCTGAGCCAAGCCCCTGTGAAGGATTATTCAACTGTGTCCCAGAGGCTCAGGTACAGTCCCCCTGCCATTTCCAGTGAAGTTAACTTGGAACACACGAGCAAAGTCATCCATCGGTGGTCTTATGGGGCCTTGTTTCTCCTCATAGTAGCTGAACACAGAAGTTTGCAGTCACTCCAGCTGACTTGGTTTGGCCATTTTTTTTTTAAAAATAAAGAAATATTACAGCACCATTTTGCCTTTTTCTTTAAAACAACTCTCTACCAAGATTAAAGACAAGTTCACATAAAACAGCGTTGTCATGCTTCATATATTGGTATGTCAGACACAAACCACAGATGATGGCAGTGGCTCCCTCACACCCTGGATGGGGGAGAGGCCAGCAGGGCATCCATTTCAGAGATTATCCCTGCTTGAAAGGAGGTTCTGGTGAGATGGGGGTCAGTCTCCTCTCCCAGGTAACAAGAGACAGGACAAGAGGAAATGACCACAACTTTCCCCAAAGGAGGTTTAGATTAGATACCAGGAAAATTTTTTCGTGGAAATCATTGTCGAGCATTGGAAGAGACTGCCCAGTTAATTACTGTGACAGCCCGTGTTTGTTTTGAGATGTGTATGATTGTGTCAAGTTGCAACTGTTGTCACTGGTATTCTTTAGGCACTGTGTGGAGAGGAAAGGGAACTGAAAACAAGAGGTACTTGCTCCCCAGGTGGCAGGAAGCAGATACTGTGGTGTTGCAGGGTGGCTGTGCTGGGAAGAACATGGCCATGGAGCACTGGTGGCTGCATAGGGAATGCAGGCACTGGATGTTTGTCCTTAGGTGAGTAATCTTGCTTTTCCCATTGTATGATACATTTCGCTGTTTTCAGGATTATCTGAGAGTTTCCAAGTCTCTGTTTTGTAGGAGAAGGTGAGAACAGACTCAGCACTTAGCTTGGAAAATGGTTGGGTGGTTTTGGTTTTTTCTGTGTGCTGTATATTGTACAGTATAGCTAGAGGTGCAATTTTTTGTTCATTTAATAACTCTAACAGAAAAACATTTTCAAAAATTGCAGGAACAGGTACTTAACAGTATGCTTGGGAAATTCTGCACCCACCTGTTTTGTTCCACATAGCTAAGTGTTATTTATGTGCAACTTTCTGAAATTCCTTTACTGAGAAATGCTTTCTTTTTTCTGCTTTCAATCGTACTGAAGCTAAACTGTTCTTAATCCCAGTAGTTGCTGCTCTCTGCATTTTTTAGGAATAAAATTAATTTCCATTATGTTCCTTGTGGATGGAAACCAGTCTGGGTTTGAGATCTGCTGCTGCCTGGGCTGGAGCAGAGCCTGGAGGATTTTGGAAAACCCAACCACACTGTATGAGAGGCGAAGGAAGAAAGAAGATTAAAAAGAAGTAAAAACAGGTAGGGATAGAGGGAGGCTTATCTTACTGTTAGAGTATGGTCAGAGAAAGGAGAAAGAAAAATGAATTCAGGAGAGGTCACTAAGCATCAGGAAGAGTAAGAAACTGGAAGATGTTTCCTATGTGCCACATGATAGGAGAGTTGCTTTCTCATCACCTACTTGAAAGATATCTTTTCTTTTTAAGGTGTTTCGGGCTGCATTTTAAATTTGAATGCATGTATGTGCTTTGGTAATTGAAATGTAAAGGCATATTCCCATTATACGTCTGAAGGAAAAAAAACCTATATTTTTTAAAAAACTGTATTTTCTTTTCCAGCTGAATGCTGGGTTTTCTAAAACCTGCCTGTAAAATATTTATTCATTTTATAAAATGCATGTTCAATTGAAACTTTTACAAAAGTCTTTTGAAATAAGCTATTACTGTATGATAACAGATTACAAATCTTAATCGGAAGGGAGGTTCTTTGCTTGAATGCCTAAAGAGGTGGTATTTTAAAAAGTTGAATTTATTGCTATACACAGTGTAGCAATAGTTAGAGAACCTAACTTTTAATTCTCATGCAGGTCACCAGCATGCCTGAACTAGTTTTTACCTTTTTATTTAATCTAGACCTATAAGGTTTTAAATGTAATTGGGGAGAGTTATGAGTCAGCAGTATATTCTTTACAAAATCTAGCGAGTAAAGAGCATGTTGTTCTGGCTCTATATATTAATATAGTGTGTTTTATTCCTATTCTTATTATTTAGAATAGTCTATGTATTACAAAAAAATAAATGTCTAAAAATAATTTTGCTGGAAATATATTCAGATAATATATATCTAAGTTTTATATTAAAATCTGTTTTATTCTATCAGCTTCTGCGGTGGTTTAATGGTCTCTCCAACAAAATTTTATGACAATTCACAATATGTAAAATCATTTCAAGTAAGATTTCTGTAGTGAAAAATAGGATCATGTGGAAGTAATCAAGATTTTATTTGGGTACTGGAGAAGTAAGGTGAAAGGCTTGTGGCGTTCTATAGAAATTCTTCCCAGTGCATTTAAAAGCTCCACTGGCAGCGTCTTAAGATAGTTTGATCTAATTACCACTGAGAGGCTGTAAACTACAGGAAATTCTATTCAGCATCCCATGTGGTGTGGTCTCTGCCAAATGAACTCCAGGCACAAATCAATGATTATTTTCTAGGATCAGTTTGGTATTTCCATGCCCCCAGATTACTGTGTCAGTACTTTGCTCAGAATTATTACCTTACCCAGTAAAAAGTTATGAATTTCCTGGCTTTATGTTGCTATCCTATTATATAGTAACAAGATGCTTCTGACCCATGAAAAAGGAATGCACATGAGAGTTGCCATGCTGAGATTAGCACTACACTCAGGAAAAGGTCCAGCCAGAATTCTTGAAAGCCATCCATGCTTTCCAAGAAGTTAAAGTAGAAGTGAATAGTACATTGGCACTTTTAAAAATCAAAACACTTTTTTCTGTTTTACTTTTTAATATTGCTATCCTACCTGATTTGTAGATCACTTATATTCTTGAATGTGTGGGTTTTTTTATTGTATCTGTTTCAGCTATATATGTTCCCAACTGGCAAACCAATGAATGCTTGGTGTCTGGTCCAGTGTAAGATCAGAAGCCTTCACTCTTGCATGTATTAAGTTACATTCCAATTTTGCAGCTCTTTGAAGCCCCAAACTTTTATGATGCAAACTTAATAAGTTTTCTGCCTATAGAATAACAACTATAATTAGCCTCATTGTGCTTAATATACGTAACTTTTGTCCACAGAAGGACAGAACTGAATGTCATTGGCGAACTTCAGAATAGAAGGAATACTCCATAAATATTACTTACCTGCGAAGTGTTAAATTTTGCACATGCATGCTATTTTAACAAACAAGTTGGAGGTTACTACAGTACCATGATACAACTGCAACCTTTAAAGGAGATTTAGTATTAATATTTGAAAAAACCCAAGCTTTATTGGAGGCTTCAAAGCCATCTATAAATTGCCCAAATCTTAATCATTAGACTTGGAGGAGGAAGCAACATACAAATTTGCAAATTGCAGATTATTTATGGTGAATGAAATACATTTTAAGGCAGAAAAGCTAATGAAATTTACATTTTGGCTTTATTATGAGTGAGCTATAATCAGTTTGTTTGAATTATTGTTATAAAGTTTTTCAGCTGTGAATCAAAACTACACACCAACACCATGGGGAGCTTGCAGATGTCTGCAAATGCTGATTCATTGTATATAACCTCAAATAACCAATTTGGTATTTCTCTAAACTTGTTCCTGTGCATACTAAAATGAATCTCCAAATGGATGCAAGCAATTAAAATATGCCACAAATAAAAAATAGCCTAAGTGGCTTAACTAGTCCAGCAATGAGTGAACTTATCTGGAATTCTGAGAAAACCAGTTTCAAACATTTTAGCAACATATCCCTGTGCTATATTAATAAGAATGCTTGAAAACTCAGTTCAAAGATGATAAAAGGTTAATCAGTATCATTGGAGACAGGCAACTGTCTTTAAAGACATATAAGGGCAATTATGGTTAAAAATTTTCCTTGAAAACTTACATTTTGATAGTAAGTTTATTTAAAAAAATAAAAAGACTTAGGTCTAGAGCTTTTGTATGTCTTTTGTAATCTTAGGCTCTTACTCTGTCAGCTTAAGGTCCAAGACTCAGGATGCAGGTCTTGGTATTTCAGATATCATAAGCTGTAGACCATGCATGTAAAGATTTACCTTGTTATGAGGGAACCACATGTACAGCTGGTGTAATGACTGCTTCTGGTGATTATCTTTAGTATCTCTCATTATTTTTGGATCTATATCCTTACCTAAATTAAGAAAGAAAGACTAAACTGGTGCTAGATATCACTATTACTCTGTTAGAGCTTTAATTTGGAAAATAAAAAGGAGATATAAAGCTTCAAGAAATCTGGTTGTATGTAACAAAGTCATCTTGCAGGAATAAGTATTGTTAAGTAAACTGAAAATAATTCTAATAAATATGTGGTTTAGAATTTAGATAAATTAATATAAAATCTGTTCAAAATTACTGAAATCAAATCATTCCTGAAATTAAGATTTGCTTCTTTTTAACACTGGCACTAGGTTACCATTTAAATTCCCAATATAATTAGGAAAGAAATTATTTTCAATTCTTCCTGACTTCATTGGTTTTTAGACTCCTAGTAAACTTCCAAGTCAAACTCACCCAAAGTTATGTCATTCTTAGTTTACAAGTGAGTTTAAAGTTTATTTAGCTTTATGTCAGTTCTCTTGAGCTACAGCTGTGAGGTATCTCAGCTAAGCATAAATATAAATTACATCAAGCTAAGTATTTATCTTGGGTATCTTTTAGTCTTCACATACTGGATATTAACATATTCTCGTTATGAGAGAGAATAATAAACTCCCTTGTTACCCCCTCCTTTGGGGTCGTTTCCCTCACCTTCAGTGTTGCCAATATGTTGAGTGTGCTTTTACTTTATGCACTTCCTTTAATGAAAGAGCTAATGAAATATAACTGTCTTAATTCCTTGTCATGGTTGAAATGGGCTGGTCAGACACACCTGTGATTTTTGGCGAAGGTGGGAAATGCTACTGCGTATATTCATCACACCTCAGTGTACATGGCTTGCAGTTTGATGTGCCATAGAACTTGGGTTTTGCAGAATTTTTAATAGTTGAGTAAACTTTATCTCAATTTTTTTGACAGCCATGTAAACATTGCAACCACAAAGGAACTGCAGTCAGATGGAAAGTAACTAAACCATAATGACCCTAAGAAAATGTTAATATACTTACAATACATACATACACATGTGCTTTGAATTCTTGTACTGTGTTGTAAGTTAGTTCACAACAAATTTCTCTCACGTTTTAGTTGTCATGCAATTTTTTCTTAAATAGCTTTTCCACATGGTCACTGTGTGTAGTTTGACAGAAGAAATTAGAAAAGGATTTATACCACTCTCTCCACAGGCTCTCTTATAAAATAGGTTTCTCCTTTTGGGAATAAGGAGAAAGTAGGAGCTTTCCAAAGGCTGAAATATGTTGTGTGCAAAGCCAATTTTCAGTTTTAACTAACTGAATGTACCGTTTAAGATTCCAAGCTAATATCTGTCAAAGCTCATTTAGATTCTTATAGCGGTTGGAAATACAGAGAACACGGTAACTGTATACAAACTGATCATATTTTCAAGCCAAATAGTAACTTCTAAAAATTCAAATTCATGTATCAGTCCCCAGTGAAAAGACTTATTTACTGCAAGGTCTCAAGATAAAATATTGGTACGAGATAAATATTTTCAATACCACTGGGTTAGATGGTTCTGTAAGTATGATTTTAATGATAAGGAGTTTGAGGTAGAGGTAGGGGGACTTGTCTTTTAAGGCTGTCTGATGGTATCAAGACTATGGTACTATTTGGCTTTAAAACACTGCTCAGACATCCATGGAACTACAGAGATTGTGTATACAGTTTTAATCCTTCACTAAATCTTTAGCTCTCTGAAATGGAAGCTCAGAATGCATATGAAAACAAAAGTACTTGTACTCCTCTCTTATAAGGTCATACTCATTTGCTGTGATGTACCAAAACAGGATTTTCAGATATGTCAGCCACCTAGCGAGCTTTCATAGGGTGTCTCTGCATCACGCCACTGTGATGTGGACTCTGAGTCTGATTAAGAGGAAAAAACAGCTGTTAGAAAGAAATGGAAACAATGATGAGAAACAAATGAGGATGCAAAGAACAAGGAATCACAGAACCTGGTACAAAATGGTTTGAGAAAGAAACTCATGGCAAATGAAAGAGCAAGAAAAATTAGTAGGAAAAAAAAGCAATAATTTGTGTACCTAAAAAATATCATTTGACCTCAGGAATGCTTAGGCAAAATACAGCGTCAGGCTGTAAAATAAAGCACTCTTCTATAAAAAGAAAAAATAATCAGATTGTATTCCAGATATTTGGACTGTCAAACTACTTTGTGCAACCCAAGTTCTATATACTTATAGCATAGCTGAACAGCAAAACAGGCAAATTAAAGACATATGCCCTATTTGTCAGAGCAATGCTAGACAGCACAGTGCTTATGAAAAAACTCAGTCAATTCCAATATATGAGCTAATGTACTTTAAAAAAAAAGTGCATGAAAGCAATACTACTGTTTATATTAAATGTAGTAACTACTTCTCAATATCCATTTAACATGTGTGGTTTTTTCCAGTATTCTGCAAAGATGGTTTCAATCTGTCCACAAACCATTTTTTTTTTCCTTTTTTCTTCTATGCTTGACAATAGAAATTATCTATTCTGTCTACGGGACATCAAGGACTATCACCATCAGTGATAGTTATGCATTCAGTTATGAAAAGAGAACATACCCTGCTAAGAGGAAGGAGAATGGAAAGGGAGGAACTAAGAAGGAAAATAACTGTTGCTCTATGAGTGGGAAACTGTAGTTAATGGAGCTTGTATTAGAATATTACCTAATTTAGTTTTTGTGCTAATGAGAACTTGAGAATTAGAGAAATACATTTTGTTAACTCTCAGATTTTCCAGGTTAAGTTACAATATCTATAGCCAGATTATAAGTAGTTACATGAGTATTGCACAGGGGCCGTAGATACCAGAGGCAGTGTGCCCTAGAGCACATGCTGCTGGAAACCTTTTGGAGGTTGTAGGTCTAGCAGTGGTAATGATTCCCTATTTAGCAGCTAAATCAGTCTTCAAGACTCCTTCTGACCAGATAAATCCAGAGAATCATTTCAAAAATTCATGCTTATACATATCTACTTAGGTAGATGTATAGTGAGGGAGGAAGAGATACAATGGGGAATGTCTCTGCTTTTGAATCCCTTTGACTTTTGCCTCATACACTTCCATAGCACATCTAGTCCTGATGTGTTCTACTTCTGCCTGCCTCAGCCTGTAAGAGAAGCTTTGAGTCACTTTCCCATTCCGGCCCAGATACAAGGAAGCTCTCCCTGGTATCAAAAGTACCATGTGGTAAACTCACAATGGAACTTGGCAAGCACTTTGAGGGCATCCAGTTAACTATCTATCTATCTTGTCGTGGTCTGACAGGTAGTAGCATGCTGTGAAATTCTGCAGATTTCAATTCCATGACTGGCTATGGGATTTAAAATCAGCTGCATCTAACATTGTCATGATTATTGATTTATTTTTTTTAAATGAAGTTATAACGTAATGACTTTCCAAGTATAGGTCTCTGAACTTGGAACTGGGGAGAGTTATTTTTTAGTTTGTATGACTTACAACTAGTAAATAAATGCTGAATTAATACAGGGTCAAGAAAAGGTCTATTTAACTGTCTATTCTATTATAATTAGAAACAATTGTCAGCATTGATTGCATTTTTTTTAACAATGCCTCTCTGATTTACTCCTTTTCTCTGTCGCTGTATTTATACATAGTGCTACTCTCTACAAGTGTCAGTCAGGACTGCTTACATATTTATGGTTAGCTCTTCCATAGCAGACTGTAAATCCTAGGGCAAATAACTAATAAATAGTTTGAGTCTGTTTGTGGAAGTATTTTTGGTTCTGATATCCACAACAAGCTGTAAAATGCAACTGGCAGTGCTAACGTTTGTTTATGGGAAGATCATTTACACAAGATTAATCTGATTCCATCTACTCAACTCTTAAATTAATAAATTGGAGGGCTTGTTGGATATACAGCCAAAAATGTTGTGAATACTAGAAGGGAAACATTTTGAGCAATATTTTTACATCTTCTGACCTTAGTGGACAGTCTTTAAATAAATTTTTAGCAGAGCAATAATGGCTAAACATGTTGTGTAATAAAAATTTATTTAAATACTGGACATTTCTCTATAGTGATAGTTCGCTAGTTTATAAAGAAAATAAAATCAGAACCTGCAATTAGTTGACCTTCAAAAATCCATTCCAAAATGGTGTAGTAATCAATAGTTTATGTAAAATTGAGCTTAGTTACAACAGAAGAGTAGAGGAAGGAAGAGAAGACTTGGCCATGCACATATCTGGAAAACCGTCTTGCACTGAACCTTATTGTTTTGGACAACGTCGGTAAATGAGCATCCCATCTGGTATAGCTTTAAAGAAAAGCAAGCCCTGTGTTTTCTGAGCAGCTGTACTCTTGTACTCAGTGGCAGGCACAACAGGAAAGGAAGCAAGCAAATGCCGTCCTGGCAGGATTTTGGAAGAAGAAATGGTGATTCCAACATCTGCAGGATTTATTGAACCCGTTGAGAATTTGTATGCTGCGTTTGTGTTGTCCTTTCGACTTCAGTTTCCTCTGCTACAGCCCCTTGTGTTCATTTGCCCTGACAAGTTGTTCACAGAAAGATGGCTGCATATGATCAAAGCAGAAGAAGTGGTAGAAAGTACTTTCATTAGAAGACAGTATGATGGTGACACATTTGGAAGACTAAGTATTTGCCTTGGTACTGATTAAGTTTTCCCCACTGTCTGAGAAAGCCATCGTAATTAGAATGTTTTAAGTCCTTGTTTTAAGCCAGTGAAATTTTTGTGCCCAAACCAAATATACAGTCAAATGTAGGTCTAATTACAAAGACCGGTATCGAATACGTGTGTTTTAACTATACTGTTTAAGAAGGTTGATTTTATATTATGATAGTACCATCATTATATGATTCAGGATCAGACAGACTGTCAGAAGTGGGTTAAAATCAGGCAGCTAAAAGATGGCTGGCTCTGAAATGCTTGCTCTAGCAATCACTGCCAGATGTGAATAGTTTATCTTCCTGTGTTAGGCTGAAAACTGTGACAATTCAGCAGCAGATCTATGACCCACCATTAACCCGTGAGGCTGATGCTCGGGGCAATGGCAGCTTCAGATGTTTGGGTTTCTTCTGTTGCTGGGAGTCTGCTTGAAGTTTCAGACTGTGGACAGATATCCTAATTCATTTCTTTCTACATTGGCTGAAGAATTTGGTTTGCCCATGATGAGTTAAAGAGACATCTGACAAGCCATTCATTCAGCAGATTTGAGAGGGTAGTGAAATGGAGTGGGAGTCTAATAATGAGGAGCTGGGGTTAGTAATATAATTCTTAATGCATCTCAGCCAACAAACGTGTGCCTACACCCTATGTGAGGTGTAGAAGGGTTAGCACTGCCCCTTGTTATTCGGTCAAATATTATTTGAACACCTAGTAATTTTGTGAGTGTATTTTATTTTACATTCATAGTTAAGAGTAAAGGATGGTTCAGTCACTCATTATGACAACTAAGTATTCTTTCCAACCAATAGTACTTGGGCTATCCAGTGACATATCTCAGCCAATATGTTTTGCAAAGATTCACAGAAATTGTTAATATATTAATTTTTCTCTTAATAATTTTTTCTCTGCTTAACAACTTTCTGGCAGTATATAACAGTATGTAACATAAGCTTAGAAATGTTATAAAAAGTCTTATTTCAGTATCCATTGTCTTTGAAAAAGATTGTAGGATGTGAGCACAGAGATCTTGCAGTTTGTTAGATGAATTATGCAGAGATGACCCTGAATGAAAAAATTATTTCTGGCTACACAGAGAAAAGACCAAATCATTCAACATGTGTAAACTGGGTCAGCCTAATTCAGAGGGGATTTTGATTGTCTTTTTCTTACTTATTAAAAGCAATTTTATGGGAATAGCTTTGTTGACAGAAAAGGCTGTTCTTGTGAAAGCGTTGGCTGCTTGGAATTTGATCTGGAAAGCCAGCTGACACGCATAAAAGCCAGTTTCAGTTTCAGCATTTATATTAGAATCTATAAGACTTTTATCTCTTGCAGCAGAAAAAAATATTGTCAAGGGTAGGCTTAGAAACATGGTTTCAATAAAAAGTTTCTGCTAATCAGTCTAACAGCCACATAGGAAATTAATTAGAAAATTTATTTGAGGCATACTTATGTATATGAGTAATACTGTGACTTAGTTCTCTTCAGGCTTACTTTAAAAACTATTTAAAGCCTGAAGTCAGGTAAACCCTGACACTCTCTTACATCCAGACTTGGAATTGTACAGAAGACTGAGAGTACAATTCTGGATCCATTGGATCCATTCTGGACTCTCTAAATAAGGAGAGTAATGCCCCATTTCTCTAAGCTGACTGTTGAGACCTGTTGTAAGTTAAGGCATCTTACCGAAGTCATCGTGCTGAAAAATCTAGATTCTGGTTAACTGAAACAAAACTTCAATGTTGGAGTTATTTGAAACCTTTGCAAAGGCCATCTGTTTACTTTCTTCAGTGAAGATATAGCGATGGAAAAGCTGTTTGCAAACTAAAATGTCCTCAAGAGGATGCTTAAGCATCCAAAATATCTTGAGTTGGCCAGGAACAGACACCAACCTGTGGACTCTTGGTCCCATTTCCATGAGAGGGTAACAGAAAAATGTATGGCTGTGCACAGGAATGGTGCTGAATAGAGAAAAAATATGCTGTGATCTACTGATACCAAGGGATTTTTTAGATGTGTTCAGCACAGCTTTATCCAATATCAGAAGCCACAGTAATTTCCTCCTTTGTCTCATGGAAGAAAATTGAGTTAACTTGATATGTCTGTTTGAAAGGAATTACATAACCTCTATTGCAAGGGTTTTCTTATACAACTTGGTATTAACTGCTTGTGGTGGATACCTCTAAAGTCTACATTATAACTTTTTACACCCATTCTTAAGAATAATTCTATGGAAAGGACAAAATGGTGTCTTAATTGAGTTTGAAGCTTAATACTTGGTCGTAATTATCTATAGGAATCTATGATATTTCCCTTTGGTTGCTTTGAAAATGACCAGGAATCACATCTTCAGGTATTACAGAGGTGTTTAGGGTCAGTGTAGGTGCACAGGGTTTAAACTGATTGTTTAATAAATCACAAATTTATTTCAGAGGTAGCAAGTAGTGCTCTTTAAGAAATAACATTTTTTGCTTTGTGGATGATCAAAGTGCTCCAGAATTAGTCATGACATGTGCTGCAATTTGACTTACCAGATAATAGTGTAACGGGCTTGCATTTTTATGTATTAAACTGAGGTGAATTTCAAAGCTAGATAAGCTGTAAAATCATGTATGTTGACAGAGTATTTGGATGTGAGCACAGCCAGGTGAATGACAATTAGCATTCATATTGGACATGCAAAGGCCTGATATGCAGAAAGGTCTACATGCTGGGTGGAGTCATACATTTCCTGACACAGGTTTTTCTCTTAGTAATTTCTTACTGGAGATTGTGGGCATGTGCTTCCACATTTATTATTGTTAGATAAGTTCAAGTTGCAGGTTTCTTTTTGTGAAACTACTAAAAAAGATCACAGTTTGACTTTCAAGGTCCTTTGCTGTAATTCTAGGCCTGAGAGTTTAAAAATAATATATATCCACTTGTAAACTGTTCTAGTAAAATTAAAAAAAGCCATTAAGCATAGAAGAGTAATGCATTCCAGGACATTGTTCCAACTATCTTAGCAAAACCCCCTCAATGTTTTACTTGGGGAGAAGGAAACAAGAAATAGCAGATGGGTTGCCAAACATTCGCAGATGATGCCAGCTCTGACTAATACCAGCCCTTATCTTCCTAAAACACCCAATTGTCCTCACAAACAAAGAATTGTTTCATCTGTAACTGTAGCCATTAAATTATGCATTCATAAGCTCTGGAGGTTGTCAAACAAGCAAGTGGAAACTTTGAGGAGTGGATATAGACTGCACAGAGGCACTGTGTTTCAGTTTGGAGATCACTTCTTTTCACAGGTGCTGTGCAGTGAGCTGTGGAGCTTCATTTCCGTAACTAACAACAAGTTAAATAAATCCCATTGGACTAAGTCTGATAGTATCATGGTGAAAGAAAGTCAGTAGTGTAGTGGGCAGATTGAACAAGGCAGCTCTGGAAGGTGGTCTCACTTTCCTGCCAGGTGGGTGCTCTTATTGCTAGTCTGGTGGCAAACAAAGAGGCAGAGTGCCTCTTCGTAGTAAGAATCATGGGATTCATAGTAAGACAGCAGCAACTGCAGTTGGCTGTGGACTTGCAAGGAGCTCAGCAGACAGCTTTTATCTATTTCTCGAGAAAGTCTCTGGCAGTTGCATGAAGGCAGTATCTTCCTGGCATTGTCAGGGCTATGAAGAGTTTTGAAGATGGAGAACTAACTGTAGCCTGAGGTTCGTTTTCTTTCTGACACAGATAGAACCTAAATAGAAACAAAGCTTTTCCCTCAGTCTTATCAACAGTACAGGAGGAAGGCAAGTGTACAACTCTTTGGTAGACTGAAAGACTAGAATCATTTTTACTCTCTTAGTAAAGAAGTGCAGTTTAGTGTTTTAGTGGTTAATTCTTTGGTAGGTGCTCTAAAAACATGTAAGATAAAGATGATATTCTGAGATTTTTAAAAACCTTTGCTTGGATGAGTGGATTCAGGGCTCTGCTCTTCCTAGTGGTTTCTCTGAAGTGTGTGGGTGGTGCGGTTGGTTGCAATGGGCAACTTGGAATTTCCTTTCATGTGTCTCTAAATTTTCCTTTCCAATATAGTGAGTGTTCACTTGTTGTCTCAAAAAAAGTGCAAAATAAATTAAAACAATATGAATATACTTTTCAGCATGCCTGTGATGCTTGCTACTAAATCTGTATTGAGTTTATAGAACCAGCAGTAGTACAGAGCAATACTATACAAATGATTCTTCACAATGGGTTCTGTATGAGTAACAAAAGAGCAAGCACTGCTTGCTTCTGTTAATTCATTCTATCAAATGCATCATACACCTCTCACAGTGTATCTCCGTCTTCCCTGCTCTTTCCCATCTGTCTTGAGTAAGTAGGTGCTGTCCTACACAAATCACTCTTAATATGTCTCTATAAATACAGTGCATAGCACTTAGTTGGATGTAATACAAAGCATTAAACAGCACATAGAAAGCCATGAAGGCTTCGTGTGAGTCTGTGAAATGCATTGATACTGTGTTCTGAGTTTGAAAAGCCAAATAATTTATAAACATGATCCTTTTAAGCTTTATACCTATTTAGATATTTTGTTGTTGCTTTTGTTTTCTCAGTTTAAGTGTTCCTTTTTAGGATTGAGAATTTTATTTCAGTATCTCCTCCTAACAAGGGGTTTATTTCACCTCTTCAAAGAGTATCAGGGCTTCCTTAGAAGAAAACCATGGCTGTGTTTTGGTGAAACTTAAACATGGAGTGGGTTTTTTGCCTCAGGTTTAGGATTATTAGCCTGCTAAACAGCTTGTGGTATGTAATTTTTTAGGCTCATACATTTCAATTTAGAATAATTATACTAAATACAACTTTTTTTTCAGCGTGTTAAAGATCTATTCCAATTCTTTGGAGTATGTCTGATTTTTGTTTGTGACTTACACATTTTCAGTTTTCAAATTATTCTCTTGTCTTGAATTGTTCTATAAGAATTAAAAAATTTTTTTGATTTCATGCATATTTGTTCCTGTTGCCATCTGGTTCCTCTAGGTGTCTTTTGTTACTTCTTTTGGTCTAGGTGTCTGTCTTTAAACAGCAATGTTAACATGAGATGTTGAGTGAAAAAAAACTTGCAAATAATTGGGTTAATATTGTCATCAGACTGGAGCAGGTCTTCTGTTTTTACAAAAAAAGTAGTCTTAAATTTCTATTATTGCCGAGTAAAAAATGCTAAACCTCTTTTAGTGGAAAATCAGTTTTCTCAAATGAGAAAATATTGGACAGTGTGATTTTTATTTTGTTTTGTCAAACTAAAATCTTCTCAGAAAAAAAAAATGTTTTGAAAGGGTCTAATCCAATGCTATTTGTCTTTTGACAATAAACATTGTAGTGTAAATGGCCATCTGCTTTGTGAGGTTTTTGTTTAAGATCTCTCATGCCCATATTTCCTTCTGGATCCTCAGCCAACTTGTGAGTTCATTTTGAGGCAGGTATTTTTGGGGATTTTGCCTTTTTTTTCTGTTGTTGAAGAAGTGGATGAATAGAATGACAGGATTATTTGCAGTTTATAGTATCAAATTCCTGATGACTTCATGTCTGATTTCTGCTGTCTGTTTACATAGTGCTTTATACCCCAAAAGGCTACTATGAAATCTCTTCTATCATTGGATCCATTGTTCATCCCTAGTTTTGACACGCAGATGTTTTTGTTTGTTTACTGTTGAATCTTCCTGTATTCTACCTGCACCTCTTCTTTTTGGTACCTGTCTGCGTTCTGAAATTCTGCTGTTGGCCACTCTCTGTCACTTGTGGCTCTTGAATATTTTCTGCTTTCTTTTCTCACTACTTTAACAGGAATTAGTTCTTTGTTTTCCTTCCTCACATTCCCTTCAAAACAACTTGAATTCTTTTGAGGTCTGCCAATATGTGGTTATCAAAAGTTTGTCTGCTCAAGAATATGCAGAGTTGATGAATACTTTTAAAGACACAGAATGCCTTTTTACTCAGATATAAACAGTGACCTGTGCAAGAAGTCTCTTTGGATAGGAAATTGAATATGGAATATCCTCCTGTGAATCAACTATTTCTGAATGTCATGGCTGGCTCTACAGAGCTATATCATCTGGCCTGCAGTAATTTATCTTCTGTCTTTTTATGTATCCAGCATCAGCGGTTGTGACTGCTTATGCCAATCAGTTGTCTTTCCTTAGTGTTCCTGAAACAACTCTTGGAAAGTTTCCCATGGTGTTTCTCAAGTCAAAATTAAAAAGTGGTGTTTCACTCTTCTCCTTGTTCTATCTTTTGTTTTTAATACTGTCACCATAGTGTTCCTTAAATGTCACAAGTCATTCTCTTGGCTTACATGACTGTGCTGTATGAATTTCTGCATATCTTCCATCAGAGTATTTTTCTCCAACTAGTCTCTCTTTCCAATACAAATCTAGCTGTTGACAATTCATAGATATACCCTTAGACTAGAGGCTGTGTCCTTGTCACTACTGAAATCGTACTCCGTTACTTTGTGAGTGCCTCATGAATGGGCTGCAGAGACATGCATAAAACCTGAGGTCTTTCATCTGCCACCTCTCCGATTACTGTAGAGAACCTATGCTGTCATTCTGCCTGTCATTCACCTTCACAGTCAAGGTATTTTTCTTTAGTAAAAGCCTTTCCCCATGTTCTTATCTAAGAATTACTTTTTTTTTTTTTTGTCCTCACAGCTGGCTACTGGATATCTAACCCTATAGTGTCTGGCCTCAGAAATTTGTCACATCTTTTTAAATACCTAGTCCCACTGGTTTGACACGTCTCTTTTCTTTGTGAGGGAGGAGCGATTACTTAATGAATTTGGATTGATAGCCAAAATTGTGTCTAGTTGACATTTAAACACTGTCAGTGCTTTCTGCTCTGATACAGCTTTACTATTTCAGCTGCACAGATATATTTTCTCTAGGCTTTTGTTATTTTGTCCCAGTTATTAGAACACCCATTTTGCAGACTCCGAGAGATGTGAGTCTTTTTATGCTAATATAGCTGAAATATGCAGCTTTAAAAACAATTTCTGGGACACTGTTTGATGCCATCACCCTTTTATTAGCGTCTTTCTTCTTGCTCTGATTCTATAGTCATACCAGGTTGCTTGTCTTTGTTTTCATAGCCCTTTCTAGCTGCTTCTTGTGTTTAATTTATTTTTTTATGTTTCTGCTTTCTCTTATCAGAGATGAACTAGCATAAAAATACAGTGATATAAACATGGTTATATTTCTATTGCAGACAGTGCACCTAATAACTATGTTAGTGAAACTTTTAAAAGTAGACTAGGCTTAGGACAGTGTGGATTTGCAGAGGTGGAGGGAAAACACAGAGCAGCAAAGTAGACAACACTGATCAGCATGAACTCAGCTTATTAGCTGTTTGACTTGAGATGCCAGACACCTTGTGAGTCTTGCTGTTACTGTTTGTGGACTGGGTTTTAGCTTCATCACAGAGATTTTTAAGTATGCACATGGTTGAGTTTTGGACCTTTGTGAAACAAAAGTATGTGTTCGGTTGTTGTTGCATCGGTGATTGATACAATTCCAACAGAAAAATTTTCTAGCCATAACTTAGTTTTCACAATTTTGAGTATTGCCTTAAGGATTCCAGTAAGCTTTAATGCAAAGCATGAATTTGGTCTTGAGTTAGTTTTTTATACATCTGAGCTGGACTTGCCATGACTCTTACTGGAACAGCAATACTAGCAGATGTTATCCCTTGTGTAATTTCCAAAGACAGACACATTGTTTGACACTTCCAAATAATAAAACCAAAACTAGTCATGCTAATATATTAGGCATCTTAATATTGAGTGTAACACAGTTATGTAGATGGAGATGTGTTTTCTTTAGAGCAATATATTACTTTGGGGACAATAATCATGTTTGCTGTCAGACTTATGGAATGACATAATAGAAGGTCCTTCCTTTTTATCAGGCAGAAATAAATAAAGTATATTCTTACTCTACATAGCAGCTGCCTTACACTTGTACAGCTGTGAATGTACTTCTGAAGGTACATTTTTAATTTTTCTGACATAGTGATGATGTATTTAGGACATAGAGTAACCAGAGATCTGTGTCTATATTTACGAGGGTTTTGCTGATTTTTACTGTTAGGTCCAAATTTTACTGAAATATTGCCCAGATTTGATCTCTGAAATGTGAGATTTCTATTGTCTTCTGGTGATTTTTTTATGCTAGCCACTAATGGCCAAGATTCCAGATTAAATAGCCCATCTCTGTACTTATTTGACTTCATTTGGTGTGGTATGTTGATCAGAAAGTAGTTTGACTTCCAAAATGCTATTCTAGCTTAGAAAAGAAATGGATCCTGTTCAGACCAGACAGGATTTTATTAATTTTTTAAAACATCAACCAAAATATAATATAGTTTTTTGTTTTGGTTGGCCGCATCACTTATTAAACAATAGTTCTTCTCTTTCAAAGCCACAAGACCAATAACTTTAATGTAAACTAAATCTAAATTCTGTAGTTCACATTTTATTTCCTATCTACAAGGAAGAGAATGACCCATATACTGATATTAGAAATAGCTGTCTTTCTCTGTTTCCCAGTATGGGGTGAATGATCTGGAGCTTATTACACATAAACCACTGTGATCAGTGAGAATTGCATTTGAGCAGAATAAACCTTGCAGAAAGCTTATTATTCTGGAGTATTGCAATAACTGGACTTGAGATTTCTCTGCAGTTGCTTTCTTAACATCTGTAAGAGAGGGGAAAAAAGTAATACATCCAAATGGCATGCCTAAGAAAGGAATGTAAATTATCCTTTCCGTTTATTTGCTTTTAAAGCCTGTCTGCTAAAGTTCTTAGTATTCAGATACCACTATGATAGGTGCATTATAAACAATATAGTACCTTTTCAC
This sequence comes from Lepidothrix coronata, assembly GCF_001604755.1. Taxonomy (NCBI): domain Eukaryota; kingdom Metazoa; phylum Chordata; class Aves; order Passeriformes; family Pipridae; genus Lepidothrix; species Lepidothrix coronata. Next base: position 1,057,131 of record NW_016690364.1, read on the forward strand.
AGTTTTAGTCAAAATAGAATGTGTCCTCACTTACCCTTCCCAGATTTGTCCAAATGCTATTATTGTACAGAAGCATGAAGACCAAATGGACAAGAGAGTCTTAGAAAGTTGTTGAATTTATCAGGTTTGAACAGTGAGTTTTGTGTTTAGTAAGTCCCATTCCTCCTGAGCAAACAACATAGAAGAAATCAAATTCCGAGAAAGAGCCTGGCTGTTGCTATAAAATAGGTGGAAAATTTCCAGTTTATATGTACACTGATGCTCACTGCATCTTTCCAGGCTGAATGTGTTGCACTGGAAAAGGTTTATAATTGTTCATACAGGAACACTTTATTCACAGCAGTTGGACATGATGTTGACTTACTGTACTAAAGCACACATTGTGCCTTTTTAACAAGCTAGTGTCTTTAGATTAGCAAGAAATAGTTGCTACTTGACCTTGCCTGAGTTGCTTTGATATACTTGTTTCGGAATGTAGAGAATACTGTTAGCCTATAAATCTTACAATATTATGAAAGCTGGTAAATACAGTCGTGCAAAACTGTTATCTCAGTCAATATACAATAGCTAGACATGAGATGAAGAGAAATACCATCTTATTCAAAGAGCCTAATTCCTCAGTCTTTCAACTCTTTGATACAGGCAACAAACTCAAACTCTGAGAGAGCTTGTGTTATGCTACTGAATGTAAGATGGCCCTCTGTCCACCTACCTCACCAGCAGTTCCTATGAATGATTTGTTGAGAGGTTTTATCTGCATATTGGATTATTTCTTTTTTCACAACAGTTGGCTGGTTCTTGGTTTTTGTATCTGACTTGGCCCTTGTCAACATACATAAGTTTGTTCCTCTTTTGTGGTATAATTTCAGGTGGTATAGACCTCCCTCACTCCAGTGCTGGGATAGTTACAGCACAATGATGTCTGTCCTGCTGCTTTATCTTTGCAGAGGAAGAGAAACAAGCAATGTTGTAATAAGTCCTTTCTCCTGGGATGATTGGTGACTGCAGCCAGGAAAGCCGAACAGTCCCCACAGTAACTGTGGCAGTACTTTCAACAAGGATGGCAACCTTGACTCAAGGCATCCAGTGTGTCTCTAAAGAGACAGCACAGACTCTTTAGAGTAAGGAGGGAACAAGCAATAGGCCTCTCAAGGCTGTATCCTGAAGTAGGCAAGGGAATAATTTTGTTGGACAGAGGACTGGCAATTTAGTAAACTGTCCTCGTTGGCCAAACACGTGAGGTAATCCCTGACTGGTAATTCACAACATCAGTTAGAGCACTCCTCTATGAGAATATCTGGGTCTGAGTGAAATTAAAATGTGTTGATAACTTTTTTCTCATGGAGGAAAAGAAGAATATCTCTCATATTAAATCCTCAATCACCACAGAAATAAACACAAACTGCAGCTATATTGTCAACTCCTTATTGTTCACTTGGCTTTCTTCCCTATCCCTGACCAGTCTGAAAAATACAACTAGACTTGTAAATTCTGGAAAATACCATTGATCTCTTGTCCAGGAAAGAAACTCTTATTTTGTTTGTGGGGGGTTTCTGGTTGGATATGATTTGGGGGTTGCAGGAAAGTGGGGGGAGGTGTTGCAGGAGGGAAGAGAAAGTTGGAGGTTTTCAAGGTTCTTAAGACCTGAAGCAAACTTTCTGAAGGTGAAGATCCAAAGACTAAACTGCTTGTATGTTCGAAATGAGATAATATATGCATCAAAATGAGATAATTGTTGCAAGCTGACTCTGCACAATTTTCAATGCAGTTGCCATTTGCATTCTTCATACTTGTGGAAAGTATGAGAGGTTAGTAATACAGACTGATGAAATAAAATGTTAAACACAATCCATGGCAGTTTGGCTTTTGCTTTACTCTTAGCTGGTGAACAGCTAATGAAGTGCAAGTGTGTTTACATCTGAAGCTGAGCTGTATGTATGCTAATGGAGTTGATATTTTCCATGGAGTACAGAATGCTAGTCAAATTCTAGCGACCTGCCAGCATGCTAGGCATGTGCACAGCTTTAGTGAGCTCTCAAACACCATCACTCACAGTTTAGGTATCTAAGGCTCTAAATTCAGGTCAACTACAGGTGCCACAGGCAATTAGTTACAGTTTATGTAGAGGTTAGATCTCATTCTAATAGCAATTTTATAAAAAATCAACAAGAGTTTTTCTTAGTGTTAGGCAACATAATAGTAGGATAAAATGTACTCTGATCTATATTCCCTTCAGTCCACCAGCATGAATGCAGTTCAGCTGATGTGCATTGCCTATATTGAATCCTCTTCCTATCTTCTTTTTATTTTTACCGTGTAACTATATTCTTTTCACTGTGTGTTCTTGGACAGTGCAGTCCCTTTCATACCAGAACCGTAAAGTAAGGGGTCATTTGCATGGTATTTAGCAGGCAGACACAAGCGTGCTCTCGCCTGTGCCTGGTGCCAGGTGGCTGCTGGCCAGCCCTGGGCTGAAGCCATGCAATGCAGAGATGAGCCTCAGCTAGCACACTCTTCTGAGAAGCAGGGCATAGTATCTCGGGACACACAGGCACTCTGGGGTGATGCTGGCTTGCAACACACTCCTACAAATGCATGATTTGCTGGGTATAAAGTCCAAAGTTTGAACTTAAATAACTCCTCTTCTTGGTATATGCAAGGCAAATTTCTGCTCTGCCTCCTTCAGTTTCAATAGATGTTAATCTTGGAGCATCTTTCCCTCCCTATTATAAATTCTTTCCTGGTTAAGTGGCACGGTTGCTGATTTGAACTGATGTGGTTAGGGTTTTTATCCACATCTTTAACACACAGAATGAGCGTGATTTTTTGGAAGACATACCCTTAAGTGACAGCATTTCCAAAACAGAGGTAGAGCAAAGAACTACTAAAAGATCTAGACCCATTGCATTGTGTTGAGTTGTATCCAGCCATCATAATGCAGCTGTTTCTTCAAGTAAAGTTACAAAAGACTCTTCTTGGTGGGATCAGAAGTGCCTGATGGTTTTCTGACATTTGTGTGGTTCTGAGTCATCTTTATTTTTTTTCCAGCACACGTCAGTTATTACTTCATATTCACCTGTTTGCAAGAAAAGTTCATAAAACTGGACTGAAAAATAGTATCTTAAATATGAAGCTTAAGCAGGATCAGATTAGCTGATACAAAGATATAACTTTCCTTTATTTGGTGTTACTGCTTCTCTTTGCTCTGACAGCTTGGATGATACATTCACAGGGTACAACTGAGATGGAATGTAGAAAATATCTATAAAACTGAGTGACAGGAAGATGAATTCAATTTCATGTTAAAACTTTACTTCTTGCGTTATGAGAGTATGACCATTACATGGGTCTGAACATGGGATGTTTTATGAACTTAATTTTTATTTTAACCAAGAGAGTTTATGAGTGAATGGTATTTACTGGAGAGAGCAGTTGTTCTCTCCTTCTCAAGGAGCACTGAAGTGAGGGCTGAGATTTTGCCACTGTTAGTCCAGTACTACACCTTAGGCATTACAAACTGAAAATCGTGGGGTTTGCAAAGAATGCTTCATACCTTGCAAGGAGAATGAACTTCGTATTTGTTTTTCAGCTGTCCTCCTGTTACTAATGAGCTTTATCTTTAGAAAGTACAATACATATGATAGTCCCTTGTGAAGTGGCGTTTGACATGATGTTATTTACTTGGCAGAATTTCTTTCAAATTTGCTGTCACAGTTGAACATATTGAGCCACTTCACCAAATCAAGTTTCACCACCTGTGCTCATCTGTGTACGCTCAGCAGCAGTGCTTTATGTGCCTTATGCATGGTGTACAAGTTAAATAGAATTCTGTCTGAGATACAGAGAAACAAAGGTGATAGAAACAGTGGTGATAGAAATGTCATGAGGTTTGGAAGAATGAAAATATTGCAAATAAACAGGAACATAAATCTCCATGGTTGGGCAACATACAGGAGTGTATGCAATAAGTGGCTGTTGAAAGAACAGGGGTACTGAGTTTGTATGTCTTTATGTTGCAAAGGCTTTTGGTCAAACAGAAGTAGCAGACTTCACATTGATTTGCTTCATACCAAGTTCAGATAACCTCTGGATTTCAACACCAGTAAAACACTCAGTGCCAAAATAGTTCCCTAGAGAAAAACTTTGCTCTGAGGCAGATGATATTGCCAATTAACAGCTGGGGTAGGGAGTTCAATGTGTTGATGCTTTGATTCCTATGGAAGCATGATTTCATAGGAAATTAAATACATACCAGTCAAATCACAGAATCACAGAATGTGCTCAGTTGGAAGGGACCCGCAAAGATTATCGAGCCCAACACCCGGCCATTCCTGCACCCATTCCCAAGAGTGTGTGCACCATGTGCCCAAAAGTATTGTCCTAATGCTTCTTGAACTCTGTCAGGCTTGGTGCTGTGATCACTTCCCCTGGGGAACCTGTTCCAGCACCCAACCACCCTCTTGGTGAAGAACCTCTTTCTAAAGAATATAAATCCAATCTAAACCTCCTCTGACACAACTTTGGGCCATTCCCTCTGGTCCTGTCACTGGTCACCACAGAGAAGAGATCAGTGCCTGCCCCTTCTCTTCACCTCACAAGGAAGTTGTAACTGCAACGAGATCTCCCCTCAGTCTCCTCTTCTCCAGACTGAACAGACAAAGTGACCTCAGCCGCTCCTCATATGGCTTCCCCTCAAGGCCCTTCACCATCTTCATTGCCCTCCTTTGGACACTCTCTAATGGCTTAATATCTTTCTTACATTGTGGTGCCCAAAACTGCACTCGAGCAGAGCAGGACAATCCCCTCCCTCGACTGGCTGGTGATGCTTTGCCTGATGCCCCCCAGGACACAGTTGGCCCTCCTGGCTGCCAGGGCACTGCTGACTCATATTCAACTTGCTGTTGACCAGGACTCCCAGGTCCCTTCCCAGGGCACCGCTTTCCAGCATGTCATTCTCCAGTCTGTACGAACATCCGGAGTTGCCCCATGCCAGGTGCAGAAATACCAGTTACATAAAATTATGTACTAAGACTTATTAAAAGGTATTTTAATGTGTTGTTAATGTGTAATTATCGCCAGTATTACTTATATCACGCAGGATATGCGGTACTTTCCATGATGTCCGGCCCGGCCCCGACGCCTGAGCCTCTGGCTCCCTCTGGCGACCGGAACGCGGCAGCCCCGGGTGGCCCTGAGTCCTCGGGAGCGGGATATCCCGGTGGGCGGCCCACTCCAGCACTTGGGTGTGGGATGTGGCAGCTGCTTGGCTCCCCTCGAGGGGACCGTTCGTGCCGGGCAGCGTGGCAGACGGCAGGCTGAGACTACCCGGAGATCACGGCTTGGATTCGGGCTTGGCCATTTCCAGGCACACCTGTGCCCATGCCTCTGATTCTGAGGACACCACGCTGCTGCCCCAGCTTTGTGTGCATAATGATTCTGTTTGAGAAATAAGTGAACCAGCAGTAATGGGGTATGGGCTTAAGCATCTCCAGGACACAGTCTGGATTGGACATTAGGAAAAGGTTCCTCATGGAGAGGGCGGCCAGTCACTGGAACGGGCTCTCCAGGGAAGGGGTCACAACACCAAGCCTGTCAGAGTTCAAGGAGTGTCTGGCTGGCGCTTTTAGTCATATGGTTTAGTTTTAAGTAGTCCTGTGAGGAGGAGCAAGTTGGACTCAACAATCCTAATGCATTCCTTCCAACTTAAGATATTCCGTGATTCTATTCCTAGTTCAAAGCAAAGGTGTTACTCCCCTCTTACAGCAGAATCAAAAAGACCACAATCACAATTGTAGCAGGGATAATTTAGAGAAGGTTTCAGTACTGGATGTGACTGGTATGATCATAAATTAGTAGATAGGACCAGGTAAACCAAAAGGCAAATATTTTTTGCATGTGTGCTGCTGCTCCATAGACAACATGATGAGAAGGCAAGCAGTAATGGAACAGAAATTGTGCCAGAAGCAAGCCCATAGCCAGTGATACAATAGCAGGGCAGCAATTTGCACATATATTAATATCTTGCTTCTCACTCCAGGCTTTCTTCTTTTAATCATAAATTAGGAGAGAAAACCCAAGTTTAAAAGACTTGTCTTAAGTTGTCAGGCTATAAAGAATAATGCAGGGGTTTTCTGCTCAAGATCTTGTAGCGATATCACTCACTAGAAATGTCACTGCTGGGTGAGGGACTACCACTGAAGAGTCACAGTTCATTCAGGACTTTGTAGGTCAAAACTTCTAAGTATGTTGCACTAGCACTACATCTGTCTGATAATACTGTATTAAAGCAACACTGTCCATCTTTTGACTTACATTAAAGTTAGTGGTTTGTGTTCCTGTGCTGTTTACATGTTGCCTTAATCTCTTTTTTGAAATACATAGGATGCACAGCTGACTTTCATACAGTAATGTGACAAGTGTTTCTTGGTTCTGTGCTTGCAAGTTGTCAAACATTGTCCTTAACTAGCTTGCAGTTAAGATGAGCCTTACTCACTGAAAAACTTCACTGAAATCAAAGCAAGGATTCCCTGAAATTCTATTTGTTGGATTTGGATTTGTTGGGTGTTCTTGTGATTTTTGGTTATTTTACCAAAAGAAGTTTGATTCATGCAGTGTCTGTACCAACACACGGAGGATATTTTCTTGAATGCAGGCAAAGTGAGTGATAGGTAAGTCAGCTAATTTTAAGGGACAAAAACAGGAGATGGTAAAGGCGCTTTCTTTTATGGGAGGAACATGTTTGTGGTAACATATTTTATAGGCTGTCGAAAATGCTACATTTGGTTGAGCTTAATTCTCTTCAAGAAGCTGTAGGAAGAAAAAGTACTGCTTGCTGAAGTATGTGCTGAATATTTTATTTTTTTTTTTAAATTCAACAAGTATAGCAAAATTAAGCTCAGTGAGAATGAAGAAAACTTTCTTTATCTTATTGTGGGAGATGTTAGAACTCTGAGCTTGCAGAAGATAGAAGCTGGATCAGTAAAGCCTGGAAAAGAATTTGAAGAAAAGGCTTTTAACCCACTTAGTAGTCTTGGAAACAGAGAGAAGGTAGTGAGAGCAGTGGTGGTTTTTTGATTTTAGTTCAGGGGTGGAACTGCAGGGAGCAAAAAGAGACGAGTCTTTGAGAGGTAGCAGCAGCGGAACTTCATCTCTCTCTTACATATGCTGTGTGACATGTATTTCTGAAATCTTAGTCCCTGTATGGAACTAGATACTGTCTAAAGAAACTTCCCAGTATTGTACTACCTTCAGGTGGCAAGAGCCAGTATTGGTTCATCTGGTTTTCACATGAGGTTTTCACTCACTGAAACAGATTGTTTTGCTTTTGCCCTAAAAGCCCGTGCTTTTAATCCCTAATCCCAGGGTTAGATTCAGGCCTGAACCATGAGGTTTCTGTTCTTTCCAGTGCTATGTTGCTGCAGGCTTTTAGCTGTCGGTACAACAGATAACTCAGCAAGTTGGGCCAGAGGTTTTGAGTGCTGAGTACTGTGCTATGGGGGCACAATGTGCCTTCCTGGCAGAGGCTTCACCCATTTTGGAGCTGGATGCATCCTCACTGTGTCAGTACACTGTTAGTAAGCCCAAGGTGGTGCAGTTTGCTGGTGTGCAGCTCTGTGCTGTCTCTGCATTTGGGTAGGAGCTGTCATGGTACAACCCCTCTTTGTAAAAATACAATTTGAGACTCATAAAAATGTCTTGGATCAATAAAAGTGGGGAATCTTAAAGGAGGGAGTCATCTCTAAGGGATGAAAAAGTCTGTAATGGAGGGAGTCATCTCTAAGGGATGAAAAAGTCTGTAATGGAATCCTTTGCCATAATAGGATTTCTTATTCTTTTAAGAGGGATGTGACAGCAAGATTTCTTGGTTGCTTGGTTTTTTATGTTTTGCAGGTTTTGTTTTTGTTTTGGGTTTTTTTTTGTTTTGCTTTGCTTTGTTTGTTTAGAATTTTGTTTGGTTTTATTATTATTATTATTATTATTTGTGTGTATGTGTCCACCGGTTACATGAACAATTTGGCTGCCAGAAAAACATCATAATTGTTACCAGAATGAGAATGTGGAGCAGTGATTGCATTGCTATGTAATGATGTAGGAACTAAATCCTACTTCCGTCATGATATTGGCCAATGAACATGACCAATAGCCAGGTAGAACTTCTTGGAAAGTGAAATAAGCCTTCCAGTTATCATGGGAAGCGGATCTGTGGATCAGCAAGGCATTACCTCAAGTACCGCTTGCTTCAAACACATCCTTTTGAAATAATGGCAAGTTTATCAACAGACGCATTTTTTTTTTAAGCTGGATCTTGTTTAATCAGAAGCTTACACATTGCCTCTGTAGAGGAGGTTACTGAACTTCAGTTTCTTTCATGAAAATCTGTAACACATCACAAAACAACTCAGCCTGACTACAGGGAGAGTTCCTTGCAATACACCTTTTTGTCCAGCCATTAATGGTCACTCAAACTGAGAGGAAAAAGGCTGGGGGCCAGCCTGGACTAGAAGCTTGGCTTTGCTTGAACAGGATAAAACTCTCTAAATGGTTATTACTTTTATGGCCATAAGACACCCACTTTCCTCTCTCCTTTCAGCTGCCTCTCAAAGTATACTGATGAGTGCAGCTTTGATAGCTGATGGAAAAGAATACCCAAAAAACAGGTACTGGAAAGCACACACCCCAGAAATAAGTACTAAAAGAAAAAGGAATAGAAATTGGCAATAGAACATGCTCTTTTTACTCATGCTGCTGAGAGCTGAGAACATGTTACAATCAACAGCTCACATTTCCTACTTTTCTGGGCTAGGAGAAAGTTATGACTCAAGTTCTCATGCCAGCATTTACATTGCAATAAACTCTTGCCATTACAATAAACTCTGCACCACTTGTGCAGGTTTACTCGCATCACTTGCTCAAGTCCAGCCAGCCAACTCTCATCTCTCCTCCCCCGCACACTCACCCCCAGCTATAATTAGCTTAGTGGCTACAGGTTTTTTTGACCCCAAATGTTCATTTGATCCTTGTCAGCACAAAGGCAGTAATTTAGTTTGACTGCATGCAGCTCCCTGACTGGGATGAGTAGTCCTTGCTGCACTTAAAAGGAAAAACAGCATATGGGTGAGCAGGAGGCCCCCAGCTAATAGAAAGTATGTACTGCAATAATCCTAAATTGACCTTCCTTCTAACAGATTAGAGTATCATTTGAAGAAATGAGGAGCTCCCGTTTTTCCTGTGATCTAAACATCTCTTCCTTTTTAATAAATACATTAATATTTATACATATAATATATACAATTTTCTCTTTACAGGCTTTCCAGTAGCAAAATTTGATTCTCAGAGGACTCCTTTTTTGGTACTCAATTAAAAAAATTCAAGATCAAGAACTAATTAAAATATTTAAAAGGAAGCAAGTTGGAAATTTGCCTATCTGCTCTGGGATCTAAGGACATACCCTCTGCAAGATCTGAAGCGTTCACTATCCACTAAAATTACGTGCAGAGTAGGCAGAATAGGGAGAATTTACATTTATTGTTTGTATCAAGCTGTTTGCTACCATTTTGTTTGCAAAAGGATTTTATTGTTGGTTTTTAAAAAGCAGCCGTGCAAACAAAACTCCTGCATGGTGGCAAATGGGTTGTGCCAAGTAATTTAGCTTTTTTCTATTGCAAAGTGGTAAATAGCTTGCTTGCCTTCCAGCAGCATTCAAAGGATCAGTCAGTGATGTGCAATTTCCAGTCAGAATTTTTCTGTTGTGGAGTTTTAGTAGAAAGTGGAAATTTTCCCTAAACCAGTTGTAGTTACATTTTGGAGATGTCTTTCTCTCCTAGAAGGCTTTAGCAGAGGACTGAGACACATATGTTTTCCTCTAAAATTCACATTTCTCTGGGATACTATAAAAACATGGTAGTTTTCTGGAGATGTATTGAATTAATTGCTCACCTAGTCTTCTAGTGTTCCATGGAATGTCTTCAAGACCATCTAGTAATATACTATCAGAGTACAATGAAATACTTCACTCTCACAAAGACTGATCCATATTGGTCTGTTGCCTTCCAAATAGCCAACAATGGTCACTCCTCTATGCCAAACTGTCAGACTGGTGTGTGTTACATTAAATAGTCTTTACATAGAAGTCTTTTAGACCTTCTGAACTATGTTTGCTTTTGAGTCAGTTATCTTTCCCTTCTGTCCCAAAAAGTGAAAGAGGCAAGAGAAGTACAAAAGGTGAAAAGAAAATAACATGAAACTTTCTGCAGAGAACTCATAAAACCCACAGCAAAGAAAACAAAGCAAATGCTCACTTTTTTTTTGTTTTGTTTCTAAGTGCACTATTGAAAGAAGACTCATATGTTTTACAAGCAGCCAGAAGGTGTTGCTGGAAAAGCATCGGCTGATTAACTATTATTCAGGTTGGTTGCATTCCAGCATGTGTCTTTCAGTCTCCCAGTTGCTTAGTCAGATGGCAATCTATTTTTACAGACGTTTGGGTTTGTTGCCAAATGGGATAAAGGGGCTCATCTAACTGACAGGAAAGCTTAAATTTTTCCAGGCCTATCGGAAAAGCATTCTTGTAATAAGGGGAAACCTTATTATTTGCCAAAGACAGGACTGACAGGAGATAAGACTCTTAAATAAATGGATCAGCTCTCTTTAGTCAGAAGCTGTTCAGGAATGATAGACCATCTGCTCTCTTGATTGTCCTTAAAGGATAAATGAAAATTAAAGAGAAGTTTGGCTAGGTTTTCTCCTTTATTCTTTCTAATGAGCCCTTGTGCTGGTAGTTCAGCATGCAGTTTTAATTTAAGACAACAATTATAGTTATGCCACCTGACAGCTTGCTAGACCATGACATTGAGGTTAAAGAGACACAAGGTGAACAATACAAACATAGAGAATTTTCTAGATGTAACTTGAAGGATAGGTAATACATGTTTAGTGGCTGATAGGATCTTTCATAAATCTTTATTTGTTCTACACAATTAGAGTTTGAGATAGTTTCACTGCTTTGCTTCTATGTTTATTGTTTGGCAGATTTATTGGCTTTGGCTGGGTTATAGTTTCACTCTTTTACTGCAATACATTTGTACAACTTATATGTGAACCTTCCTCAAGTGCTTAATTACCCTCTTCAACACCCCGATGATGCACTAATATTATCCCTTCTAATTATTAGAGGAGAAAAATTAATAAATTGGGAAACAGGTGCACAGATCAGAATTGTTTTTCTACCATGCATCTGAGCAAGATGAACCAGGTGCTCCAGACTTCCAGATATTTAATAACTTAGTAACTTTCCTAAGATAATATAGAAAGCCTGTGACAGCGAGCACTGTGGCCCAGAGTTGAGAAAAATTAACATGATTCTGCAAACTAAACTTACGAGGCCAGATGTAATTTCAGAATATGAGAATGGTCTGTTTATGGCTATATAAAAAACTGGGAATGGGATGTATTTCTCTGTGTTATTACAAAGAAGTTAAATTTCCTTTTCTTTGGTTTTGGTAAGTTCGGATTGGTCATTTTTTTTAAGTTAGCAGCACTAATTGGATACATCTGTTGGGCAGATTTCCTACTGGAGAAGCCTGTCTGTGGGGTTGGGGTGGGAAATCACGATTAAAAGTGTTTCAAAGAGGAAGAAAGGGAAATCTCTACACATAGTTGTGAAAAACAGTTTTCTACTGGAGATAGTGCAGACAATGGGACAGCAAAGGATGGTACCACAAAGTGGGATGGGATGGCAGTACAGTGAGGCAGTAAAATGGAAGAGGAGGTTAGTATGTTCCTGGAGACAGATGATGAGTCCTGATAGAGCTCCCAAGCTTATGAGGGTGGCAAATCAGTTAAGTGTAACTGAAGTTACTAATTAGAGTAACTACCTAAGGATTACTACACTGAATAGCTCTAAAGAAATGTGGTGAGAATAGAAAGCCAGTGGTGATGGGACTAAAAAAAAAATCAGACTGATGAGAGAGATCAGATTTTATAGGTATTCCAAGGAAAGAAATACTGGGCACAGGCCAGAGAGGAGAGAGAGACAGATAAAAATGCTGTGGTCTGTGTTACAGAAGAATACAAGATTATTTTCAACCATGTTGTATTTAAGACCACGACAGAATGGTCTGGAAAAAAGATGAAACTCAGGTCAGGATACAGAAGTTGACAAAAGATTAATCAAAACTTAATTAATTCCTTTGTGAACAGTTTGTGAAAATCGTATTTGAGTCATGTGTGTAGACACGACTTGAGGGAAGAAGCTCCCTTTGGACAGAATTAAGAATGTGAGCCACTGAGGAAAATTCCAGTGTATGTGCATGCATTAACTTTCAATAGCATTATTCCCTTTGGACAGAATTAAGAATGTGAGCCACTGAGGAAAATTCCATTGTATGTGCATGCATTAACTTTCAATAGCATTATTCCCTTTGGTCCTGAGTTTTGCCTCTGTTTCAGAGAAAAGGACAGTGCAAACTTGCCGTGCGTACAAAATTATGCTTTTGTATGCACACTACACAGGTATACTATGCCTAGTAAAAACAGTTTCATGTAAGTGAGGCTTATCTATATCATGGTAGTCATGAACAGAATGTAAGCCCAAATTGCCAAAAGCGGATGAGGACAGATGGTGAAGGCTGAAGCAGTATGTTAGCTTTGCATGGTCAGATGAATCAGGGGTGCAGATGAGGACAAGGATGAAGTACACATACATGCTCATGTCAAAAGGTATTGCTGTCAGGTGCCTTCAAGAATGGCCATCACATTTCCCTCTTGGAAGTGAAATTAAGGTGTCCCATTTTAGAAAGCTACGGGGAAGAATATCTGGATTTGACGACTCCAAGTGGGAGCGAGTCCAGAATCTGAGCAGCCCCTCCAGAGCCACTGTGTGATTAAATGCAGGAATACAGCTTCTCATTTGTTGTCCAGTTTTTCTAAGTTCATTATCAGATCAGTGGATCTTGTTAAATGTCTTTGTATGCAAGGTGCCTCCTTCAGAAGAAGATGCAGTATCAGATAGCTTCTCTTATTACAGGTGAATAGCAAGACAGACACATTTTAGTCCTTCTTTTCAATTATGAGCTCATGATGTTGAACTTAGGGCATAACAGTATGATCAAGGAAAGACAACTGGATATAAATGGACACAAAGTACTGTTTAAAGTTGAGACACCTGAGATAGGACATGAGAAAATCAGGTGATATTCAGGTGTGCAAGACTCATTCAAGTTACACTTTATGAAAGGAGAAAATGAAAGATTATATTCATACTATAAGAAATGCGGCTAAGGAGTGGGAGAAGTTGAGATAATTAAAGGAGAGTGCAAAGAATCGGAGACTAAAAGATAAATTGGGGGAGGGAAAATGACAAGATATAGAGAATATACTCTTAGCACACATCTGCTTTTATTCTGAGTGTATTCTGGTACATCTAATAGCACTGCGGTCTGCTGCAGTAGTTGTGTGTCATTTAAAAAAAAGGAATTTAATTTTTTATTTTACTTATTTTTTTATTCTCCCCTCCCCACCTGCAGAGTTAACTGGACAAGTAAGAGATGTCTACGTGTAGACACACATTTTTGAGTCATTAACGAACAAAAAGATTTTGCAATCCTTCCGGCTTTGTCTTCAGTAGCCAAGAAAGAGGACATCCCAGCCTCAAACTATATGTGAACATCGGAATGAGAAAGTATTTTCTCCCTTGCACTTTCCCTTCTCTCTACCGAAGAAGAGCATGCTGGATTTGGGAGTCTGATTGTTTTCCTCAGATATTCTGACAGTTTGAGGTTTTAGTAGGAATCCCACTGAGAGGGCTGAAAGGGAATATTATAAAATACTGAAGAAGCCGATGGGCAGAGAGTAGTAGTGTTCCTACAGAAATCTGTGTAGTCTGTTGGTCGGGTACAAAATACTCACTATGACTTATGTTGATTATGAAACTTAAACACATAGGTTGCTGCTAGAAATAGAAGTCCCACCATCCCTTGTACTCAGACTGCATTCCTTGCCCCTGTGCCAGCATTGGCAGGAATGAAGCCAGGTGAGCAGCCAATTCATATGATATAGCTCAAACACTTGTTACGATGGGGGCTTTCTGCTGGCTTGGGCTCCCTGCTTCAGCTGAGCACAAAGCTGTGTAGCATCTAGCTATGACAGCCTGGCAGCAGAAGTGCCCAGGTGGGTACAGGGAGAAGGTGCAAAGTATGTAGGTTTAGCAGCCTCTGCAATGGCACCTGTGTTACCCACAGTTTTTAGGGTGGCTGATACTGAATGCCTGAATGACTTGCTTTGCCTGTAGGCTCCACCTGAGCTTTGCTGAGGGCTCTTTTGTTGCATGGGTAGATCCACAGGCTTAGAGTCTTTCTCTGACAGTGAGGAAGCTTGCCGATAACAAAATTAGAGGTAGTTGTCTTTGTATATTACTACAAAAGTAAATCAGGTGATTAGCACCTAGATCTGAAATCTGGGTTTAAGCTTTGCCCAGAATAATGTTACTGCATCCATGGTTATGATGATGGTTGTGATGATGTATTCTCCTACATGGATGACAAGGCTTCTAAGAGTTCACAGTCTTTGCAATGTGCAGATGAACCAATGATGAGTTCTCAGTGCATTTCCCTGCCTTTTGGGATGCATGGTCCCAGAGGAGCTGAAAATTGTGGGAAGGCACTGAAAGCTTAGATTATGCCCTTTTTATGAATTGGACAGCTTACCGACGCTCTTGGGATCTTTGTTCAGTTTTTATGCAACATCCAATAAGCCACCTGTTTTGCCTTGCAAATGCCACTGCAGTCTGGTATGAGCTGGTTTTATGGGGATGACAGAGTCCCTGGTACCTCCCATCGCTTCTGGTTTACCTTTTTTAGAGCACTGCAAGCTTGTGTTGATGTTTTGTGGTCTGTTTCAAAGCAGACTTTGTCCCTTTATCTCTTTTCTAGGATTTCATCTAGTTTCAGCCATCTTGTAATTGCATTTAAACATGTGTCAAATACTTGCTTTTTTGATTTTGGTTTTGGGTTTTTTGTTGTTGTTGTTGTTCTCCTGGGAAAACTTGCTAGAGTAGTGCACGAGCAGAGAGCCTTAAAGAAGTCATTCCTTTTGACAAGAGACAGGAGTCTTATCAGGACTATCTGAAAGCAAGGCTCAAATTAAGCAGTCTTACCTTCTGTCTGTGCCACAAATACATACAGGAATCTAAAGGACAAAGACTGAGGATTAAAATCTTAAATGGATAAGTGCCAGGCAAATCCTAAAATGGGTTAAGACTTTCTAGCAGGCCATGGCTGATACCACAGCATCTGGGCTTGTGCACTTTCTGGTCATTTTGAAATTCTTGAGTAACCATTCATGCATTGCACTTTATTTTGGGAAGAGCATCCCTTGAAATCTTGCACATTAAGTCACCCAGGACTTCCACTGTGGTTCAGCAGCTGTATGATTAATAGCACACGAGAACTGGAAGCAAAGTGAGAAGTTGTTACAGTGACCTAGGTGCATACTGTGTTTAAACTAGAGCCCGGAGCTTGGTCATTTTGAAGTAATGCAAACTGTTCTCTGTTGTACAGGGCTGCTTTTGCCTCCAAATATTTGATAACTTAGTAGTCACAGATGGTTTATGTGTGTATTTGTCAGACTAAGGATAAAAGCTCAAAGATACCTGGAAAAGTTTAGCAGATGCATGGAAATTTTCCCTGGGGAGCCCTGCCAGGCAGTGTATCCAGACACAGGTGGTCAGATCAGGGAGCTAGTGTGACTGGTGTATGAAAAGATATAAGATGATTTTTAGGATGATGTTTCTGGCAGATCTTAATCTCTCTTAGTTATTTCTAGCTTTGTCATACTTGGTATGTGTTAATTGTACTGATAAAACAGTCAAAGGAGGAAGAACAGAAATTCTCTGGACTGCATCACCATGCCTTTGATCCGTAGTGTCCAATGTGTACATGGGATAACGAAATAAGAATACTTATTGGTTTTTTGATTAAGCGGCTACAACACAACAGGTGCAGATTTGCCAAGGAAACTTAAGAGATTTCTCTGATGTGATTTGTGCTTCTGGTCATTAAGTGATGTGAAAGTAGCTGCATTCTGCCTTAGCCAAAAAAACCACTACTTGCTCCAGGATAAAAAGAGAGCTTTAAATAAGACAAGCAAATTAGCTTCAGACTATTCCAGTTTTGATTTATTCAGAGAAGCTCGCATGTGCCACTAACAAAGATAAGATATATTAAACTACCAGTAACTTCTGCTATACAAAAAGTGATGTTCACATTTCCAAGTGATAAATTGAGAAGAGGAAACTCAGAGGATATTTATGTACCTGTTACTATTAATTTTAAAATTAATATGTTTATTAATATTTGGTAAAATTAATATGCTTATATGTTTCATAAAATAATAATGACAATAGTAATTTTATTTTTTTAAAATCTTCTTTCTATGCCATAGGGAGAAATTGGAGCATGGGAGAGCAAATTTATAAAGAAACCAGGAAATTCAAACTCAGACAGTTCTCTTTAAAAAGGATTAATGCTCAAAAGAATTCACTGAGGTATGAGTGCTGATTACTTCAGACTTCCTTGTTACAGCTGATATGAGGGCTGCTAGATGTGAAATATTGTATAGTAGTGCTGTTACAGCAGTGATGATTTAAGAATACAAGCTAGATAAAGCTTGTAGGAAAAGAGAATATTGTTACACCTACTGCTTCAGGGTGTGTGTGTGGGAGGAAAGCAGTAGATGAGATTTAGGTTTGAAAGCCGTAAATCCTCCTGTTTCCTAATAAAGACTGGAAAAATGGTAGATCATATTTTAGTTTCTGGTAGTGGGTGGTAGTAGTACTTGGCATTCAGCTGTCCTCACTTCTCATGTAAATAGACCAGTTATACTGGGAGAAGAGTTTTCTGTCCCTCTTTGATCTCTCTACTGAGAAAGCCAACAAGATTTCCAGTTATGGTGGTGGATTCTGTGTGTGTGTCTGTGAGATGTAAACACCTGTTTATTTTCCATAAAGTAATAAGTCACCAGATGGTAAAGGCTTTTATCCATGCTGCTCTGGCTGGATTTGTACCAGTAAGTTGGAGGTGAAAGGTACCATATGGTACTGTTAATCCCCAAAGCATTCATTATTCCTAAAATAATTTTCAACACCTTTTAGTGTTGACATCTCTCTTTCATTAGTGTCTGTGCTTATTTATGTGGGCGATGTTCAGATGAAGTGTAAGGTAAAGTATGTGGAGTTTTATGTGTGTTCCTCAGATTCAGTGCCAACTAGAAAATTAATTGTCCTTGGATAGTGAGTTGGGGGCTTCCGTGAAATGAGTTGGTGACATCATTGCAGTCTCCTGTGGATGTGGACTGTCACTGACAGCCTCAGCAGAGAGGCAAACTGCAAATAAGTGTGATAACTTGGGAAGCGATATGTGTTCTGGTGGATAATATCTAATTATTACTACCAAAAAAAGAGTTATACTGTGAGGAATGGCCAGTGCTTACTGTCACTGCTGTAAGAATCTACCAGACTGGGATGAGACTGTTCTGAGGTTCTGGGAGCAGGGTTTATTTGAGATACAGGGAAGACATCAAAGGTTGGACCTTGGTGACTGATGGGGTAGATGGCAATTTTGGAGGGAGATGCTATGGAAAAGATCAGAGTTGAAGGAGTTTATCTAGACCAGGATGTTCTGAGACTGGCCGATGATCAACTCTGGAGCTGTAGGACACACTTAGGGATTCAATGGCTGGATGTTCTTCAGGCTATTAAGTGTCCAGAGGGGGATGTTCAGCCAGATTTGTGCAGAAAGCACCCTGATTACAACACACTGCTTCTAGAATGGGACTGAAGATTTAACATTTGATCATAATGAAGAAATACGTTTAATGTGGTTGTATCACCACTGAAGCAGCTTCTGCTTCAGTCCAGATGTTGCAATGGTAGGTGCAAAACACTAGTACTGGAATTAAGGTCGTTTAGCTGAACAGCTGTGTTCTTCTGAGCAATGTTTTCTATTATACTGTCAGCTCTGTCAGCATGTTAGTAAATACCATTTATGTATAAAGAAATTAAAGCATTTAATCTTCAGAAACACCTTGCAGCAGATTTTTCTGTAGTGTGTTGATATCTGAGTTGACAGGTTGCTTTTTAATAGTGATAGGTTTAAGATTTCCAGCATGATTTAAAGAAATAATTTCAAAGTAAGAAAAATGTGAGGGCTTATGCTGACAGTTTGAATAGGACTGCATTTTTTCAGTCTTCCTTTAAGAAGCGAAGACTGTACATGTAGTTAATGTCTTCTGCAGAGGAGTCAGTCGTGGAACCAGTTTCTACAGTAAGCTATGAGGAGAACTGCCCTCAGAACCTTAAACCAGAGAACGCTTTTGTTTTTGTGGTTCTGTCTGCCCAGAAGACGCTGGAAAATGTCTGTTTGGCAACTGCAATTCATGTTACCATCCTTGGCAGTGAGCAGTACCCAGCACCCTTCAACCCTGCCTCTGTTTGGAGAACCAGCACAGTGCTGTGAGTGTGCCAGAAGTGACTACCCAACAAAGCTAGAAAAACACTTCTTGGCCAAACTGATCATGAGGGAGTGAGCTTGGCCTTCCTTCGCATGGGAAGGTGTGGATAGGGGTCTTGCCGAGAGGGCACCTGCTGTGAATGCAGGGGCAATGAGGAGAGCAATGCTGGCTGCCCCTGTGGGACGACCCTTTCCAGGCCAGCAATTGCCGGCTGCTGCCAACCTGCTTTTCCAGATCTCTGTTGCTGATCAAGGCAGTGGATCAGCACTGATAAAACCATCACTTGTGTGTCCTGTGAGCTCCCCTGCACAGGCCTGGAGCCAGCTTTGCTGTGCTCAAGCGAGTGCTAGAAGCAAACTGAGGGGCCTCCTAGTCCATGTAGAATAGCTTACCCCAGAAGGCAGGTTAGCCTACACTGACCTTCGGTCTGTGTTACCCTGCACAGGATCTTTACCTGCAGACCATTGTTCTGAATCAAAGCTAAGCTAGAAGTCTTCCATTTTAGTCTGATATTGACTGTTTGAGGTTCTCATATTACGTGGCAACTTTGTTGCCATGTTATACTGGCAGTATATATATATACAGTATAACCCTAGTTATATTGGGAGAAGAGTTTGGATCTGAGCTGACAGTTGCTTGGCAGGCTGTGGTTGCATCGGACTTTCTTGCCGATGCTCTGGAGAATCACGTATCTCCATCCATATGGTATTTTGAAGGCAGCTGCAAATGAGATTTAGTCAGTTGGAATCAACCAAAAATGTAACTAGAGTAGGCTGATACATCTCTTTTTGCTCCTTGGGATGTAGAATGAGACTCCAGATATGACTTCTAGTACCATAAGCAGTGCAGAAAGCGTAGTATTTCCGCCCTACATCAGCAGGTATAAAGGTGCAGACTGTCAGCTGTGCCGTGGAATTGGAATGAATATGAGAAGGGCTTTATACATCTGGCATCAGAACAAACAAAAAAACACTACACCTGCTTTGGAAAAAACTCTTGCAGTATTTTATTACAGCTAGATTGAAAATGAAGACACAGCTGGATTGATAGGAGGACATTCTCTTCTCAGCCTCCGAATAAAGGAAGTGTAGTCAGAGTGGTATCTGGAATTTGCTACAGATAAATATGTTGCCACAGTGGCATGCAGGATTGGAGTTTGGAGGAAGGCATCTGCATATGCAGTCACTAAGGGTAAGGGATAATAAAAATAGAAAATTTCATTTGGGAAATTAAGGAAGAATGGCCTATGTTTTGAAAAAGACTGAAACAGAGTTTGATTTTTCTTTATATGTTCATGGAAAAAAATGTGGAAAGGTAGAGAGATTTCAAATTGTGAGCTTTGGCACTAGTAAGAAACTCGAGTGTTCTTTTAGCCCTTCCTCCCCCATTTTGAAGGTATTCTTTGCTTTGGCTCTAGTTCATTTCAGAGTTCATTTCAGAGGTTAGCTTTTTTAACTCTGATTTTACCATGCTCTGTGTATGGAAAAACAGAGCAGATGTTTCACTGCACATACCAAACAGACAAAGTTGAAATTACTATTTCCTTGAGCGTCTCACGTCCTGCAGGGAAAATGTCCCTCCAGGCTTCCTCCAAAGCTCAAGGAATTCTGCTCCTTTCACTCCTGTGAAAATACATTTGTGAAAATACATCAGTCCTTATTTCTGCCCTTAGTAAGAGCCTTTAAAAACAGATGGATGGGACAGCTTGCTTTCTGTTTCTACAGCTTCCCATAGACTTGTATCTGAGCTGTTGGCATTGACCCAGACTGTAGCCAAGCTTTGTCTTTTGTCTGCTTTTCTCCCCTTCTTTTTCTCATTTTTCCTACCCTCAAAAGCATTCTGAAGTGGAATCCAATTCACACAGATGTAGAATATTGCTGTTGCTAGTGGACTGGTTTCTTCTTTAATTTGAACCAAGTTCTAATTAGGCCACTCCAAGCTGAAGCTCTTTGATAATAACTAGAGGCAAGAAAGCTCAAAGTGGCAGGGTTCTGAGGAAAGCACAGTGTAGATCAGCAGAAGTCCTGAAATGTACAAGTAAACCCAGATGTGTGAGACATCTAATGATAGAAAATCCTATCAAAGAGTAAGTAATTGTATTTTGTTGTATCAGTTCTGTTCTTCAGAATTAATTGCATGTGGGATTTTGCATGGTCTTTCATTTAAAACTGGATAAATACTTTTGATTTTCAAATTTGGCCCCTGAATGTGTCCTCTCTTTGCTGACTGATCTTTGCTAGTTTTGAGGCTTCCCATTTTCCAGAGCAGAATGGGGACTGCACACAACCGTTCTGACCTTGTATGTCAAGAGGCTTAGTTAACTAGAGCTGGTTTTAAAAATGTTCATGAGAGGTTCACACAAGGGTTGAAAAATTCACATATTTGGGGTTTTATATTACAGGGTTGAATAACTCTCCTATATTAATGGGTTTTCTTGTAGGCTTTTTTTTCCCCATGATCTGCCAGCTCAAGTCTTTCATGTTATAAAATCATCTGCTTTTTGCACACTAGTAATTAAGCAATGGGAAGTTTTGTTAAATGTTTATGGAAAATACTGGTCATCACAGTTAATCAGGTTTTTATATCATGACATGGGACGCTGCAGTGTTCCATCTGGAGAAATGGTTGATGGTTTACAAGTTTGTTCACAGGCAGCTTGAGTACTTGATACCGGACAGTTCTCTAATAGGTGCTGAGCAGTGAAATGCAGAACCTCAGCAGTACTTGGTCATGCACATCCCTTACTAATATTTCAGAAGTAAAATTTTCCATTTAACCTCCACTGATAGATACATATGGTGTACTTAATCCTTCCTCCTTGCTTATCTCTAGATGTGGCAGCAGCAGGTTGCAGAGGGCCTGACTGGGGGCAAAATGGTCAGAGTTCTGCCCTGCTCTTCTCAAAGCAATATTAAGGTTGCTTAGCCAGGGGCAGCTTACTGACTTGAGTGCATATCAAATGATAGTGATTATGGGATGTTTTTAACCTTTAAAATAATAACCTGTTCTTTTGTTTCGTTTTTCCTAGCATCACTTTATTCCTTCTTTCCAGGCTAAACTGTCCCTTTTTGGAGACTGTTTTGGGCTGCCTGCAAGCTGGTGGTTCTCTGCAAGTAGACTGGTTCTCTGCTTCAAATGCCTTACCAGAAACTTCCATCTCCTTTTTTCTTGGCAGGTAAGGGCAAAGTTCTTGTGTGCTTTGCTCCTTGAAAAATGTCAGTGGTGTCATATGGTGTGCTGAGAGATGGCCCCAAAAACACTTCCCATCAGCCTTACTCATAAGTCACATACCCACCGAATCTGCTTTCTGTTAGTTTGGTGTATTCAGTGTTGCATTAGACGTGTCCCATCAGGAGCTTTATGCATAATGCAAAAGATTTGAGTCTCTTGAAAGGTCAATCTCTACAGGTATGAGGCTCCCAGTCACATTTCCTGCAAGCCTTGGGACAATATTTTAGTGTGGGATTATTTGGCTTGATGTTTTTTTAAGCAGATATGGACATGCTGACATTATAAATGCTACTGTGGTGGCAAGAAGGGCGAAGTGAGAACTCCATATGTGAGAGCTCTGTAGCACCACACTATCTTCCTATCATGGCCATGGCTTTCCATTTGTGCCTAAGGGAAGGATGTAGAAAGAAAACCCTAAAAATAAGTGTGGTGAAGTTGTGTTGATTTTCTTTTTTTTTTTTTTTTGGTGATGTGTTTTGGTTTGATTTTTTTAATCAAAACTTTAAAGAAGAAATAAGAAAAGACAAAAAATAAAAAGCTGTGCAGCAGTCTCTGGTTTTCTGGAAAACTGTATAAAGCATTTTTGTGGATCAAAAAGTTCTGATCTTCCCATCTCAAATTAGGGACGGGAACAACAGCCACTCCCTTACTGAGCAGATGATGGGAACTGTGAACAGTGAACTGAGCCAGCAGTTACCTGTAGGTCATGCTGGGAGACTCAAGTCCTGTGCTGCTGCTGGCACTGTTTTGCATCCCCTCCCTTTCTGGGATGAGAGATCATATAATCCCTTTAGGTGGAGCTGAGTGAATTTCCTTGTAGCTGTCTTCCATAAGCAGATGGAAATCTTTCCCTCTTGGGATTGCTTGTAGGCTCACCTCTGACAATCTACCTCTTCACTTGCCCTCTTTTATCCAGACACATGCCCGTGTTACTGCATAAAGTTTTGATGTATGGCTGTATCCATTATTGTTCCCATTTTCATTTCTGTTCAAGCTACGTCAGCCTTTCCAGAAAGGCATAGTTTCCCCATCTGGTAATCAGCTGTGGAGATGCAATCGCAACTCCAGTTAGGACTAAGTCTGATTTGTGTTTAATATGAGATTTTTGAACAACACTTAAACCTCCAATGATTCAAGACAGTATTTTTTTGTTGTTTTGGTTGTATAAATGGGAGCTGGCAGTGGGCTGGTGTCCCCTTACAAAAGGTCAAGCTTTAAGTGTAGTTTACTCCAACTTATACATTTAGTACAGAAACGTAGTCCTTAGATGTGCTGACGGTAAAACTGATTTTTTACAAAATATAGTAAATTGGCAACTGTCCCTCAAAATTCCAGTACTGAGGGTATTTCTCATCCTGAAACAAATGAAAGTTGAAATCTGGTTTTGTGTTTAATTGGAAACACAGGAAATCTAAAAGTGCAGGTTTGGAGGTGGTGTTCAGCTGACTTCAGGCAAAACATCATTTTAGTCCTGCAGCCTGCTGCCATGCTCCAAGAAGACCTGCCCACCATGAATGTGTTTCCCACCACACAGTGCAGTGGGTGGCCCAGCAAGGAGGGTGAGAAGCAGCATGGGCAAGAGTCTAAGAGGACAGGAACTCAACTAAAATTTCTGGGGGTTATTAATAGTTTAGAGGAAGAGAGCCAACTAGTGTTGCACATGGCAATGCCAAAACCTTCCTCTTTGGATTGACAAATGAAAAGAATTCCTAGCCCAGAAACAGCTTTGGAATTTTTTTTTTTTCAGTTGAGAAACAAAAGCAAATGGATCAATGTTACATAGAACATAACACATCTGTTCCCAAACTGGATCAAGCAGTGGAAAGACAGAAATACTGCTGGTGTTATAGTACATTTCAAGTAAACAAAAGGGCCATGAAAGTCCTGTGTGCTTTCTACTAATTTTTAAACAGTAACAATGCCCTGGCACATTTCCTGTGCTATACAAAGTCAGTCCGTGTCAGTCCTCCAATGCTTACAGATAGACAGACAAATTGGTATTGGTCAATATTTTTGCTTTGTGTTTTAATAGAATGAGGTGACTGACCCTGCACTGGAGCTCTGGCACCTTAGCACGCCTGCTGTCCGCAGACTCCATGTGGGAGAGTGCTCGGAGTCCTCCCATCCTCCCATACTCCTTCTGCAGCCATTCACAACAAGGACTGATTCCAGCAGGTCTGATGAGGAACATGAGTGAAAGTCTTGATTGTTGAAGACTTTTTCCTTTTTAACATTTAAGCTATAAGTTCCTAAAACTCTAACGAGTTTATTTATGCTTTTTTTTTTTTTGGAGAAGATGAGAAATTCATAGTTTCAGCTACTTCTGAGGACCTGAAGAAATCTATTTTCTGGAACCAAATTGTTACACAGCAGTACAGGAAGCCTGGAGCTTAACAGAATAGATACTCAATTACTCAATGTCTTTTAGCTTTTTGGTGTCCAAGGCTCTGTGCTTTGCTAAAAAGCTACCAAATAAAAGACAAGCACACAGTTCTTGAAATGGTGTTAGTCTTAAAGCTAAGAAGACTTGTTTTCTGTTTGAATTTCCAGCTGTGGTAGAATTCTGGTACCTTGAGGCATCAGGGAAGGCCTTGAGAGACCCCAGAAATAGTATAGGCAGAACTTGCACTTAGTAGCTTTTGTAGTAGATGTGCTCCAACATGAGTTGCTGTTTGTTCAAGATCTCCTGTTAAAGGGGCAGCTGGTAGTGTTCTGCAGGGCCTCATTTTATTGTGTTTCAAGCCTTGAGGAGGGCCACAGATGCTGATAGACATGTCAGTGTTTAGTAAACAATAATGGCTTTTTAAGCTCTTATATTAAGCAAAGTCATTTGAACCTGCATTTTTAACTTTTAGCAATCAAAAACCTGCATGTTAACTAATAACAGACTGGTAGATTTGTACATTGAACTGGTTTGGGTTGGGCTTTTTTTATTTTTTTTGTTAGGATATTTAGAGTACTTTATCTCTGCCTTAGATTGGGAAAATGTCAAAGAAAGTCAGTCATTCACTAAGTTCTTGGCATATTGCAAGATGCATCACCAAACAGTTCAGGTGAAGAGGTTTGAAGCAGAGGGAGTCAGTTTTGGTTTTAAGATTTCGAGATCACCTTAGTAATGACATGCTTTGGCTCTTTGATTAGGGACAAAACATCTTCAAAATGGGCAAAGAGTTTCACTAAAAGCAAGGTACTTAGGTATGTGCTTTCCAGAATGAATATTTAGACTACAATCTCACAAGCATTAATGAACTACATTTGGCACTTTTGTTAGCAAAGGAGTTTAACAGCTTAGCCAACCCTGTTGAAAAAAAAAAACCCAAACAAAAAACAGACTTTCTGGTCCTACATGCTTAAATGGTCATGGCTGAGATGCCTTATCCATGTCCAACTCATAGTCTCTGCATGAATTTTATAGAAAAAATATTTTGGAAATAGTTTTTTATTGTTGTGAAAAGATACCGTCATGTCCATATGTATACACACACACACACAAAGAAAATATCACTGTATATACACTGAAATACCTCATACTCAGTGTAACCAAGCCTCTTCTCAGCTTGTGCATAGAAAATACTAAAAATACCTTTAAAACATGCCTGATCCCAGCTGCCATCCACTGCTGCACTTAGCAGGAGCAGCACTGAAGCTCCCAGGGCTGGCAGCTGAGCTGCACAGAAACAAGTCACAGGCTGATGCCTACCCTGAGCCCAGTAGTTCTCTGCTATGATCACAGGCCCTGGTGTTACAGGATGGCTCAGCCATTCTGCTGCAGGGCCAGGAGGAGTGGGCTGTGCCTCAGAAACTCTGGACCAGCTGCTCTGACAGCCCTTGGGCCACCCAGTAGAATGGGGCCTCTGTCTCATAACACCTGGTCACGAAAGCGTTGAGCAGCACCGTATTACTTACTGCTGTCTGGCATTATTTTGGCTTACAGTGGTTTCTATAAGCATTTCTTAGACAAATGTGTGGCTCTGATACCCATCCCCTGCCACTCAAGGCAAGAAGGTACTACACCAGTGATCCAGTGAGGTCCTCTGGGACACGTAGAAGAATTGCATTGAAGTATTAAGTTATTTAGCTAAGCTGCCTACAGACAATTATTAAGTAATTCTCACTATTAATAAAAGTACTAAAGATACCAAAAAGTATCAGGTAGCTGTTGGCACATGTGGGCCGAGAACTAGAGACATTGTAGATATAAATAACTTGGCCATTTTTGCTTGCATAAGCTAATGTGATCATAATTGTGCCCTAACCCTGACAGCTGTGTTAATGCCTTAAACGAGAGTCACTGAGTGACTGAACAGAGTCCCAACACACCTTAACATGTAGTCAGAACTCTCTTCATAACTTGAAGATAAAATTCTTGTTTCTGTAAATCTCAAGTTATTTTAAAATGCTTCAGGCCGACTTCTTCTGTTTAAGGAATTCCATGCTGATTTCCACTAAACTAAGAATAATCTCACTTTTCCCCTTCCCCACAGAAAAGTGCTGCAACCTACCAAATATGGATGCACTTAAGTACTACAGCCTGATTTGAAAGGGAGCTCATCAAAGGCTATTGCCCAGTTCAGTAAAGAAAATACAAGTATTAGTTGGCTCAATTCAACACTAAGCAAACACTAAATATAATATATATAAAAGGATGGGCACGAATGCCACTGTAGCATTTCATCATTAAAACTAGCCATCTTTCTATTTCAACGATTAAATCCATGATGAAAATAAGCTGAGAAGGAAACACACAACAAATAAATAATGCATATCAACTTACAAAATATGAAACCAATTATCCACATACAAAAAAAGTCAAATGTTAGTCACTTAAGCCTCACAGAACATTTGTATGATAGCAGCCCTTCAGTGCCTCAGTTGGTGTGTCTGCCAGAAACAGCTGGAGAACCAACCATCCTGGCTTTAAAGACACTGTGCTGCACTGCAGCAGAACTGCCCTGCCTTGCCAAGGCTCCCCTGGGGTCACAGGCAGTGGGGATGCTGATTGCTGGGGAGAGCCCTCAGGAGGCCTGCAGGCTCAGTGCTATCGTCTGTTTTGCTGATGCCAGGTGGCAAAACATACATCGGGCATCTGTACGGAAGGAAGGTTTTTCCAGTGAAGTTATGTTTGTGTCGATAACGGGAATATTTTAAAATAATGCTAACATAATTCTAGCACAATAGTTCTCCCCTACAACTCCTTCCCTACAACTCCTTCCCTCCTTCCCTTCTTTCCACTAGTGTTTTGTATCCATGAAATCACTACTGGAGCCTCCAGTGAGGGGATAAATGCCAGACAGGGATTTTCAATGAGCATTTTATTTTGGTTGTGCATGTATCTTCTCTTGCCCGAGGAGATTTTTTAGCCTTTGTGTACAAAACTTTCACTGTCCATTTTGGAGTTAAAGAAAAATGAACTTTCATAACCTCTGCCACTTCTGATCGCCTCTCAAAAATGTCACTTTACATGGAAAAGCCAGAAGTAATTGAGATAAACAGACATCTGTGCATTTTAGTCATTCATTTAGAAAACATCTGTATCCATCCATGCAATGTTAAGACTATAAGTAACTTTGCAGTTACATCTGAGCCCGTTGCTGTGGCAACAAGGTAGTCTTTATCTCCCACGTGTATTCTATCAATTTCTTTTTTTCTTAAAGCAGCTTCCTGAAATGAAAAACAGAGAAGGAATGATTAAGCTCATCTCTTTCAAACATTGGATTCAAGGCTTATATAAGACAGCCCTTACTGCTTTCCAGCTGTGGAAAATTCAGACGCTGATGCTTTTCAAGATGAAAAAATGAACTACTGACATGGAAAAATGTGAACTGCTGTTATTTTCAATTAAAAAAAATTATAGCTGAAGATTTGAGAACATAAGTTGTTTGCTACTGTAGCTATTTTTAACAGAATCCCAAGGAATTTTACTACAGTATCTTTCAAACTAACTCAGCAAGCTGTGATTTGCTGCTTGCTACAGTGGGAGTACAGTTCATGAGAGTGTATATGCTAATAATTAATTCCTTGATGACTTTCTTCTTGCTTAGCTTACATCAATGCACACAGCTCAGATTGGTTAATTGTTTGGAATTGTAAACTTTCTATGATGGTAGGAGCCCACTATACCAGACAGGATCGTACTAGTGATCTGTCAGGTTTTGGTTTAGTTGCCAAGATAAACTAACATGCTTTCAAAATTTCTATTTTAAGTAGAACACTAGGCAATGGGAAACACATTAGGAGAGTTAAGAAAGTTCTATCTATGCTTTCAAGGACCTAAACTTATGTTAGAGCTCTGACACCCATTAACTTTGGGATTCCTCTTCGCTGTTTTTAACATACTTTCTGGGGCTGTCTACTTTTAACAGTGATTATTAAGTATTTTTAAAGGGTCGAACCTCTTCAAAAATAATGTTGAAATCTTAGCCTTTAGTGTCCCAGAGTTTCTAGACCCTTAAAAAATACTGTAATGCAGTAAAGGCCACAGGAGAAAACATCAAAGGAGTTAGATATGCAGACAAGACATGTCACTCACATTTGATGCTGCCTAACAAACTCTGCAAACTGACGATCTTTAGCGTAGAGCTCTATAATTCGAATTCTGTCCTGAATCTCCTAGAATAGAAGACACAGAATTGTAAGTACATAATAGAAACTAGAATACTACTGAAATAACTGTTTTCTGGTTTTTGGAAAATAAAACTCCTTTGCATTGCTGCTGCAAGGAGTAGAGCTTGAAACTGTGCACTCCGACACTTTGTGGGTTTTTTTGTTTGTTTCTTTGTTGGGGTTTTTGTGGGGTTTTTTTGTTGTTTGTTTTTTTTTTTTTTAAGTGAAGCACTTCATCTGAATTCAGTAATACTTTACTTTTCAATCAAAACCAGTGTTTGGACAGAATGTGTTATTTCAACAGGCTTTAACAAACCATTTATCTCTCACAGATACTTTGGCTACTATTTCAGTAGTATTCCAGTTACATGGTGGATTCACTCCTCTCACAATTTCTTAAGGATATGTGGTTAGTTCCAGGATGTAAATAAATCCCTTCTTTTTAGCTTTCTAGAGTAAACCTTGGGTACTGTGTATTCAGGAAGAAAGGAGAAGGATGTGATCTAACTTGCAGGTTATAGAAAGACCTAAACTTTAAAAAACATCAAAAAGTACCCAAAACAAAAAAGCTGTGAAAACACCTGGATGTACCAGTTTTTCACTGTGTAACTCCTCTTACATAAGATAGTTAGCATTAAAAGGTAAAGGTTGTGTTGAGCAACACATTAAACCTCCCCAACTCCCGTGAAGTCACTTAAAGAGTCAGCTGCTTTTTTATGTGAAATTCATTACAGGTCAGAACAAACCCATTCCTTTCTCTGCACCTAAAAGCAAGCAGGGAAAAAAAACCCTTTCTGTCTTAAGTAGTTGCAGCAGTCATAGCTGCATTTTGTTTATCCAGAGCATAGACACTGGGGAAAGACTGGGCCCACCTCGGAGGTTAGAAGTGTGGAATAAGCTTACTGCTTACATGATCTTTCCCATGACACTATGAAAATAAGATCATTTACCTCCTTAGTAAGCTCACTGTTTTCATAAATGTGCCTGATCTCTTCACTGCTGTAGTCTGTGGATGTCTCTGCACTGGTGGAACTGTAGGACGTTAGCTGAGGATATCTCCGGTAATAATGGCTGTAGCCAGTCGTATCACTTTCATACATGGGGTTGTATTTAACTGCATTCTCAATGGACGAGAGGCTGTCACCCTGCCTGGGGGAGCAATAAACAAACTGTGAGCTTCTCTGCAGCCTGGAAGGGCAGCAGATAGACTCAGGAAGCCTGGCATTTGGAGGTGCCTGTACATCCTGTTGCTTGTCAACTGTGTGATATAAGACTTACGACAGAGTTATCCTTATTGCAGCTGATGTGTTCTAAAGTATTAGACGGTGTCACTTACCCCTGTGAGTCACCGCTGTCACTCTTTGTATACTGGTCTCGAAGGGTCCTGGCCAAGAAGAAGATGACAGCAGATGCCACAAGAAGAAATCCTGCCACAGAAGCAATTGCAATACCCACAACCAGTGGCTCAGACACATATTCTTCACAGTGCTCCCCCCTGTACCACCAGTTCTCTCCCACACGACACCTGCCGCAAAGAAACACAGGGAAATTAAGCACCAGCAAAAGCTTTGATTAATGTATTTAACTTTTCGTTAGGGTGTGCCCTCAGTTAAGTCACCTCAATAAATACGTTCGCGTTGTTCAATCACCAGTGTTCTTCATTATTATTATTATTGCGAACATTCTTTTTGGCATAGAATCATATGACAGTTTTGGTTGAAAGAGACCTTCAAAAGCCACCTAGTCCAAACCCCTGCAATAAGCAGGGACATCTTCAACTACACCAGGATGCTCAGAGCCCCATCCAATCCAAGTGTGGGGCATCTATCACCTCTCTTGACAACCTGTTCCAGTGTTTCCCCATCCACATTGTAAAAAATTTCTTCCTTATATCTAGTCTAAGTCTACCCTCTTTCAGTTTAAAACCTTGTCCTATCGCAACAGGCCCTGATAAAGAGTTTGTCCTCATCTTTCTTATAAGCCCCCTTTAAATATGGAAAGGCCATAGGAAGACCTCATAGGAGCCTTCTCTTCACCAGGAGGAACTACCCCAATTACTGAATTTAATGAAGATAGGTAAAAGAGTAAAAGGGTAATGTATTTGTGATGGAAAAAGTCACTGGTTTTTGCAGTTTAGAGTATCCTGTGATTTGTTAAAACTGGAAGGTGTTTAGACTAAGTAAAAAGTCCTGCCTTGCCTGAGCCTTGCATGTGACATATCCAGTACCGTACAACTGATATAGCAGTTGCCTTTATCATCTTGTAACGTAAATACAAACAAAGGTGTGTTAACTGAGCAAAATGTTGTAGTGTAGTGAACTCCACGATGGTTTGTTAAATAGATACACAAAATAAATGATAGAAAGAAGTGTATGTTCAAGATTGTATCTTTGGAATGGTTGCCCAAAACAGTATTCAGTATTCCTGCCTTACTTCGGTTTTAAACATGAGAACTTTAATGTTAATACTGACTTTAAATACACCAGGAAAAATAATATATTTGCATTATGTGTGTTTGGGAGTTTTTACTATAAAAACTCAAGGAATGGTAAGGTGGTATGACACAGCAATGAACCTTTTTGATAAGAAACATCAGTAAATTAAGTTTTCTAACATAATTATCTGAAATAGTTTCTGAAAGTAGCAAGCAATACTTCAGGTTTTTTTCAGAAAGTTCTTAATAAATATAGGCTTGAACATGCTGGATTTCAGATACTTACCTGCTTCTAATTAACACTATTATACAAATATTATCAAAGTTATAATACATTTGTGATAGTATCCATTTTTATAGTTTTTAAAATTTTTTTCTTCTGTTTAATACTAGGACTCTGCCTTGAAAGATGTTCTAGGTAAGCTTTAAAAAGAAAATCACATGAAATAAATAATAACTACTAGTAATAATATTCTTCTTTGCAATAATTCTCTTAACTTTTGCTGATAGGTATATTTTGCTTTTAAAAATAGACTGTTAGTTTGCTTGAAAAGTAAAAAATTAAATGCAGTGTCAGCAGCAGCATCAATTTGCCTGTATCTTGTACTAAGTCTTTTCCATTGCCTGCAAAATACAGCAATCCTGTTCAGATGCATCTATATCTTTTTTTAAGCAAAAATTTGAACTATAGGGCCTGTGCCTTGACCCTTTTGTAAATCACGAATGATTTTTGCCAAATGTCCAGTATTTACTCTTATAACTTTTTCTTAAACGAAAGCATTATATTTAAAATATTTGTTCTCTATCAGTCTGCCTTTCAGGGATGAACTTTTGTGATGAAATTAACTCCTATATGTTATATGACATTATCTAACACTTTGCTACTTCACAGAACCTCTGGAGATAAATTCTGTCCCCAAAGGTCAATGCAAATGATTTGAACAACTGTGTGTGCAACCATTTTTCCTAGTTAGCTTATTTCCTGATGTTTCTATTCTATTAATCTGTTACTGTCTCATTTCTGATATATACACAGGAAAACTAATGTTAATATTGGGACTTGCACACAGCAGCATAACATGAATGATAATATCTACTCACTTCTTATACATTATTGTACAGAATTTTAGACAAATCTTGTAGAATGCTACAACACAGGAGACAATAACGGGTTTTCATACAGGAAGCACAACTTCAAACAGCAGGATGACCTACCTACAGATGGCCCCTTGCCCAGGGCTTATGTCACACTTGCCATCATTCAGGCAGAAGTTTGGTTGCAGATCACAAATGCTGTTGCATGGCAGCCCGTCGATGCTCAGGTAGCCAGGGTTGCAGACACACTCAGCTTCTCCACTCCAGCGATTTACTAAGCACTCGGAGAATTCATTGCAGGCCTGGAACTTGCAGGGATCTGCTTGCTCACCTGACAATACATAGAGCAGAATATATTAATGATAGAGGAGAACCTTAATTGAGGCAAGGTGCTGCCTATCTGCTGGCATTTTCTCTAATGGTCTCTTAGTTAATCCACAAAAATCCAGTGTGCATCTTTCCCAAGTAACAAAAGGTTCTGCTGAGGTGAACAAGCACTAGCAAGTATTCCTCTGTCTGCACAGTGCATGCCAGTGGCACGGAGAAGACCACCCAACAAAACAATCAAAAAACCAAGTATATAAAGTGATCTTTTTCTTACTTTTCTCTCTCTGCTGGAACTATATTTTGCAAATCAGTAAAACGCAGCTGAACTCCAGCATTTCTTGTTACAGAAAACCTAGGCAGCATATAGGGAAGGGCAGTGGGACTTTGGGCACTCACCATCTGCTATGAGTGGATTTGCCTTTTTTTCTGCAAGGAACACAAGCTTATAGCATTCAAGAGATCTCACTTGTATCAAGCTTAAGAGGCTGGCATACACCTAAATGATCAACATCAGAAGATTTTTTCATGCTAATTAGACCATCTTTTTAAGAGAGCTACCTGTGAAGAACAGCTACCATTTGCCAACAGGTCAGCACTCTTGTTTTTCTCTAACCTTAAAACAGGCAATATTTTCGAGTTGCTTATATGGTAAACTACTGGCTAATTGGACAGAGAAAAAAACCCAACTTTCTCCACTACTGGCTAATTGGACAGAGAAAAAAAACTTTCTCCCTGTATCAGAGAAGTGAACCAAGAGGGCCTGTAACTATCTAGTGCAATCAAGGCCTTACCACAAGAATGAGGCAGCAGCTGTTACCTGTGCAGATGCTCACCTGGCAGCTAAACTGGCTACCACCTGTCGGAGTAACCACATGGAATAAGTTCATACCACACATGAAACTAAACAAAAGAGAGATGAGCACCACTGTTCTACCTGAGCAGGCTACTCCCTTGCTCCCCAGGTAAAGTGCAGTGGTATTGTATAGAGTATTACATGAGTCAATTTGTCTCCATAATTCTATATCGATCCCATACAGCTTGCTCTGTCTGAGTCCCACTTTTATCTTCATCTCTTTAGTCCCATAACAGATTTTTATTTGTTTGTTTAAACTCTGAAAGACTGTGTTTCTGAAGCCCAGTCTGTGAAAATCAGTGGGCAGTCTCTGAGCTGCTGGGATCCTTAGTACTTAAAGCAGAAATTGTTCTAAATGCCTTGCTTTTAAACTGCATTTCCCTGCTGTCCTTACCCGATTCCACATCCAGGGAGTATTTATCAATGGCCAGGTTCATGGTGTGATATGCAGTGTTGCAGAAGTCTTCCAGGATCAAGTACACAGCATTGGTGACATTCCGAGGCACAGGTTTGGCAAATTTCATTCGGCTGTTCACCACAATGCTGCCGTTTCTGAAGTTCAGGATTTCCAGATTCTGGAATCCCGTCAGATTTGACTGAAGGTAGGGCACCAGCTGCAACATAGGAGATGTGACAGAAAAGCTGAATCTTTGAATCTCTCTCTACTCAATTCTGTTGCACTGTTACTGCATCAGACAGCAGGAGTCTGAATGACTTTATCCAAATCCCGCAGCAAAGGCATTAACCTTTACCCAACTGAGTTCTGTGCTGGCAGCCTGCCAGGAGCCTGAGTACTTCAGGCATCTCTTAAGAGTATACCAATTGTCAGACAGTTTCTAAAAACTTATGATTCAGAAATACAGTTCTCCCTTGATCTAAGCACCAGCCATAACTGCTATTTCACAGGGTTTTTCCTTGAAGCATGTCCCACTTCCCCCTCTGTTCTTTGTTCCCTTATCTCCCACAAAAAAATATTCCTTTCAGTTAGAAGAGGTGAATTTCCCAGTTAAAACTTGGCAGTTGTTGCTGTATAACTCCTGTGAGGCTTTGCTAGTCATCAGCCAGGGAAGGAACAGCTTAGGTCCCTGAGCCACCTCTTAGGATGGGTTGAATGTGTTGCAGAAAAGTTACCTCATCACTAAAAAGTGAACTAAAAAGTTCTGCTTTAGAGAGAATATTGACTAAATAAAAGACAAACATTCCACCACCTGTTTCCAGACAGAATTTTCCTGTGGGGGGACAAAAATCATATCTGTAAACACCAGTTTTGAGTTGCTCTCTGCAAGAGAGATTATTAAATATCAATGCCAACAATTTGTGTCTATCTGGTCATGGACATTTAGTATAGAAGTCATTCTTACCAGTTCCAAGAACCGCTGTTCCAATGCTTTGTATTCAGGGGAGTTTTTATTAAAGAGGTCCTCTGAAAACATCATGTTGGTAACCCGAAGACTGAAAAACACAACTAGGGCTCGGGACGGGACAGTACTGCTATAGTGAGTTTCATGTGTGGCCCAAGCCACACTGGCCATCTCTGTGGACTGGATACGAGTTGTTAGCTCCATGTGACTTTCAGTCATTCTCCTTCCCTCCTCAGTCTGCTCAGGAAAAAAGTGGACAGTGCTCACACGGTCCAGGTCTACTGAAATATCTAGGGCTCTTGTCGTTTCATCTCCCAGCTTTGTTGAGGCAGCCACAGACAATGATGTTGTGGATCCCACAGGAGGGAGATGGGATGGAACCTCAATGGGGCTTGTTGTTACTCTCACTGTTTCATACTTCACAGCAGTGCTGAAGCTCATGGAAACGTGGTCTGTACCACCCTGCCCAGCGAAGTCCTCCAGGACAGTGGTCTGATCTATCACAGAAGGAACTGCAGTTGAAACTTGAGGGGCAGCTGGCGTTGCTAATTGCACTGTCTGATCTAAGGAGGTTTCTAGTGTTCTGTCAGTAGGCCAAACATCAGCTGGTCTCTTCACTGCTGATCCAGTAGTGTCTTGGCCTGCCAATGATGAATCTAGGGCTTGCTTCTCCTCTGTGGAAGCATCAGGCTTTACCATGGAAGGACCTGCAGGCAGAATGGTTCCTGAAGAGCTTGTGTCCAAGAGTCCTATTGTAGCAGCTTCCATTATATCTGACTGCTTCACTGTGTATAGTTCTTCTACCATTGTCCTGTCTTCCTTTTGGTGTTCAATTTCTTCAGAAATAATGTTCTGATCTACACTAGACTCTTCAGGTTGCTCCATACTGACAGTCTCTGTAGATGTAAGCAGACGATCTTCCACAGACAGATCTGTGTACTGTGGTGAGACAGGCACCTCTCCAGTTGGCATGTCTACAGCGGAATGATCCACCGAAGGCTCCAAAACCAAGGATGGTTTAACAAAAGAAGAATCATGCATGCCCAGTGTTTCTGCCTGTGTAGATGGTTCCACAGATGATGGCTCTTCTGTCTGTAACAGAGGTACTGGCGGAGTTGTAGTCTCTGGAAAGACAAATATTTCAGACTCATCAAGGAAATCTTTTATATTGACTATACGTTCATTCTCATCTTTGGAAGGATCATAATCTAATTTATTCTCAGAGTTGAGAATATAGTCTAAAATCATGCCTTCAGGAATATCCTCAGTTTTGATTAACAAAGACTCATTGTCATCTTCAAGCCAGCTATCAGGACCAGGGTAAAAAACTGGTTCCAATGTTGCTTCTTCCCAAGGCCAGATACTTGATTCCATTTCTTTTCCTGAACCATCAAAAGCTGAACCAGACCCATCATCATATATAACTCTATCTCCAAGAAACATATCAGTTTCATCTTCCATAGGGGGTACTTCTAAGGGAAAAGGAATTTCTTCCACAGAGTCTGCACTGTCACTGCCCTCAGGACTACCTTGAGTTTCTTCTTCCTTCTCAGCAGATACTATTTCTTTAACATCAGTCTCTATGACTGATGAAGAGGCCACTGTTGGTGCAGGAAGCAGAGGAACTGCATAATCATCTGTAGATGGAAATTCTTCAGGCACAAGGTGAGAGGGACTTGAAGGCAAAAGATCTTCAGATAGTCCAGTATCTTCAACTATTAAAAATAAAAATAAATTTCCAATTAGTTGTTGTTTATGATAAAAAGGGTCAAATTACATTAACTTTATTATCTGTAGATCTGTATTCCACATGTTTCCCATAATATATCCTGGCCTTTGTATGCCAAAGTCAGATGGACCCATGTTGACCTGTCCCACTTTCCATTCAGATATTATATGGGCCAAGTCAAGACATGCAAAATTAATTCCATGAAATTAAACAAGCATCATGTGTGTATCATTTCCAGAAGGGATAAACAGGCATTATTAGCTATTACAAACATTTTACCTTGGTATATTGTTCTTAAGTATATGCATACAAGAAAGGTAAAAACTAGCAGAGAAAGAAAGCCAATTTTTAGATGTTTTGAAAAGTCATTTTGGTGAACTGTAATTTGGTGAGTATCAGAAAACACTGGCATCCAAATTTAAGCTCCAGTCAATGGCATTAACTTACCATCTAAAGAACTGGGGGGTGAAAACCATTCCAGAGAGTCCTCAGAATCATGCTCTAACACTGGTGCAGGGACCAAATGAGGAGTCTGACTCCCATCCTCTAAATTCAGCCCATCAGGCAAAGAAGTGTCGTCAGCCTCTGAGGAGAGTGGAGCTTCAGGTGCTAAACCAGCCTCTGAGTCCACGGATTCTGGTCTTGGCTGGATTTCACTGTCACTGGACTGTTCACTGTCTGAAGTGGAGTCTGGTTTGGTGTAATCGAAAGGCAAGGCATTGCTGACTGTTGATTCATCTGCTGAGGGACGTTCAGCTAGAAAGGTGCTGTCCTGGAACATAAACCTACTATTAATATTTCCACTATTACAGGGGAAACATTGATTATCTGCATTGAGCTGAACACATAGAGGGTGTTAAAAGCAGGCAGCAGCAGTCTTGTACTATTGCTTCTCTGAGAGAGCAATGCACAGCAGCAGGAGGGGCTAAACTGGGAGGACTGGCAAATATAGACCCTTTGCTAATCGTGTGCAATATACATGTAAAATGCATGTCCTTGTGGCATATGTCATGTCCAGTTGTGTCCATTGAAAAGGGAAAAGAGCCATTCAGATTGTTTGGAGTACAACATCACTTACAGGATCAACAGATTTGGCATCTACACCCAACCCCTTATCCTTTCTTGTACTAAAAAAATGCATCTGTCCATCTCTAATTAAACCAAAGATAAATTCTGCCTGACTTCCTAAAGCATGATGAGGTTTTAGCAGCTATTATTCAGGTACGCAATCAATATATTAATTATAATATTGCAGTTACTATGATACATAAAACAGCATAGAAACAGAGCTTGAATGTATGCATGCCCAGTGATCATTTATTGGTATCTTTTAATTTTTGGGCATAAGAACCCAGGAGGGAAACAAAAACCATAATGTAAAGAAGAATGTTGAGAACCTGGAATAACTTTAGTCTCAAAGCCAAGATGCCTGTGCAGAAAAAAAAAAAAAAAATCTATCAGCAGTAACTATGAACAACAAAGAGTATGCAAAACTAATTGTTTGGAATGTGAAAAAATAATTTGATTTTACATCTCCAATTTCCACACTGTTTACCTACTACTTCACATCCCAATCATTATTTGATTTACAGTTAAAATAGTTAGCACATTTCATCTTTGAATATTAATCTACTATCATGGTGTCTGATGAGGTAATTATGTTGGGAAAAGCCAATAAAGAGATAAGTTATTTGGTCAAGGCTACAAAAGCAAGCTGCCAGCCTAAAATTCGGGAATTAGTGTTTCACACAGACACATGGCCACATATCAATGTGATATGGACCAAAAAACCCCATGGGATACAAAACCTGCCAAGCACTTTCAAGAAGCAGCAATTTACTAAGAACTAACCAACTGCTGATGGTGATGAGCAAAGTTAAGCGGGCAGTGGACACAGGGTTCTATAATACATACTACAGTTCAAAACCATTTTAACTATTTTTGTAGCTTGCCTTTCCTGTCAAATCTCTTTCTATTACTTGACCAGCAGGGATAACAGGAAGAATCCAAACACTTTGAAATTTTACTCCTGGTTGAAATGTGGGTGAATTAAATTTTCAGCTTAATTCAAACTGCACTTGAATGCTTTGGAAACAGGCCAGTTAAGGTATTTTTATTAAATTACTTGTTTACCTGCATTGATCACATTTTAAAATGCTAGTTGTTATGCCACCACAGTCTCCTCACATTCTTTAATTTATATGGTAACAAGCAGTTGAAAAGTATATATACCACATAGACATGTGTTCCAGCAATTATATTTTTTGGCAAAACTGACCACTATAAATAAAGCTGTAAAAACAGTTACTATACAAAATTAGAAACAAATTACATGTATAAATTCCATAAAGAATGAATAAGGACTACCAGCAATAGCTTCTCAATACATTTTTTTTTATGTGAGCACTTAGTTGCCAGGGATTGCACTTCATCATTTATTCGAATGTGGATAGATGTTCCTATGGCAACTAACATTATTCAAAGATTCTTGTTACAGTGCAATATATTATATTAACAAGTTTAATATCATCTTGGCAAGTTCTGGTTTTTGCTAATGTCTTTTGAAAGGCTTACAAATATGACAGATGACTGCAAACACAGAACTCCCTCCCTGATTTTCCATTTTCTGCTGCCAGAAAGGCATTGTATTCAGCAAGCCAGAGCATTCTACCTGTTACAACTCACAGAAATAACAAGAAAATATGGATTTCAAAAAATAGACTTGATTTTGCTTTACTTTTTAAGAGATCTGTAAAACTCAAAAAAAAGAAAATTAGTGGTACCATCTGCTAGCAGTTAGATGGTGAAGTCATGACAGTCCCACATTATGTCATAAGTATGTATGATAATACAAATCCAACTTATTCTCAAATCAGCCAAGAAGAATCATAGCAAAATTCTTTTCCATAGGTAGCAGTTCTACTTAAGTGTATCCATAAAGGTTTGACATCTGTGGAAGTAATTGATCAATTTTTTACTGTTTAAGCATGTTTTTGATTTTCTTAAATTTATGTGAAGTTACTTCCCAAGTTATCTGTGTATTGCAGATTGTACACAGCTGGTTTGGGGATATACTCAATATCTTTTATGTAATTAGAGTTCTTGATTGAAGTCATAGATTACTTTATTCATAGCTCATAATTAGAAAAATATAACTTCCACAATTTTTTCTCATACATACTATTCCCTAAAATTGGATTAAAATTTATTATTGCAAAGCTACCGCTACTCTAAAATCTTCTTTCCTGCACATCTGCCAGATTATCCACAGATAGAATGTAAAGATGGAACAATTCTTTGTCTTACTAAAATAAATATGTGCAATATTTTAAACTAGTTCGACAGCTCTAGTAAAGAGAAAGACCTTCCCTGAAAGTTAACTTAAATCCACACTACGTTTAAGCCATTATGGTAAATCCATATGAATTTGTATTTTAGACACCAGTGATTAGTTTTTAATACTCAGGAAAAGCTGGCATGAAATTAAGGATATTATACCTCTTTCCATTCTAATAATATTTGGGTTCTGTCAAGTGACTACAAATTTTGCTTACATAAAGCTTTCAGAAGCTGACCTGAAATTAGATGTGTCTGTCACAGCATTGTCTCATAACAAGCTTAGTGAGAACCTACCATCCAGCACAGGGGGATGTGGATTTTATGGCACGATCTGAGCTCATTTCTTTGTGGAAGGCACATCTGTGTTATACAACTGAGTGCAGAGCAGAAACCTACTGCCCAGACAGTGCTCCACCATTCAGAAGTTCTCACTGTTGGCAGAACTAATTGACTTGATCTCAGTGTGGCCAGCACCTAACTCAGTATCTCTGCCTAAAGTCCCTTTGCATTGTACAGACATGGTTAGGGATACTGAGCCTCCTGTCCAAAAGGGAACTTCAATCTATGTCCTGGCTTGTTCCAGAGGTAATCAGAGGAGATAATTACAATTTCACCGCCTGTTATATTTCTGTTTCCTTTGCTGGCATTAGGGGGATAGACATAAAACCAAGCTGAGAATTTTCTGTGAAGGCAATACAGTAACAAAAGGAGCATATGAACCTTAGCATTTTATCTCTTCCAGCAGCCAGCTTTAGGGTTTACATTTATTTGTTGCTTTCCAAAAAAACATAGGATAATGGAAGGAAGAATCATACCTTTAGAGCAGTTTACAGTCTAAACAAGATGATCACAGAAAACTGGTGCAACAGACACCAGAATTCTTATATGAGAGATTTCACCAGTTTTTACTCTAATATAAGGTGTGCCTTCATTACTACTTATTCTGCATGTACAGTGGGGTACAGGAGCTCTGGGTGTTGGCTACAATTCCACCTTGCTGAGTTAAATTGTTCAAATGTGTCCAAAGGCCTCTGCTCAGAACCATACTCACATCGAACTCCGGGCGCTCCAGCACAACTGGATGCTCAGTAATCCAGGATGGGTCTTCTGACGTGGGGTGTAGTATTTCTTTCACTGTGAAAACATAAATACTTGGGATCTAAAGGCTGCCATAGCAGTGTGAGGAGGTTATGCTGGAAGACTGACTGAAAAACCCTCTCTGATCTCAGATTTGTGAGTAAAATCTTCTCAAAAAATTTGTCAGAGAGATTTTATTCCTGGAAATGCCCCCCAAATCACTGATAGGAAGTAGAGAGGAAAGATAAGAACAAAGGAGTGACAGTCCTCTTTCATCACCTCTAGCAAGATCACTGAATATTCAACAATAACCCAGGTATTTCCTTGTGCTGCTCAAGGCCAACACAGGGCTACTAAGCTGAAGGTCACCTTAGTGCAAGGTGTATCATGTGAACCCTTTTTATTCCTATTAATTTTTGGAAGTGTTACTGGAATTGCACAGCACAAACCTTAGTGTAAAAATAAAAAAAAAAAGAAACTAAACTAATGGATTAAAAGAATGGGATGCTACTGCTAATGATTTGGCCTAGTTAAGATCAGAGCAAAACAAGTTGTAACAAGCTGTTTTGTTCTCTCTGTTTAATTATTAAGAGGGCAACTGAATAATTTGCTCATCTGAGATTTAGTTTATAAAAATTCAGATGTGTGACACACCAGTGCATCATAATTAATACTCACCATTGGTAAGCTGGAGAGAATTAGGGTCTAAAGACAAGGAAGTGTTTTCAAGCAAAGCATTTTTCTGGAGGATTTCAGCAATATAATCTCGGAAATCACTGATGGTGTACACAACTGTTGGATTATCCTCTATGCCCATAAAGGAGTTGTCCTCCACCTTGTTGGACTGAAGGTTAATCAGGTCCCAGGTGGCATTGGTGATGGCTTTTCCAT
Organism: Lepidothrix coronata; assembly: GCF_001604755.1. Taxonomy (NCBI): domain Eukaryota; kingdom Metazoa; phylum Chordata; class Aves; order Passeriformes; family Pipridae; genus Lepidothrix; species Lepidothrix coronata. The sequence goes on from NW_016690364.1 coordinate 1,098,575, forward strand.
CAAATGTAACAGCATAGTGAACTTCTACCCCACTTCAGTTGTACAAAGAGAAAGAGAACACAGATGAGAAATGCCAGGTTTCCAAAGTATAGCAAACACTGTGATATTTTTTCCCCCAGAATCTGTTCAATACACTTTTTAATATAAAAATATATGGCTTTAAAGGATTCTAAATAAAAACTATTTAATTCTTTTCACTTTTGTATCTTTGTGGAAAGCTTGTGCTTTCCACCAATGCAAAGTTCTCAAGGAAAAGGCTACCAGACACCTGGTCTGGTCCCAGCCCTGTACTTCTACTAATGAATGGCAGACAAGACCACAAGCAGACCAAAAGGCTGGCTTTTTACCAGCATTATTAATGGACCCACCAGCATGCAGTGGTGAGAGTGATGATTTTAAGGTCATGCCAATGATGGGAATGGTTCTGAGGTATGAAAACCAAAAGGAAATACAGGCTGTATATAGCAGCAATCTACAGTAGCAAGTGAGAGCCCTGATCACTGTCACTGTGCAGTGTCAACCTGTTTGAAAGAATGTCTTTAATAGCAATAAAATGGTATTTAATACAGCTTATAATTGGGAATATTTATCTAGATTCATTTGATCATTTATTCTATAACTTGGTTTTGTATCTGTGTACAGCTTAGGTTTTTTTCATATTAATTCTCCTCCATTATCTTAATTTTCTTTTTCTAAATACATTTGCATGTCCTTTTCCACATGACAGTATAGGCAGCAATTTACCATACGCTGGGCATAAGCACAAGGGAGCTTTAGAAAATATAACATATTTTGGCTGTACACAGAATACAGCAAGAAAATTAAGTAACCTATGAAGTGTTAGAAAAATGTGCCGTGAATACAGGTCTTGCTCATTCCAGGGAGCTGAATTGGATTGCTAAAATAATTTCTCTGTTCAGGGAAGTCTTAAAGTCCCAGCACCAGATACAACAGACATAATCTGCAAACACACTGACTAAAATGAGGAGCCTGCTGGAGTTTTGCTGGTGGCTCTATCATTGAAACAAGTCCAAAATAAGCTCATCAAGGACACTGACTGTCAGAAGAAGAAATAAAGGACAGCAGTAGTGAAAAGGCACAGCAAAGATGGAACAGAGCATGCTCCTCAAACATAACCTTTAGATTTAATACAACTGTACTGTCAGTTGCCTTTAATAATTCCTAACAAATAACTACAACACCATCATCTCTCTGGAAAAGGCTAAACATCTGGTGGCTGGAACATAGTCTTTGTGAACAGTTGCATGCATCTTATCCTCCAGAAGTGCACAGTAGTAGGGGATGGCTTTAAGTCACTACAGTTTGGGAAGAGATTTGTGTTATCTAACCTTTCTCCTAAAATTAGAATGCTCTTTAAAATTCTCCATGGAAACTGGCTATGCCTTTGCTGAGATATTCACAAAAGAAAATAATACACCTAGTAAGTTAATGCCACAGTTCATTTTCTGTCTTGTGAAATTCTTAAAATACTAAAGAAAATTTAGTATTCTTAACTTGTATATATCTGATGAAAAACAAGTCCAGACTGATCCCATGTTCTGCTAAAGAACGTTTACGAAAATTCTGGTAAAACGTGCAGCACCTTTGCCCTTTAAGTAGCTAAAGCAACTGCCTTTGCTGGAGAACTGTGGTTTTCTTGCCTACTTTTATTTCAGTATAATAATCACCCCGATATATTCAAGACTTTGCTGCAAAATATGAAGACCTCGAGTAATCATTAAGCTATTTTGTTTACTTAACAAAAGAGACTCTTATACACAAGTTAGCCCAGTAGCTGACTTGTGTTTAGGTAGACTTTCCCTGAGTATTTTTTTTTATTATTATTATTAGGACTTAAATAAGCAAATTAGGTTTATCTTTAATCAAAACAGATCAGTTACTTGCATTTTTTGGTAGAACCCGCCACATAATATTTATGCTGGATAACTATCTTGCTCTGGAGCCAAAACTACAAATCCCCAAAACAATGTCCTCCAGCTAAACATGTTTTTTCCATCTGTATTATGACAATATTAATAAAAAAGTTGTCTTTACCTGTCTTCCTCGGAAGGGCTGAATATAAAAACAAAACAGAACAGCAAAACCTGTTAAATCGGTGTCATAATTTCCTTTAAGTCTTATAGTTTTTACAAATTTGCTTTGGTATTCTACAGGGCACACTAATTTGAAAATGCACAAAGCAAAATACTACTAAGTTGCATAGTTATTCTGCTACATAAACTGTTCTGCTTTTACTGAACTGATATTTCCTATTGATCCCAAGGAATCAGCACACATCTCAGCTTACTACACATAATGCAGTTCAAGGAGATCAAGGCTCACTAATTCTACCTAAAGGTTTAGTCTACAACCTTGGGGTTTTGTCATGCACAGCAGAGGAGAGAGCTCTGGTGCTCTGCCAGAAATACCAACCTTTTATTTGTCTCCCCAAATGAACCAAGAGCTTGCAAATGTATTAGACTGAAAATACCAAGATGGAAGGTTTTGCTGCCTTTCAGGCTGACAACTGGACACAGTCTAAGGTTCCAGCCACAAAACCTTTCTCACTATAGCTACTTTGTTACCTGTATGTAATCTAGCTACAGTTCCCTAGGCAATAAATTCTAAGAAACACAGCTTACAGTCTCAAAGAAAACACAATTTAGATTAACTCATGAACAGTATCATTAGATTCTGAAAGTTATATCCAGTCCATTTAAGAAAAATCACAGTTTGTGATCCATGTACCCCAAAACTCAGACATCAGATGTTTGATGCATTAACTTAGCAAATTAACTTAAAATGTCATTCTGAAGCACAAATTGAATTCAGGAAATTAGTCTTAAAAAAAATACTTACAGGAATAAAGAGAGTAAAAACACTGTATATCAAACTATTTGCCCACCTTTGTTTTGATCCAAGAGAGAAAGACCTTTACATATTCTAAACACCAACGTTTAGAGTCATCCCAAATTAACATTAAGAAGTTCAAAAAGAAATTTAAATACACTACATTTTTCCAAAAAGGTTTGTGTTCTTCCTTGTTTAATACTAGGAGATATCAACAGTACAGAAGAAGTATTAGATGTTAGTGTACCTTTTAATTTTACGATAGAATCATTAAAAAAAACCCAAACCATGATATTTGCATTTGCATACAGCTCTGTATTTCTATTTCAACTGTTATATATAGAGGTACCAAATATGAAAGCACTTGTCCTTTGGTTAATACATCCTAGGAACTCCCACACACATGCCCAACATTCTTCCAAGCATCATGTTAGCTCACTGCACCATCATACATGATCAGTTCCAACCACCATGTATGCATCAGTATCTTTTTACCTGTAATCCAGGATGTGGATGTTTTTGTATCCAGGTAGTACTTCAAATACATTTTTTATCTATTTTGAGGAAAAAACAAAAGATTAACACACCTTCACCCTACTCATGTGGAAAAAAAAATCAGGAAGTGTTTTCAACATTTTCCATAAATATATCTGAGCTGTTATATCTAATGGGAAAAAAAATGGTTGACTATTCTCTTTCTTTACGGAAAAGTAGTTTTGGTGACATTGTTTCATTATTAGAAAAGGAAAAGGGAAAATAAAAAGTATGAAGAACAACATCCAGCATTCCCCAGCAACTGTATAGAAACATTCAAGGAGACTGCAGAGACCTGCACAGCCCATAGTGGACTACATTCTTTTTTCTTATTTATTCAGCACAAATCCCTCTCTGCCCAAAGAGTTTCCATTACTTCCCACACCCCTCTGGATTAAAAAGAAATCAGGAAAATGCTCTGGACCTTAGCAACTTAAGTGGAGCAGCAGCTGCCATAAGAAAGGGACCTCTCAGATTCCAAAGAGGCACAACATAGTGCAAAACACAGCTCATCTCCACTGCCCTAAACTTACAAAGGGCTCAGGAGAGACCAGCAGTGCTGTTCAAAAAAGACAACTGGGGACAGCAAAACGGAAGTACATCCACGCCTGTTTCGATAGTCAGCTGTGCTACAAGATATAGAATATTGAAGGTTCATGCTGGTTTGGAGGGGATTTTTAGCTCCCAAAAGATCTTTGCCAGTTGAGGATTATTTTTTACTCTGCAAATTCTTATTCCGCTCCCTGATATCCCTATTTTTAAACTGTCTCTGGTGAGACTTAAACAATCAAAGTGCTGCCGACTTTCTTTTTTTCAAGAGCTTCTTTATTCATGCTCAGAGAAAACCAGGCAAGGGATCAAAGGAGTGGAACATCCATGTGCCAGGACTCTGTCCCATCTGACATTTCTTATGCACACACACACACTATGGCATTGCTACTTGGCCACACAACTAGGAAAATTAAGATGTCTAGCCTACGCTAGCAACTTGCGACAGTTGTGGTGATGCTTTTTGGCTGCAGTGAAGAGTACATCTCTTTCCCATTTGGCCCAGGATCTGGCAGAGGGTTAGCCCCAGTAAAAGGGATTCAACAGAGAACCCCAACTAGATGGGACAAAGAAGGAAGCAAAGCTAGAGGAAAGATAAGCCTCATGATGAGCTGCCATATGGCACTCTAAATACCTCTCCCAAGAAAAAAGAAAGACAAACTCCCTGACACAAGAAAATTATGGTAATAAAGTTACCACCATTATAGACAAAATTTAAAAAAATTGGAAATAATAGGGAGGGGAAAATTAGAACACAGCAGTATATTATCATACTTTAGGAATACATTTGTATATTGGTGGGCCAGTAACTTTATTTGTAGCATTCAAATGAAAATAACTGAAACAATTTTTTTAATAACTCATACATACATGTGTATATTTATATGTATAATGCACCTATGTATTTTTTCTTTAAAGTATGTTCCTAACAGTCTAAACCATAGTTCATTCCCGCTGACTCCAATGGGATTTGAGCATGTGTTTAAGAAGTGGGTGAAGGGGTTTTAAAATGCAGTTCCATGAACTGCTCACTCTGGGCATAAATGAGGAGCAAGAGTTGTCTTGGCAGCCTAGATTTGATAGAGGATCTCACTGCAATGCAAACAATTCATTCAAAGCAATGTTGCTCCTGAGCACAAATAACAAATGAATTCTGTTGTTTGTGAATTCTTCTGATCTCCCCATTTATCACCTAGTCTGTATAGACAGTAATTGTTAAGGTATCCTCTATCCCATTTCAGTGCATGTCCAAATCAGCAGATGCTGATGGACCTGTCTACTTGAGAGTGCTGGCAGGCTGGTTTACTCAGACCCTCAAATTATCTTTTTTCACTGCCCAGAACAGCTAATTACAGAAGAATTCAAACTGGAAGACTTGATTAGAAAACACTGAAAGGAACTCTAAGCAGACTGGTCTTTGAAATTTAAGATTTTCAAGTCCTGCAAATTTAAGAACTAATGAAGTTGCATCAGTAGGTAAACAAGAGACTAACTACTTCTCTGTGAGTTTAAAAGGTCTACTGCAGTAACACTGACAGGGAGAGGTACTGAAAAATTCCAAAAGAATCGTAAGGTCTATGCCAGCCCTGGTAGAAGTAGGTCTTTAAAAGGACTAAAATAAGTGAAAATATTGGATTCGTTTCTTTTGCTAACATGAGGCAAAGTAAATTAAGGAGATCAGAAAATGGGGGAAAGAAAATGAGAGCACAATCCCTCAGAAAGATCCTGTTTAGACTATGTCCCCATTCAGGGGTTCAGCATAATTTTCTGATCCTCCCAAAAGCATACTTTTACCTCTTTTGCCTGCAAAAATTATAGCAGGATATATCATTAAAATCACAAAAAGAAAACTAGGGTCTCCAGCAGCTGGCATGCTACACACAACGAATGGCACTTTTCTGCTTCAAAAGGCAGCATGTCAGACAGAACAGTGTATTCCCATAGTGGGTGGGTATTTTCCAGCCTGCCTCAGGCCAACAAAAGCCTTAAGCTGGTTCCGCAGAGCCCATGAGAAAAAAGCAGCCCTGACACTGATGCTTTGTGCTGCTATTGCTTTGCAGAGCCAGCAAAAGGAAAAAGGAAGTTAGGGAAGGTAATCACCTGAGAAATGAATCGTTCAGACAGCAGTTGATGCTCCACAGTAGCTGGGTCCTTCAGCTCCTCACTGTACTTTTCACCAGCAATCAAAATGTTGAACTCAATCATCTGCTCAGTTACAGGTCTCGCTAGCTTCTCATCCTGCGTCTTTATCTCATTATTGATCTGAAAGGGAAGGAAGAAGGGAAAAAACAAGAGTTGATTTAAATGCTTTCTTTTTTGTTTGTTTTGCCCATTGTTTTTGGTTGTTGGTTTTTTTTGAAGAAACAAATCCTTGTTGCTCACCACAGACCAGATTCCTACCTAATGTGGGTTTACTCCGTGTAAAAAGCATCCCTAAATGTGTATGTGTACAAATGGTCTGCCATCTGTCAATACTACACTACATTCCCAAGTTTGGATCCAAATATCTTTCTTACACGGGACAGAAACTTCTCCAGCTGCTGCAAATCTGAAAGTTTCTCTGGCTCATGGTGGGGCAGAAAACCTGAGCCCTGTATGGACAGGAACAGCTCAGGGCACTACTGGTGGGCTGGTCACGGGTATACTTAATGACACATGAAAACTGCAGTGCAAAGCTCAGCATGCTCACTTGAGCCATCAGCACACTTGTTTGCCTTGCACTATAATGGAGTGCTTGTGAAGCCTCAGGGACAGAGGCAGCAACTAATGAGGCAATCTACTAAGCAAGAACATTTCTTGAGAATTCTCATATTGCAGATAATTCTATTTTCCATATAGACGTCTGCAGTGCAAGTCTATCTAGTTGACCTCAGGTACAAACAGAAATCTAGTTGTGTGGAATGTTTATGAGGCAATTTAAAGTACAGCCATGGATACTCAAACAGCTCACTTGAGCCCAGTCAGCCTAGGTTGATTTACCCAAAATGTACTCATTTATCACAAGGCTCCTACTTACTATTCCACCTGGAAGACAAGTTACCTTTGTCGAGTTCTACATTTGGAACAACACTCTGCTGTTCAGCTTCAATAAGTGAAGGATCCCACCGATATACAATGGGCACTGGGACCTCTGCTGAGCTAAAGCAGTGCCCTTCAACTGGTGGGTCTACAGCTGCCCAAGGAGCCCCGTGGCAGTGGCTGTGCAATGCATGAGAGAACCATGAAGCTTATCATAGCTGCCACAGGCAGCAGGCAATGCTAAGTTTAAATCTGATTTGAATGACTGAGCAACACAGAAAGAACGTTTTCTGCTTAGTTCCCTAGTATTTTAAAACCAGCTATTCCTTGTGGTATACTGAAAGATGTGAGAAAAAAAAAAAAAAGCCAGATTTCTGGGGCAAGGAAGGGAAGGTTGGTTTAAGTTAACTTTAGCCAAATAGACAAATGTCTTTTGCTAGGGGCTTTGACTTTGGCTATTTACATGCAGTTGTTGCTTTTTCCCCATTAAAAATGAAAACAGAGACCCACCAAAATAGACCTTTTCAACAAAACTGCAGCCCAAGTTATGTATGGTGCAGGAAATGGAAAAACCTTTCTCCAGAAAGTTTATCTGCTTCCAGTGAATAACATATATGTTGTTTAGGGACCCTCTAAAAATTTTTAGTTAAATTCTCTTCCTCCCCCACTCCATCCCTTTTTCACTGGATAACTTTGTTAAAGACCATAATGACTGGTGCAGTACTTCAAGCTAGTTAGCATTTGAGAGATACACACTTAGCAGGCATATATATACTGCTATCGTATGGCTGTTTGCAACAACATATACTTTAAATCATTTATCAGTCCCCCAAAACCTGGTACAGTCAACACACAAGTGCAGGATATGAGCTTTGCTCACTCTTGGTCTTGTAATCTGCAATGCATTTTGGCTGCACTGAGCGATGATGAGGTGTGATGTAACTGTATAGAGTGAAAACACTGCAGCAGCAGCAATCTAATTCTGGTTTCTTTCTGATTTACTGAGTGGTCCTATTCTCTGCTCCAGCAGAAGTAGTAGAGGCAGTTCTGTTATGAAAAGGAATGACGCTGTACATGGGACCAAACCACAAGTATTCTTGGTACATAATACAAAGCCAGACCCTGGACTTGAGTCTGAAGCCGTCTGCCTGTTTCATATTCAGTATTTATTCCAATATCAGAGTTCCAGTCAGCCCTGAAAGCTCTAGAAGTGTACAGTTTGGCTCAGCTTTGTTTCATGGCCATACTGTTATGGAACAAAACCCAGTACCATAAATCAGCTTCTACTTATATGCAGCATGTGAAACTTTGTAAGCTTCTCCATAATCCATTGAGAGTTTCATTTTTATAAGAAAACAAAAGCCAGCTGATTCATACCACTGGTTTGCAAAATTTTTTTCAGTCATGTAGGACCACAAATACTGCAGTTGAATTCTAGAGTTGGGATTAAAGTTTAAATTCAGAGGAGCTCTTTCCTATAAGCAAATACTTCCCTGGGTATTTGCCAAGTGGTTTTCAGCTCACTTCTACAGAGATGATTTAAGTACTGGGTATAGGATTCTCTGTGTTCTGACCTTTGTTTAAATATGACAGTAAGGGTGACTTACAATAAATAAAAGTTCATCTATATCAGCAGAGGAAAAGGAGCAGAGAATCAGAATCTTCAAGGCTGTCCAGGCCACTTCTCTGCATCCTACACATTGTACCACTACTACAGCAACCTAAGGTATATTGTGTTTCCACAAGAATAATAATGTTCCACATTCTTCTTGGAGCTTTCAGGACCACTAGGCATTCCCTCTTTAGTCCTAGTACTCTAAGCTAAATCCTCATCTGATAGCTCAGCTGATCTGTCCTCTCCCACTGCCAGGGAAGTGGCATTGCATAGCCTCTGCAAATGAAAAATACTTCCCCAGGAAATTATGTTAAAACTTTAGAAATTCCATGCCCTGGTTTTATGAAATCTTGGTTAGTATTAACACACCATGCTAACACCTTCAAATACTAGAAAAATGTAAATGACCATGAAAAGTATCATTTAGGAAAGGCAACAGAATGCTGAACCCCATGAAAAAAATCACTCACAGTGGTGTCTACAACATCTACCTCCTCGATGGTACCACCTGCAGGACTCTCAATGGAGATCTCATCAGGGGGAGGAACATTGGCAGCTGCATCTGAGTTTGAAAGAGAACAGTATTATTTTGTTTGGTTTGGGGGAGGTTTTATACCCATGTACATGTAGATACCCAGAAGCAGTTCAGCAAGAATAAACCAACAGTCAAATTTGATTTCTATTCCCATAATCACGGCAGCAACAGCACAAGAAACACCTGAAGAGCCGGAGGAAAAGTACCAAATACACTAATCAGAATAAAATGTTAATGTTCTGCCTAAGCAGATGTATTTTTGGAAACGTGAAATTAAATGCAGTAAAAAGTGCACAGAACTAATTTGTCCAGTAGGATTTTCATGATTCATACAGTAACAAAATAATGTCAGCACATAACATGATCTCCAGATTACAAACAGCATTATAGAGATACAAAAATTCACAGCTCTTTCTGAAGTCCGAACACCATCAAATTTCTCAGTTACCTAGGAATTCAGAATCAGCCTTAACAGGAGTTAGATGAAAACTGACCTCTCAGTGTGGTAACATCAGCATCTGAAGCTGGAGTTGGAGTCCCACTATTGACAGATAAAAATAAAATCAGAAATTGAAGTTGGACATGTTGGACATTAGTTTGTTATATTTCTGTGATTCTGGTGGCACACTAAAAAGTGTATGTGCAGAAGAAATTTGTCATGGTACTACTTTGCTGATAACTTCATAAAAATTAGGTTTTGCAGTATTTCAGTTATCTTTTGCAACTTTGATATTGGATCACTTACATCACACAACACACCATGTGCCTCTCCAGATTGCTAACCCCCTTATATTCCAACTGACTTGTAGTTCTATCCAATAATACATTTTGCCTTCTAGCAGTTCTGTAAAGAAGGCAACTGTGAAGACCAGAAATAAAACACAAAGATAACCTGTATTACTCTATAAAATGTTCAATTTTTAAAGTACAAACACCATAACTCTACCAAAATCACTGCAAGAAGATGGGTTATTTTTATCATTAATTTTATTCTGCTTATTTGGAAATTTTCAAAAGGTATCAGCTTCCAAATCCAATTATTGGATTCACACACATAAAACAACTCAAGGCCAAATGTGAAAAACATTTCAGGTAAAAATCAGATGAAGACTGCCAGCCTGAAGAAAAACTAACAGCTTTGACATGGCTCTTACAGTAAACCCAGGCTCCTTGGAGCCAATTCTGCAAGCCCCGAGCAACTGTCAAGTTACCAAGAGTAGGAAACATGCTCTGACAGAAACAAGTCGTTCCTGAATGAAGGAAAAATTATTTTTCAGGTTTGTCATACTGTTAATATATACAACCCAAGCTGTAAAATTAGAAGTTTAAGTGCTGGAGAGAAACTGAACTTCAGAAAATTATTGAAGTTCATTGTATTGAGATATTTCTCCCACTTCTAAAGGAACTTCTTTTTTATTGGTGGTCATACCTGTGCCACAAAATAAGTATTGCAGCAAGTCTTCACTCTAATACATGCAACATTGGCCATGGTTCCAAGCCTTGCCAGATCTGATTTTTGATTCACGTATTATATTACTGGTCTTGCAGTCTGTCCTCAAGGAAAACTTCACTCAGACTTGATGGATATTTTGCCTCCTTCAAGATGTGTAATCAGTCTCTTTATCGCTTAAAAAAAGCCAAAGGCTTCCAGCACCAGCCAGACAACCAGATCCAAAGTTACACACTACAGATACCAGGGCACCAGCATATGATCAAAGACATGATAGTTGCACTAAGTTAAATGTCTGAAACAGTCTCTCCCCCTACCTCTCATGGACACATAAGACTTGCCAATAAACAGAGCTGAAGTCAAACCTGATGAATTTTGTATTTAAGTCAAGAATCTTTTCACCCATCCTTTCCCAGGAGGCACAGGTTAGTCCTGCACGAAATGATTAACTATACCAAAATATAGTTCAGGGAATGCTAAACTGACAGGGTGAGATCTCCACAACAATTACATTAGCAAAAAATAAAACAATCACCAGACAAAACAGAAAATGCTTATTCAAGAGTTTATACAGTACCTTCATGTGTTTTTTTAAACAACTAAAGTAGCTGAGCAATATGCAAGCTTTGAAATGTAGTTATTTGTATCTGCTTCCATCTCGTGGACACTGGTACCTGTTTTCAGCCAGCACAGCACAAGATAACTACCAATTCTTTGACAACCTCAGTAAATCTTGGAATCATTTCCAAGGTTGGAAAATTTTGCTAGCAAGTATAACAGACAAGATCACCTCTCTTAAGGATATTTTTTTAAGAATGCTTGCTATATTTTAGACTGATTTAGTTTCCTTATTTGTTAATAATCTTAGAACTGCAATAGATCAGTCTAATGAAATATTTTCCAATTAGGTTCACCCAACTCCAGGATGCATTTCTTTTACCAATTTCAATAGGAATTAGATTACAGTCTCACCAAATTACAGCATCAGTAAAAAAAGCATTTTAGTGCATGTTTAATGTTCAGAAGCAAGTATGATTCTACTTTTCAGCAGAGGTGAGTCTAATATTTTATTTCTTACAAACTGATTAGTGTAACTAGGGTCAGAATAAAAACTCAACAAAAGCAAAGCGATGTGCAGCAAAGACTCTGCTACGGGATTTGCCATGTTCTATTCAGTTCAAACCTACATACAAAACTTAGCTGAGTCTTGTATCAGCCCCCTTTCCTTTAGAAGGGGGCAGTGAGAAACATGATTTATTGTGGTAAGCTCTGATCTTAACCTGAGACTCACAGGACTCGATCCAGCTGCCCACAGGTTGGTGCCCAGTATATTTTGAGGAGCCTTCAGGCACTCCTGACCTCCAGCTACTGCCCCACAAGGCACGGGTCACTCACAGTTCCCACATCATCCCTGGCAGCCTTCTGCACTCAGGGCATCTAAAATGGACCAAAATGACCATCTGACCAACTGAGCACCTAGTTCTCTGGTGGGTTGGGCTTGGTTAAGGGCCAAACACCCACCCAGCCTCTCTACAAGACAGGTGAGAAAATAAGGTGAAAAGTTTCTGGGTCATGATAAAGACAGGAAGGTTGCTTACCAATTACCTCCATAGGCAAATTACACTCAGGTTGGGGAAAATTGATTTATTGTATATATAAGTATGTTGGGATAGTGAGAAACTGCCAGACATTAGAAGACCACTTATCCTCCACCCAGGCTCAACTTCACTTCTGACTCCTCTACCCAGCACCATGCTCTGCCTGTTCCAGTCTAAGCCCTCCCTTGGCTTCAGGGAATACTTGCTTTGCCATGGTAGGGTGCTTTTGACCTTGGCATTCCCTATGCCACAGTTTCTCATTCTTTTTGTTCCCTACTCCTCTCCCTGTGCCATGCTCTTGCTTTTTCTCACACAGGCTTTCCCTGAGGCACCACTGCCATGAGTGTAGGGCCCAGCTGTGCCCTGGGGTGGGTCCGTCAAAGCTGGCTGGAACCAATGTGGGGCAGCCCCAGTCCCTCCTCACAGGGAGCCCCTAGTGACAGCACCTGGGCATCTGCACCCAGTACAGTTGTGTTTGCCAATGTACCCGCAAGGTAAATTTAAACTAAGTTACTTGAGTTTTTAGAGGAAAAATCCTCAAAGTAGACAAGAAAAAACAGACAGAATCACAAAATATGCTGCGTTGGAAGGGACCCACAAGGATCAAGTCCAGCTCTTAGCCATGCACAGGGCCATCCCCAAGAATCCCACCATGTGCCTCAGAGCATTGTCCAAATGTTTCTTGAACTCTGTCAGTCTTGGTGCTGTGATCACTTGCCTGGGGAGCCTCTTCCAGTGCCCAGCTACCTTCTGAGTGAAAAACTTTTTTCTAATACCTAACCTAAATCTCCTGGCACAGCCTCAAGCCATTCCCATGGGTCCTATCATTGGTCACCACAGAGAAGAGATCGGTACTTGCTTCTCCACTTCCCCTTGTAAGGATGTTGACTGCAATGAGGTCTCCCCTCAGTCTCCTCTTCTCCAGGCTGAACAGACAAAGTGACCTCAGCTGCTCCTCACACGGCTTCCCCTCAAGGCCCTTCACCATCTTCATTGCACTCCTTTGGACACTCTCTAATGGCTTAATATCTTTCTTATATTGCAGTGCCCAAAACTGCCAAAAATATTCAAGGTGAGGCAGCACCAGTGCAGAGCAGAGTGGGACAATTACCTCTCTCGACTGGCTGGTGATGCTTTGCCTGATGCTATGGTATAAATCACACTTCCAAAGGAGGAGGAGTTGGCAAATAGAAAAGCCTAAAATTAGCTTTCTAGAGTACTACTTCTAGATCAGATTACTAGTTATAGACTAGTATAAAAATAAAGTTCTCCAAGTTTCAAAGGTCCCAGAGTACTCTCTCTGTCACAGACTCCAACAAATGGCAGCTCTCCAACATTAATGTCACCTTAAGCACCAGGTTAGCCATGTGGTGACAACCACAGACCAAGCCAGGCCATAGGGCAACCATAACAGTGCTGAAAATCAAGGTGAGACTAAGGCCACTGTCAAGGTGAGAGTTAAGGCTGCATAGCAAACCCTTCTCCTCAAGCAGCAACAGACCACACTTTGTCAAGGCCAGGTAATACATACTTACTGGCACCGAGGGGCTTTCAAATACAAGCCTTCAAGAGCTACCCAATTTTCTGACAAAATACTAGTGCACAGCTGGCTGGAAATTAAAAGCCAAGGGCTTAAACACCACCTAGTAAAACCGTAATCAATCTAATCAAACAAGACCAATCAAGTATCAAATTTGGTCAAATTAGCAGCTATTACATTTTCCCAGGAAGATAAAATATTGTTTTATGAAACTGTGCTATAATCAACCTCACTTTATGCAGTGTTGTTTTTTTTTCATGACTTTACCAGAATGGTGAGGTTTGCTTTCTTTCTGCATGCATTTCTTTTAGACTTCTACTTCCGTTAACATATTAATTTTTCAAATGCCCACTTTATTGATCTCCTAAAAAAGCAGCAATAGTACTAGGCATCTCTAAGGAAATCACTCAAAATGCACATGGCAACGCATACGCTGATTTGTTTGAACACACCACTTTTCAAGCTAAACATAGATTCAAATTCCCCTTCAGTTACATCACTCAAAATACAAGGGATTTTTTTTTTTGTTTGCCTCAGGATTAATCCAGGGCCCACACTTTATTTTTAACTCTACCTACACAAGCAAGCCACTCCAGGTGGAGAGACTGTATTCTAGCAAGAGTTTATTTTGAATTTGAGACAAAGACATATGAAATGTAATTTCTATTGTCCTACCTGCATGAGTCATGCCCTGGATCATCTTGGCTGAGCAGTAAGCAAAATATAAAAATATACACATATGTATGGAGATGCAGGAAGGAATACACACAAGCAGACTGTCTAAGCACCAGAACGAACAACACTGCACTTGTGTTTCCTTGAGGGAAACAACTGCTTTCAGATCACACAGCTCTGTTAGACAGCAGGTTCTAGGCAGGTGTAAGACAAGATCCATAAGAGCCTCGGAAGTTGATCTGAAGCAAACAGTGCTTATGGACAGCCTATACATATCAATACAGCAAACACAGTTCACAAACACTGCCTACACTCCCCTTTTTTCAAACCCCACGGTACGTACTTCTGTGTGACATCAGTCATGTCAGGAGAAGACTTGATAGGTTCCAGTCCACCAAAGCATGTACAGAGTTCCATTGACTCAAAGACAACCGTAGAGCCTAAACAGGTTCTTTATGTGCAGCCATACTGCATTATTGAGGAGAAACAACACTCTGAACCTGTCAAATGGGGCACCAGTGATACCATTTCACAGCTCCCCATGAAATTCTATAAAAGGTATTACATTTTTCTCTACATTTCTCTTCAAGGTTTAACTTTGTGGTTGAACACCTTCAAATTTGTACTACCTGCTCTGGACATCCATCAGTTTTTCAATTATTTATAACATTGTTTATCAATTTGAATGTTCTAAAGTCTAATTTGCTATGTCAAGTATTTATTTTTCTTGAACAATATTACTTCAATGTTCATATTGCACAAAGAAGAAAACCATTTTATTGTCTGATTTTCTCATTTTTAAATATTTTAATTACACAGCCTTGAACTAACTATGCAATTTAAGAAGTATTCAAGTTCAGAATGCAAGACTGAGCCTTGTATTCAGATTCTTCTCCTTTCAAATTGTACATGCATTTGTCTTAGTTTTCGTTTAGGTAGTTCTTGAATTTTGATCTATTTTTGTTTTAATTAAAGCAGGACAAACCTTTCATATTTGCTAACAGACAGTAGGGAGCACAAAAGAAAATACACAACTGAAAAGGAGCAGTGTGGAACTCTTCACAAGTGGTAAAGCCGTGCAGATAAGAAAAAATTTCTGAAACGAGCAATATCATTGCCAAGTCCACATGCAAACAGTAAAGAAGCTCAGGTACATTTCTACTTCACTGCAGGCAGAACTGCTGAACTGATGAAATGATCCCAGCACAGAAAACAAACTCTTTTTCTTTCATAAAGCACATTTAGATAAACAGTAGAAAATCTGAGTTGATACATCAACCACCTTTGCTGCCACCACTGATGAAATAGGGATCCTAAATTTGCCAATTTATTTCAAGGCAGAGAACATGAACAGAACAAAGGAAGTCTTGAAATGATTTACTAAGACTAATTTCAGTGAGTTCAGAATCAGCAAGTACCATCAGAAAGGACGTATGCCTTTATTTATTTAATTTGACATTAAGAGCTGCTTCTGAAGAAGTGAAAAAGTAGTGCATTATATTAATCCTTTTCAACTATCCTATTATACTCTTGATCTTTTCCTCAGTATGTTATCGTGCTTACAGAAATCAAGCGAGGCTATGGCATAAAAGCTCTAGTTTTCTACCACAACAATTCTGTGCTACTCCTTTGCCATTGGTTGATTCTCAAGGTCTGCCTTAGACAAAAGGACCGTCCTGTTGTCATGACACACACTCCAATATTAAGAGACAGAATTTCATTATGCAAAGTCCCAATGGCCTACTGAATAAAGCAATCAGTAAAAGTCTGATGTAGTGCTTCCACACTTCCATCTGGGACAAAACCTTCACATGTCCACCAGGTTGCTGTGTACACATCTGGATTGTGTCATATTATATTACTTTTCCTTTTGAGGTTTTTCTCCTCAGTGGTACTCAGTTTAATCCCTCAGTTCCTTAAAAGGCCAGGGTACCTGAGCATTTAACCCGTGTGAACAAGCACACTAACCTTACGGGAACAAACTTTCATCCTGCTGTTACGTAATAGTCAGTAATGCTGGATTGAGAGTTATTCTGGGAACTAAATTACAACAGTACAAAACACCTTTCTGTAGGCTACATTAAAACTATCCTAGCACTGAACTAGCTGAAATCAGCTTTTTCCAGCTAGAAAGAGACACAGTGTTGACATCTAGGTAGGATTATATGAGTTGTATTAAATTATTTAAGTCATAGCTTCAATTCTATAGCTGTTCATAGCTTTCAGCATAGTTTTGATTTGATCTAGTAGTATAGTTAAAATGATCAACAGATATCAAGGGCCTGTCTTCCATTCCAGGTCAGCCCTAAATTACAAAATTGTTTCAAAGAAAAAAAAAGTTTCACAGGAAAAAGTAGATTGGTCAAATTTCATAAAAAGATAGTACTCTTTTAGTTTCTTTGTGGGGGCTATGCTCCAGAACATGAACCTCTACTGCAAAATTTCCTGTTCTTATCAGTGAGAAAACAGACTGAGAAATCTGCCTAGTGCCAGGCTTCCAAAGTGAAGTGACTGCTTCTGCACAGCTATCAGAGACATTGGAACTCACCGGAGGACAAAGCAAAGACTCCTGCTAGACCCCCACTTGGAGGCATCATCTGGAGTAGCCTGTCCCTCCCTGGTAATGGGGGTACCTCACCTGAACATCTCATCTGGATATCTAGATATTTATCGTACCCTGGATATCTAGATATTTAGGATAGTCCTGCCATCCCTTGAGACAAGACCAGAACAGTTGCCTATTTTGACACAGATGACACAGCTGAGTGGCAAATCAGCCACATTCAAACCCCAGCAGTGCCCTGCACTGGACCAGCCTCTCTCTGCACATGTGTGCCAGCAGGCAAGGACAGCAATGCCCAGGAAATGGCAGAACTGTACTCACCTCTCCTCCTGTGCAGGAGGGACTTGACACTGGATTTCCCACACTGCCTTAGAGGCTGGTGGTGATTCTAGGTTGGGTACTTACTCAGACTTCTTACAGAACATTTTTAAAAGGTCTTCATTTTATTCTGATGTGTAGTTGGAGGTTAATTTTGCAGGAAATAACAACATGGGCTGTTGGCAGTACTGAGGTGGCTCACTTACTGCTCTTGATGGAAGACATCTGAAGTTAGAGGAGACATCTACCCATGACGACCATGGCTTTGTTTTTTAT
>NW_016690364.1:1116120-1144839 GCF_001604755.1 Lepidothrix coronata
TGGCTTACAAACTTCACATCGTAAACCACAAATGATCTAAGATGTCCAGAATGTTCTGAGAATAAGTTTGGATTCTTTAATATTGCCAAAATAATTTATATTAGTTTCTTTCTGATGTTCCATCACCCAGAGCAAATCTACCTGTTTCTCTCACTGCTTCAGTCCTGTATCATGCTCTTTATGCTACAAACCACTACAGTTTTCCAAGCACAAGACAAACAACATCTACTAGAGGAAAAGATATATTAAACCCAAAGTTTAAACTGATGGTGATTATAAAGATCCCATCCTAAAGCTATAAACAGTCTGAAGCAACATATACTGGGATAAAAGCAGTGTATTTCTGAGAAAGATGCAATATAGCCCCACAGTGAATTGAGCTGGAAAAGTTTGCCAATTTTCTACTGGAGCCCCTTTAATGCCTGCCACAAAACACTTGGTAAGATGGCTTTTGTACATCAATCACTCTGATCCACCTTGAAAATTCTGGGCTTTTTGCACTGTTCTGTGATTTAGCCCAGTGCAGGCAGTGACTCCAATTCTTCTTGCATGTCTCTACATTTACTTGATTTCGTGAGTGATCATACAGATGGATGCAGTAGGCTTTCAAACTCAAACTTCTTCAGAAGACATGTATGCTACCCAGCTGACCTGGAGGCTTTGGGGAGTGCTCTTGTCAAAGGAGCATTCAGCTCCACAGGACAGAGAGAAACCAATCTTTTAGGAATCATATTTGCCCTTATCGTCTCATGTTATTAATTTTAATATATAGTGTTGTTATGAAATCATTATGAGGATACCTGATGGGGAAGTTGAGGGTTTTTTTAGAATTCTGTTAAGTTATTACTCTTCCCAGTAAATTAATTACTCATACTTATCATAGCTTTATGTAGCCTGTAAAGCAAGGAATTGAACATGCCAGTTTTTCAGATGCGTTCAGCACCAGGTTGTTTGGGTTTGAATTGCCCTGAAAATAACAGCTTAGATTATGTTCTGAGTAGGAAAGAAGCAATAATAACTTGAACTGGTTTTCTGTTCAGTTCAAAAAGACATGAAAATAACATGTCAAGTTCAGGTTCACTTTGGTACAAAGAAGCCACAAATCAGACCAGTTTTCAGGTTTATTGCCTTGTTAAAAGCGTGAGGACTCCAAGCAGCCAATTCCCTTGTAACTGTTTTCAGAACACATCTCTCAGAAGCTGTTTTTAAAAGAGGATTTCAAAACTTTTTTTTTTTTCTGTAACAATGACTAGAACTACCTGAAAGCCTTTGGGAAAGGTTTGCAGGATAACCAGGACACTAACATAAGTAACTGTGGACACATCTTTTTCCCGAAATAGATCTCCCCCACTAAACCTCTTCAGGTAAATAGCCTGCATCTGCACCTGACAGCCTGATGGTCAACAAGGTGATGACATACTTAAGCAGAAGTACAAGCCCCAGATTGGCTGAGATATTTTGAGCATGCCAAGCACACCAGGACAGAGGTTCACATGCAAGAACTATCAGATTTCTCTGCTGTACTTTTCTATATGTCCTTTTGCACAAAGGTGAATTTTGTTCATCTTCAGTGCACAAATCAACTCCAGCAGCAGCAAAAACCAGAGAAACGACCTATTAGGAGCCTTTATAAAGGGAAAATTACTTACCCACATGCCCAATCAGTGCAGGAGCTGACAATGAAAAGAGAAAAGGTTACAAAATGTCACAACACCAGTTGTTATCTCCAGAGAGAATAAAATGCAAGAAGAACACAGACACTCACCTGCCCATTGCTTCCTTTATATAGGACAGTTTCTGGAAAACAAACAAACAAACAAGTCCTAAGTATATTTGAGTAACATAAAGTGAAAGGAATTGAAATGCAGTTTATTTCCTTCTCTGTGCCAAAATAATTCTATTCTCTGTGTTTTCATTTGTTAAGTTCAAAATTTATTAACAAAGTCCCCACTGAAAAGAAAATACGTCCTGCATTTCCAAAATACAACTGAAACTCAACATCAGAAACTATAAAGAGTACAAGGTTTGTCAGAGATGCTCTGCATTTCTACATTGTCCTGCATTGTCCTACAGGTACAACATTCTCTCAACCCAGAGGAGGCCAGCAACAAGATCCTTTTAAGCAAGTAGTCTTCAGAAATACAATATTACTTCTGCTACTTGTCTATAGATACAAAACCATCTTTTGAAAGTACAGTTACATCTTAAAGTAACATACTAGGATTAATCTGATGACTTTGTTTATGGTTATACAAGTGATAGGGATGACATTTTTTCCTGTACTGGTGTATAAGGACTAAGCAGAGCTATGCAATTCATATTTTTTCCATCAAAATTCTTGTGGCATTAGTGCCATTTCTTCTACATAAGAGTCACAGGAGATTCTGGGAGGAATGCCACAAGAAGAGGAGTAGGTCCTCAGCAGTTTGCAGCATGATAGCTGTTGAGAAATAATGCTGTATCCTGCTGCTGTACCAATGTGAACAGAATACAAAATACTTAAAGAAAATTATTGTCCAGCTAAAAAAATTCTGCTTCTCTGTTTTAGTGGTGGGAAGGGATTGTTTGGCAGAGTGTTTATTGGGCTGGTTTTCTTTATATGATCAATGCAGATATATTTTTTAGTAAAAACAACACAAAGTATCTCCTTTGAAATTAAAATACAATAAACTCAACACATACTATTTCCACTTTGAAAACTTCTCTGCAAAACACTCATATGTATTCAGTGACCTAAGGATTATCACTCCAAGGTAACCTCATCATTCTTCTTGTGAAGGAGGGGTGAAAAGGCAAAAGATACTTCTTGAGCAGGTTAACCTGCTCATTATCTCTTCACCTGTTTTTCTAGGGAAGTGTCAAAATTCAGTCATTATTGATTTGGAGCCATGTCAATGACTACCCTTCTCTTCTTTCCAGGACATCCGTGGACATTAAAAGTGATCACAGCTAGAATGGCAGGCAGCTTGGATATCAGCCTGAGGACGGCTTGCCAAAATACAAAGTTCAGTCAGTTTGCTTTTTAGCATGTTCTTTGACCAACATTTATTATACAGGTCCATTAAATGAAGCATCTGGAGATACTTTAGTATGAAAAAGTAAGACCCAGTGAGACTAGTTTTAAGTGACAAACACAGAAACTAGGTAGTCTACAGTGAAAACTCTAACTTGGGGCCACTAAAGCTATACTGGACTTTGGATGGTTTTTTAAGGGGTCACTACCACTGCTCTATACAGTGCTTGTACTCAGCCTTAGTGCACTGGGATCTACAAGGAACAGAGAGACTTATTCCCTCTCTACAAGATTTTGAAAAGTTATCTATAAGTAGTGCCGGCCCGTCTTCTAGGTTTGTTTAGAGTGACCTTCTCTTAGATGGATTGCCTTACAAGGCTGACGAGCTCCATCTGCCCGGGGGGCTGGGAATCAAACCCGGGTCACAGTGGTGAGAGTCCTGCACCCTAACCACTAGACCACCAGGGGCCCCCTATAAGTAGTAGCTCATACAGTAAATAGTGTTTGTTTGTTAGAAAAGGAGACTTTATTCCATGCTCAGGCAGTCAAGATGGTTTGTAGGTGCTATTAAAAACAATTCTGGTTATTACAGGCCTCACATATCTTTTCAATACCACCTGCTAGTCTGTATCCAGCAGCTTTACTCACGAGTCCTCAAAGGTCACTGACAGCAGAGGTCAGTGTAATCCTAAACACCTCTTAGAGCAAGATGCCCCAGTGAGGGGTGCCTGGATGAAAAGTCTGTTGCAGGGTAGCCTGGGGGCTCCCAGATTTCCTGAGCCTGGGTCCCTGGACTTAACCAACATATCTTGTTATTTCCAAGTTATCTATTCCATAAATTATAAGATGAACTTCTAAGAACCAAATCTGAAATGTCAAACTATTATTTTAACAGCCAAGGCCTAGAAAAACAAACGTTACACACCATCTCCACATTTATGCTTTTAAAAGGGCATCAAATTACTAAGTTCTCATCCAATTTTGCAGTAAACTAGCACAGTAAACTAAGACTCCATGATTGCCTGTGAACAATAGCCTCTGCATAGGGTAGCTGGACTTTCCTTAATTCACCTAGTTCAGGACAGAATATTCTCTCTTCACTGCAAATCACATATTTCATGAAATAAAATACCTTTAAAGGATTACATGCTTTAAATGACTGTTTAAATGACTGGAATTTTCACCATGCTTTCTCAGATGAAGTATCCCACTGGATTCAACAGCAGCTTTGCAAAATAATGGTAAAAACTGTCACTTCATATTTGTTTGCTATATAATGCTGTAAAGCTTTTAAAAAAAAATGCATAAACTTTGAATTGCAAATGAGTTGATAAAAGTATGACCATCACCCATCACAACTCATAAGCCAATATAAAGCTTGCACACAGACAACTACCACCTTGCAGCTTTATGCCAGGGGTAAAATCTTAGCATTTACAGCAAATTCAAAAGGAAAGTATGATCTGAATACCCAGTCTTCAGCTTCTTACAGTCTACAGAGGACTGAAAAACAGATTCACACATTTTGGATCAGTCCTACAGACTGAAATATAAGCCTAGTTTTTTATATTGTTAAATGTAGGGGTTTTTCAACCTAGGATGTGAAAACGAAGCATTCCCTATGGCTAAACTAGCACGGTCTGCAATAGTTTGTAGTGTGACTGTCTTCCTCTATTAAAGGTCTAATTTGCATTCCAGCCTGGGGTGTGGGCAAGCACTGACATACTTCCAACTTCATTGTGAACAGGCACCTTTTTCCCCTAATTAGAAGACACAGGCTCTAGAGTTCTAATATTGGCTTTGTTTCTCATTTATTACAGAATAGCCTTTGCCAAAACACCTCAACTCTCTGACTCAGTTCCGTCATTAAGGAGCTAGAGTTAGAAACACACCTCCTGCACATGGACCTGCAAAGATTACTTAATGTCTTTACCCTTTGAATACTGGAAATGATCTATAAATAGCTCTACACAACAGCATCAGCCACACCAAAACTCAAGGGGAGCTTTTACTAAGTGAAGCTACCTCTGGCAGATGCTTTGTACAAAATTAGTTCTCTTCCCAACATCATTATTACACCAATTCTTCTAAAGCTGGGAGCTGAGTTTTGTGTCATTTGCACTAACATTCCCCTTTCTGAACAGTTAGTTTTATATAATGCAAAATTTTCACAAATTAATACAAGTCCAGAACATTGAATACAAGCTACTACAATACCACAAATCACATATAGTACCAACTGGATGAGCTTTTGTCAATTTACGAACTTGCAGAAAAGCAATTATATAGGATACTCTTGCCTGATCCTAAGAGACAGTTGTTATGCATAGAAGACAAAAAATCTTGGAGGTAATCCCAGGAAGGAGAAAAAGGTAGAGGAAATATCAAGGAGATCTGAAATAATCTCATATTAGTTTAATCCTATCTGTGTAGTATTGTACCAAGCATATTTGATTTAACACCACATATACACTTCATTTACAACAGGAAAGTCATACCAAAAAATGACTCTCTCTCTGCCTGTCCCACCATGGTGCATGGCAGAACCACGCTCTCATGAAGACAAGGCCACAGCACTGGGGATAATTCAAGGAAATGGATCACAATGTCCACAACTGAAACTGTAGGGAAAGAAAGGATGGGGAGCAGTGCTCTGAGGCACATCCCTGACAGGTAAGGTAAAAATACGGCCTACAATAAGAGAGATAACATGGACAGCTTAGTGGAACATACAACTTCACAGCAGAGGTGAACTTTCAACACAGAAGTGATTCTTCAGTGTGTTAGGTAGTGCTATCTAGAAACAAAGAGCAAAACACAGAAAATGAGGAAAAACTAGAGACTTGCAAAGTAAAGGATTTGATTGGACAGGGTTGATGAGGATGAAGCATCGGTTCTGAGCTTTGCCTGGAAAGAGATGAACACAGGCTTCATGGCTGACAGTTTTTGTGCTCTGTCAGGTGCAAAGGAGAGATCAAAAAAGGAAGATTTAGGCTGGAATTGGAGCAGAATGACCAGAGAAATTGCCTAAGAGATGGAAGAGAGATGAGGCAAGATTTGAAGAAGCAACTAAAGGTAATTATTCTATTTGCATATTTGTGGCAAAGGGTGTGGGGTTTTCTTTTAAGTTAGAGAAGGATAAACCTTGCAATTAAAAGAGTCTAAGTCAATAGGAGAACAGTAAGTGTAGGGACAAGAGCAAAGGTGAAGGAAATCTGACATTATGGCTCAAAGGAGGGCAAGGGATTTTCTTTTTTGCATCCATAAGGGGGAATGGGGAGTGTGAAAGAGCAGACAGGGTCTGCTTTTTTCCAGGTCTAGAAGAATCTGGAGGTGTTCTATGCAAAATAAAAAATGTAAAGGACTGGAAACTGTGGTTGGGACATTTGATTGACTCTGAGATTGGCTCATTTGGTTAGAGCATGGTACTAATAACACCAGGATTGTGGGTTTGACCTTGTATGGGCCATTCATTTAGGAGTTGGATTTGATCCTTGTGGGTTCCTACCAACTCAGAATATTCTGTGATTAAACCAAAAAGGACAATGGTTAGTTCACAGAGCAGGAAGAGGAGAGACTGCAGAAGGAGTGTTTCTGCTGCAGGAATCTTGGGAAGACAAAATCATCTACTTCTGTGAGGTATTCAAACTACAGCACTGGGAGTAAGTGGTTACAAATTACTCACAATGATGGGATGCTGCATCCCATCTTTGAACACAGGTCTCAGAACTCAGGCAAAATCACTTATTTTACACTGCTAAGTGCCCATTTCAGCATGCTAAGGAGGTGTTTTGTTATGCTGCCCATTCAGGCATCCTAAGTCTTCTGCCCTTTTTACCCTAATCTGTCACTGAGCAGTTAGTCTGTGCTGCAAATACTCTGAAACAGATGGAGTTGCTGATGGGCTGGAAAGTCAATACTAAATAAAAGTACTGATGAGTCAACACCATCGTGGGGATGGTATCTTGTCCCAGGAGCTTTTCAAGCTGCTTTTTGGTAGGTTAGCACCTCTCATCACAGTTTTGGGGATTCCTGGGCAAACTGCATTTTGGTTCTCAAAGCTGTGCTACAACTCCTTTCCAGGGCTAACTCTGAGCTTAACTCGTGGCTCTCAGACCCACTAAAAAGTGCACACAGCACAAATATCTCTCTCTCACCAGAAACCAAAAATCACACAGACCTGCTTCCTTTGAAAAGAATTCATAACCTAATCCATGTTGTTCCATTTCATATGCTCAACACTGTCAGATATGCTTTGTTATACACCTGGGGCTGTATATGAGCCCTTAGCAGGTATAGCTGAGTATTTGCTCAACAGATTAAGTTATGGGAGCTCCCTTAATTCTTCATTTCTCATGACACCTTTTCTCAATGTCTTATTGTAGATTGTCATCAGATCCCTAAGGAACAGCAACTCAGTAAAACTTTATTTTCTGAAATTTGATTGGAGTCTGAAGAAGTAGAAATTGTAACGTAATCTGCCATAAAGGATGGATTTGCCCTAATACATGCCCACATTGGAAATGCGGGAGGCAGACAGAACTTTACCCTGGAAGCACTCCAGTATCATGCTTTAAGCTGCGTTTTGCTATGGATTTGGACGAAGATTCAGCTTGGAAACTCCACAGATTTATTTCTCCTAATTTTTAGATATGCTGAACTTCTTTTGAGAGAGAGAAATGGAAAATTCACAGCATGCAGGACATCTAAAAATTAAGTTTCATGTTGCTATCTACCAGAAAGTAATGCAAAAAGACACTCTGAAACAAGACTGACAGAAACTGCCAACATGCCCAATATAAAAGAGGCAGTAGAGCAATGGTATGGCACTAACAGCCAAAAGAAAAGCAGAATTACTTTTATCAGCTGCATGCTCTGAACTAAACTCTTGGAATTAACCACAGCTGATTTACAGACATTAGAGAGCAGAGGAAGATTAGAGAGAAGTGGTATTTAATGAGGCATGTAATGGCCAAACAAAAAAACTACTGCTAACTATGTATGCTGCTTTTCTACAGTGCCAGGCAGAAGCGAATCTTCCTTTTAAGCAGAGTGGGGACTATTCACATGTATCACACTTGCACACTACAGAGTACTGTGCACTGTGACATGATGGCAGCCCTTGGATGAGAAGTGCTCAGCACTTTAGAGATCAAGTCTAAGGAATGGAAAAACAAATGGCAACAGCTGACCATGAACAAATGAAGCAACATGCTGCAATAATAGGGAAACAAAACCTCACAAACAGTGGAAAGGCTTGACCACACAACTTGGTCAACTTAGCTGGTGAGAGTGGAAAGAACAAGAGGGTAGGAAGAAGGATGTTCTTAAAAGCAGAGATGTATTCACTGGATCTGTTTGAACTTTAAAAGGTTTCACACTGACAAAAATTTTGTGCATGAGCACAGATGAGAATGGTGAGTCAGTACTAGAGCTAACAATTAAACTCACACTCTGACCTATGTATTCAAAAATACATCATTGGATCTTTTGAAGGTGGCTGATTGGAGGATGTGAGCAAGTGCTATTGCCTTCAGTCTTTGGTTCAAAGTTAAATTGAGTTCAGGTTTTTATTTCAACAAAAAAAAATCACCTGACAGATTTGTGACATTTTATGTGGAGCACAGTGGTGACAGCATTCAGTCCGTCTTATCACTGACTAGTCTGCCATCAAATCAGCCCAACAATTGTCACCTTTTGCCAACTGTGCTTAAAGCAAATAGAAGGATGAACAGTCTTTTTCCAGAATATTGCAATGCTGAAAGGAACATATCCATCTACAGGAAAAAGGAAACCTAAATTACACATAAACCAGATCAAACACAGAACACTTTATCTGACTCCACTGTAATGCTGCAGAGCCATACCCAAAAAGGTAGAGCAGCAGTGGAAAGTTAGATGCATCATCCTCTTTGCAAGAGTCATTTTGATTTCTTTTAATATGCTGCCACTATAGATCATCTCACTGCCAAAATCTCACATAAAACAATGATACATGCACTCTACACATAAAAAAAATCAAATCAAATGAATTTTATTTCTCTCAATCTTTTTGCAAAGTCTTCTAAGGATAACAGCATCATCACACATCACAGAAGCAAACTGGCTGGCATCACCTGTGAAGACTAACATGCAGGCTCAGGAGAAAAAAACAAACAAACAAAACACCTTCTTTTCATTATCCACAACAGTTTCATATTCATATTCTTTAGTGCACATTCCTAGCATACAGGTCCATAAAAGAACAGAAGGGAAAAAAGTCAGTGCGTCCACACTGGTTGAAAATCACTGATCCTATAGGATCACACATTTAAGGCTTATCATAAGTTTCATAAAACTACTCATCCATTAGCTTTCAAGAGTGGAAGACACTCTAATCTTAAGGAAGTCCACAAGCCACCATACATTTTAAGACAGCCTTTTATCCAGAGAAATTAAGCTATCTGCTGTATCTTAGATGAATACAAAGTTAAGTACTTAATTTTAAAATTCACAAACTCCTGAAAATACATCTTGGTATTTCATTTGAGATAGGGTTCTTTAGTTTGGCTTAATGCCCCCTTTGTTATCTTTAAGGTAAAATAAGCTTGCTCAAACTGAAATAACAGACAATATACCAAGATATTCAGCATTTTTTTATTACCTTGTCTTACACTCGTACTCTGATTTTAACCTCCACAACTCCCCATGGTGACAATGTTATCAATTGCCTTCATAGGACACCAAAGCTTTTCATGTTTTTAGGTACTCTCATTTCAGTCAGGCAGCAGTGTGCAGACAACACAAACCTATAGAACATCAAACAGGCAATTTTGCCATATGTCTTGGTAGCATCAGAAATACAGCTCACAGCTTCCTGCTTCCAAGTGCCAGTTGGACTGAAGGCATCTCAGTGTGCAGCTCAGAGCAGGAAGGCAGCTACATGCCACGGGGGGAAATGTGCCACAACCTGACTCATGTCATGCTGCCTTTTCAGACAAGGTGTCAGACACCATCTACTTGTCAGGAACATTCTCTTCATCACTGTTGCTTCCCTCTCCATTAGATCAGCCATAACTTTGGAACTGATTTCAGAGCTATGGATCCAAGAGCCAGAATACTCATGCCTGTTCATTTTAAGGGCTCTCCACATTACTGCCTGTGATATGCCAAGTTCCACATTGCAGTGGGACATCATGTTCTCACCCACGAGAAAACACCAAGCAGGTGCTGTACCCACCTTCACAATCAGACTCCGGTGCTCCTCAGACTGACTGAAGTTTGTGCCCATTTCAAAGATACTCATTATTCCTTCCTCACACAGGCTCATCCAGGCATTATATTCTTCACGCTCTGGCAGTCTGTCCCAGAATGTCTTGAAGACCTCCCAGACTGTTTCCTGACACACTGAAGGCACAAGAAAGGTCTGGTGTTAGTATAATAGGAGTGCTTCCGTAGTTTCATAACAACCATCAAGAACAATAGTATTTTTACTGAGTGAAACTGCTCTTTGATCAATGGGTCAAATTAGAAAACTTTGAAAATCAAAATAGTATGGCAAATGTCCTCACAGAAAGTAGAGCTGGAACTTAATTTGTAAGAATGATAGTGGTACTGTTCAAAATTTTAGAGGCTCAAGTAGAAACAATTCCTTTGGACTCATCTTTACACAGAATTTAAAATGTGTTTTAGGAATTATAGTTGCATTAATAACTTGAAAAACAAGGCAGGATGATGAAAAGACAATAATATGCTAAGAAATAAGGCAAGCTCTAACCCTACTGCATATATCCACTGAGAAAGAACTGGACAGCTCTGAACAGTCAGACTGAGAATTAGGGGTTAAATTATCTTGTACTACCCTGGCTGCTTTAACCTCCCGATCTCTATCTCGCATGTGCTCTTTGCCAATCAGAGCAGTTGGTCACACCACCCTTAAGCAAGAACCTCTCTGTGATCCAGGATAACTGGAAGAGAGGAAGATTTATAGGATTTTCCCTGTGTCCTAGAGGAGAATAACATTAAAAGGTGACCTCTAAAAATCACTCACAACAAATGCCAGGTTGGAGTAGTGGCAGACAAACCTGCTTTTTGGCCTTAATCTGATCCCACTGTTTATATAGAGGCAGTCCAGCAGAGGAACGCTTTGTGTTCCGGGAGAGTCCTGACATCGTAAGCAAAACCCTACAGGAGACTGACCATGAATCTATTGTCAGAAAGTCATTTTCTTCAATCAGTTTAAAAATTAACTCTAGGCTGCCAAAACCAGCACCTTACTGTTATTTATTCTTGATACTTTGTATTCTGGATTCCAAAATTGTTTTTATGTGCATGTGTAAAACTTAACACATAGATTACATATGGAAACATATTTTCATTCAACTAAAAGATAGACATTTTTCTTAAATGCAAAGGCTTTGCAAATAATGACCTTAAGGAACTGTTTCCCATGCAGTAACACCCTTAAAGCTTAGCTGATTCTGGCACACTGGATGGTACCATGGAGAAGAAGTTCTTTTCTTTTTTTCAACCCTGAATTTTAGTTTATCAGAGCAGTTGAGACCATTTCTCCATTGTGGAACTCTGCAGATACACAGATATGTCTCATTTCTATGCCACACTCCTGACAGCTTTCCTGTGTGGAGATCAGCCTTGTAGCTCCTTTGATATGTATGACCAGAGAAGAACACAGTCCCCAGTTCTGCATTATTAACTGTCAGTAGGATAATACTATTCCAGAACCTCTACAGGCAGTTGTAAAAACCAGTAATTTGGAAAGTACTGGATATGTTTCCAATCAGTTTCACTTATGCATCTTCATTAATCAGAAACAAATTGACAGGCATCCACGTACCATCTCATATCGTCCCCTCAAGTTACTCTTGCAAAATTCTTTAGGCAGGGACCACATTTCCGTATGACCTCTGCACAGACCTCAGGCAATGAAGCCATAATCCTGCTCTGGGATTTCTGGATCCTGCTAGAGTACTAATAAGCTTCCTGAGGCAGAACAACATCTGCAGTATTCTCTCTACCATCCCACTTGTAAGAGCTAGGCATCTGGGAAAAGACTGAAGTCTAGTATCAAATCCAGAAGCCTACACTAAGGCTCTCATTTCTTTTGGTGGTACTTGTATCCTACACTTTGACTAATGGATCTTTCACTCCAGGTGCAACATTATAAAGCAACAATCCTGGAATGAGATTACTCCCTTGGGCTGGGATAAGTCCTCAGCAGACTGTCAGTAAGAACTGAAGCTATGACAAAAGAGCTTGCACATTGCAGTGACACTGTCTAATCCTACAGTTTTCAAAGGGCAACAGGCAAAGGACTGGCTTTCCAGTTGCAAGTAATTGAAGATAGTTTTCCTTAATGCTCTTAAATAAGTTTAAAATAAATGTGATGAGACAGTGTCTTGCCTGAATACAAGCTGCTCCCATATGAACAGTTGTTCCAATTGGCTCCCAATAGATTAAGGATTTGTTGTGCGTCCTTTCATTTGGAATTAGACACCCCACTGAATTCCAGTCCCAAAGGCTTTGTGCCATCTGTGGGCTCCAAGCCCATTAATTAGACCTAAGTTGTCAGAACACAGTCATGTATTCTGTGGAAGAAGGAAGTGGGACGTGGATAAGGAGTCACATTTTGTTCTCTCTAGCCTGTCCTACCTAGTTGTTTCCAGTGAGGTGAGCAGTAACAAGCTGGACAACATGGTGCAAATTCCTTCTGTATTCAGAAGGAAAAGGTGGGCACATTTCTTCCTCCTGTGCAGTATGAGAATGTGTTAGTTCTGACACACAGGGAGGGATTAAAAGCAGGCAAACATCTACCACAACTGCCATTTCATACTTGAAACCACATCCTCAGCCATGGTGAGCTGCTTGCCAACACACTCACCCTGCAACCTTGTTGACACACAGTCCATCTTGTCATTGTCCTATTTATTCCAACTGGTCAGTTTGTAAAGCGGGGGATTGCTTTACAGGATAACAAATCCAGGTTGTAAGGGCTCAACACAAAAACCATCCCCAGATAGGCTTATCTATATGGTGTTCAAGAACAAATTCAAAGCCCGGCTAAGAAAAAGAACAATTTTGTTTCAGTCTTTCTCATAAATGTTTTCATCATTTTGTAGTCAGATGAGAGTTGCGATTGCAAGCGCAGAAAGAGAGCAGCACAGTTTATTTGGTGTGGTTCAAACCACATATATGTAAGGGAAACAAGCACAACTCTATCTCCCATCACTGCTTCAGATATGTCAAAAAAGGAGCTAGTTCTTTGAAGCCAGGAGCCAGCTTCATTGACGTGGCCACACAGGGAACTGAAGAGACACTATGCTCACAGTGCATTCAAGTCACCTAATAAATGTGATTAACCAGCTTTTAACTTGAAGGTGGAGTCCACCCCTGTGATAGGTTTTTGGTTTTTCTTTACTAGGGAGGTTTTTCAAGGTTTCTTATCAACAAATTTTTGAGAACTCCCATATAAGAAAAATATGTTTTTCATTAACTAGATTTTAAGCATTCTGAGACTCTGTAGACAAAAGTTGGAGCACAAAACCATAAAGTTAAAAAGGACTTTACTGGAAGCTTCAGTAAATAACTATAGCTTACTGTATAAAAATAACTCACTATCTTTTCTTTCTGACCTTCCAGAAACTTGCCAGTATCTGTGTCACATACACTGTCTACATATGCTGACAATATGTGAAGCAGTTTTTGACTAAGATTTAAAATAAAATAAAAACTCCTTGAAACCAAAAGAGAAAATGAAAGAAAATGACAGTCGGGGGAACCAAACAGTTTACCCCTTAAACTTTTTAATTAGAAATGTAACTGACTTTTAAATATAAAACATTTAAAGTAGATAGGGAATGGAAGAAAAATTGCCACGTTAGAGCTTATAATAACTTGCCAGGAGCCCAACAGTTCAGAGTTGTGACTGAAGCTGCTGAATAGGCTTTGCATTATGATCTTGCCAGGATTTATGTTCCTAAGACTAGCTATGAAGTTCTTAAAAACAACCAGTCAAGCAGCCAGTCCTGCCAGCATCAGGAAGGAAAGGCTAAGCAGACCCAGCAGCATTGCCACATGCCACCTGAACAGCAGATCAGCCCTCAGGGCACGTGTGAAGAGCCAGTCTTCGTGGCTAGATCTCATGCCACACTTTCACTAGCCCATTACAGGGCTGGCCACTGGCGCAGATATGCGGGACAGCATTAGGAGCACTGGTCCCGGAGGAGACAGGATTTGCAATGAGGCCTTTAATCCCCAGCAAACAAAACTGATAAAAAGAATCATAAAATCAAGATCAATCTTTTAAGGCAGTGAGCTAAGGGTCTTGAAGCTACTCATAGATGGGAAGGTAAGCTCTTCTAGGAAATTTCTTCTGTCATCCCATGGCTGCAATAACCCTTGCAATTTTCCTCTGAGTAATTCAAATGTTAAAGAAATGAAGGCTTATGATATAAAGAGAGACTTCCTGCTACAGGGATGTGATTATTCCAGCTGACTACAGGAAAGGAAGCAGGTATGCTGAAGACATGTAACTGACTGGCACAATAAACCGGAATTCAAACCAGGAATGCAAATCACATGGCTTGTTGTGCAGTTTGTCTTCAAAGTACACTTTGTATACATGTACTACATTTTCCATGTACTCCATCCTGAAAAACCTTGGAAATTAAAAGTCACTAAGCTCATCATTCAGATAATCATCTTCAAGGTGAGAGAGGAGACAGGAGAAAATTGAAAGACTGGAATGTGTGGTCCATGCCCCTGTGCAAACTTCTACTTGAGCCAAGAGTCACAAGGACTTAAAGTAGGCAATGTCTCGACCTTTAAAGGCCATAACAGGTTTCAAAGGCTGCTTCAGAAAGCTGGACATGTTGTAAGACCATATGACTTGTTTGCTAGCATATCTGATTCAAAAGGCGAAAAGCCCAGCTCTTGGGAGCTTGTCTACTTCAAATGCAGTGTTTACACTCAAGTGATGCTCACAGACAACAGAGAATATCCTGAAAAGCTTAAGATAGTTGTGTTTCAGTTCAAAAAATTCCACATAGGCAGGCACAAGCTCTTTTCAGTGTTAGAAATCCGCAGGAAGGAGTGAAAAAAAAATTATTTCAAGCTTCCTTTCTTAAAGACTTAATCGCTGTTTTCAAAGCCTCTAGCTAAGATCTGTGATGTGATGAGATGATCTCTCTCACTCTTTCTGAAATTCTCCAGTATGGCTACACATCTCATGCACCTGGGTAGGACACAGCATTCTTGTGGTTCAAGCTTTACCATTGGGAATGCATTTATCTCTCAAACAGAGACAATCAGCCTATTACACTCAGTCTGTGCTCAGGGATTTCTGAGGTTAACAGAAGGGGCACCACATGACAGCACTGAGCACCCTGTAGGGGGTAGGGTGGCTTTCTGGCCATTTGTGTAAGTGGGTAGTGCTGGAGTGTAATCCAAGTTAAATCTCATTAGTGCTTCTTAAGAGTTGAATCGTGTATGGTGGCTAGGAGCACTGAATCAGGCTGAAAATTCTATTTTGAGGCAACATGAGACCAATAACTCCTCCTCTCTAACAATTTCTGCACAACTGAATGGCTTAATTGCAGAGGGGTTTGATTAAGACTAAAGTGACAGACACCTCCTAAGAGGTCTTCCCTGCAAAGACTTCATTAGCACTTGTTAAATGAACTAATACACACAGGCAGAGAAATGACTCATCTATTGCTGAAATGCTATTGTTTATGGCCTATAACACAGCAACCCTTAAACAATTTATAAAACACACCAGGATATTAAATTGACAAGGAGTTGAATGTGAATTAGCTCATCCACATGAAAGATTTTTTCTTTGAACACTAACATACTAATCTCTAGTTCACAAACTATTTTCACCAGTAATACTTCAGTAACAACAAAGGAGTGTTTTTCATGGAAAAAGACAAGCTTCTTAGAAGCATATGCTGACATCTAAAAATTCAAATGTAGAGGGAGACAGAATTAGTCCTTCTACAAATAAACTTCAGAAATTTATTGCAGGGTATGAACTATGCATAATACGTGCCAGGGATGAGGGGGAAACGGAAAAAAAAGGCTCACTCAGCCAGATTCTTTATTTATTGAATGCTTTTTTTAGCCAGGTACTTTTTATGACTTCATTGTTTGCTTTCATCATTATTAGCAAGATCTGAATAAGCTATAACATTTAGGATTTCAGTATCAAATGGAAACTTTACTCTTTACTCTGTCAATGTGCAGAAGATAATGTTATTCCTAATGCTTAAGTAAACAGATTTGAAGGAACACAAGAAATGGGAAGATAAGCAAGCACAGTGCCATGCCCAAGATTACCAAATTTAGGGATTATAATCCTACATAGCATTTAATTCCCGAGAAACAGCTTTTACTCTTTCCAAAGTTCAAAAATGCCTGCGTGTCTCATCAGCTATGACACACTACAATGTCCTCTATTTCCTTGTTTGGTCAGTATCTTCAAAAGCTATCCTTAGATGTTCAACTTTATCTGACGTTCTGGCTGACAAACACAGTTCTGGCAGAGAGACTATCTGATTTACTCATGCGAAAAGATGTACTTGCTCACAAGCATACACTGAATAGTTTAAGACAGAGGTCACAGCAGGCAAAGTTGCTAACAGAATTTAGGAAAGGTAGCCACCAGAGTAATTACATCTCAGAGGTGGCAAAGAGAAATAGTATCACCCTGAACCATGGTGTTAGAATCCAGCAGCCTCTCTTTTACCCAATTAACAGGCATGGGACAGGGAAACAGTACAAGCCATGCTATTTTGTAATCTTTATATTGTTTCTGTTTAACTTGCTAATTCAACTTCTAAGTCTATTACAATCCTCAGCCATCTACCAGCAATTTACACAACAGAGAATGGACAGATTCACTGAATTGTCTACATAAGGTGACTGGTCGCAACAGACTTTTGGTCTGAGTGGGTATGGCTATTTTTTGTGTAATAAATTTTACTTGACTGGGGCTCAGACTACCATTTCCCTGTGAGCAGTAAAGAACATCACTATTCATAATAGGTATTACCATACACAGCCCACTCACTATCTGAAATCCAGATGTTGTAGTCAGAGAAAAAAAAAAAGCTGTTAAGCCTACAGCAACACGACATAAGCACTTCCTTAAAGCCCATGACAGAAGTGTTCATCTGTCAGTCTCTGACACTTACAGAAGCTTTTGCCAGCTAGCAAAAGTAAATAAAACTAGGAGCTACAGGTAGATAATTATATTCCCACCTGTTTCCTTCTAAGGTAGACACAGATAGAACAAACATAATCTGGATAATCAGCACATGCAAACCTTTTCTGCTTTTCTAACAAGATCTTCCATCAAAATAGCAATCGACCTTTCCTTCCAAGGTAGTGGCACTGTTTATTGCTGAGAGTAAAACAAAACCAAGGAAAGAATAGATTGTATTGAAACCATCCTTTCCAGAGAAAGTATGGGAGATTGAAGCAATTTCTTACTTCAGCAGATACAGAATAAAAAGAAGATTCTAAAAAATACACACTGGGATTCAAAAAATCAGCAGATTCTGTGTACATTCATATTTATTCCCTTTGTGGTCAGTTACTTTACTAGTCACTGACAGCAGCTGGTCTCTGAGTGACAGTGACCACACTCTTTCCTAGGACTATTTTGTTGACAGAGGACTGTGCTGATTCAGCTAGCTAGTAGAAACATTGTATATAATTCAGTAATACGCAAGAAACAGTTTTACTGTGAATGAAGGGTTGACTCATCAGGTGCCCACCAAACCTGTGCTACCACTTCCCTCCACAGTCAGACAGAGGAGAGAAAATATAACAAAAGGCTTGTGAGTCAAGAAAAGGACAGGGAGAGACAACTCATCAGTTACTGTTACGGGCAAGACAGGCTCAACTTGGGGATATTTGTTTAATTTATTACCAATCAAATCTGAGCAGGACAATGAGAAATGAAAACAAATCTTGAAACACCTTGAAACACCTTCCCCCCACCTCCCCCTTCTTTCCAGGCTTGAATTCACTTCTGGTTTTCTCTAACTCCTCACCTGCAGTGGTACAGGGGGATGAGGGATTGGGGCTGTGATCAGTTCATCACAGCTATTTCTCTCACACATTCTCACTCTTCAACTGCAATTGCTGTTCTGCAGCAGCTTTTTCCCTTTCTTAGATATGTTACTCCAGAGGTGTTGCTACTGTTGCTGATGGGATCAGCCTTGGCCAGCAGCAGGTCTGTCTTGGAGCCAGCTGACATTGCCTCTATCGGAGATGGGGGAAGCTTCTGCAGCTTCTCAGAGAAGTCACCCCTGTAGCCCCCTGCTACCAAAACCTTGCCACACAAACCTATCCCATAGCACATCAACTCTCATGTACCTCAGGTGCATTTACTCAGGATGTGATTAACTAGACACCACCAAACACGGTGCAAAGTGTTTGCTCCTACCAAAGTGTTTGCTCCTACAAAGTGTTTGCTCCTACCAAAATGAAGATAAGTTGCTTGAACCAGATCTTGCTCTACCAGCTGCTACTTAAAGTCACCCCTGCTACTTGCAAAGACCTTTTTCAAAAGTTTTAAGTTAAAAGTGCTTAGGATTGTCATAGCATTTGTGCTCAAGAAATCCTTGTGGACTGTGAAAGCTGTTAAGCCCAGTAAGGAAGCAGACGGAATAGGTGGATTTTTGGTTCAGCCTAGAATCATTAAGTCCTATATACACTTTCACAACATAATTTATGGATTTTTTTTCTTTATTATCGCTCACACTTTTGCTTACTTGATATTGTCCTTATGTGCCAATATCACAGACAACTGAGGGGTGATTGCAGTTTAAAGCACACAGTATGTATGGATTCATTGGGAGCAAAGCAAAGAGTAGTTGAGTAGTATTAGGTGGAAATAAAACAGGAAGATGGCAAAGCCTGTCAAACTGCCAGCATGATCACCAATGTCAACATCCCTTGCCAGCTGGGCACAATTCATATCTGAATGAGGGTCTAATCTCATGTAATTCCACTTTGTCCTCCAAGTATATTCTTTATGTTTACTTTTATGCAGACACTAAGCAACTCCTGCTTCTAATAGTTTTTCACTTCTCTAAGTGAATAAACTGTGTTACCAGTTAGAGTTTCTTCTATAGGCAATCAAGTCTCACTAAAAATGAGTCTCTGAACATCCTTCCTTCTCCTGTGACAGCACCTCTTTGCCATTTTGCCAGTTATGTACAAATGTTAAGATACTACAAACTTTTTGAATGCTACGATACAAAGACACAAATACCAGAAGGTACTGCATGTGACACCCCACTCCAGTGTTGTCAGCCAGAATGGTTTGAGGTACATCATATTGCTGTAATATTTCATCAAGTGAAAGAACATTTCAACTTTTCAGGGAAAGCTCTGTCCAACTTCCATATCTTAAAAGAGAGGCTTCTTGCCTACTACACTACAGCCTGATACACAGAGATTGGCTTTCTAGACAGAACACACTATGCTTTGTGTGACCAGCCATAGTCAAAAGTCACATGCTTGAGACACCGATGTCTCAGATTTGACTCTTCTGACTGGTTTCCCAGTGAATTCTGCTAGCACCTGAAGAATACTAAATAAAAAACATTCATTTAGCTAACCTGCATAACCTGCTAACCTGATAAAACCCTGTTTTTCTCAGCATTCAAATTGTTCTGTGAGAAAGGATAAGTTTATTAAACACTGAGGTTCCAGTGACCCGGAGTTCTTATGAGTGTAACCAGAAGGTGGGTTTTTAGCTCAGAACAGCTCTCTAAAGGAAGATTATCACAGAAAATTAAATTTCTTGGGTAATAATGTATTTCCTATGGCCTGGTATTTACTGTGTTTAAAAGCTTAATCTATTTCTTTTCATAATTACATGTTCTTTGCATCCATGAGATTTACATTCACTTACCTCTGAGCCTGAAATATTTCAGGTGGTTGGCAATAGCCTGCTCAATAGATTCATCAGGGCAGATCTTAACTCCACTGGGAAACAGAATGGATCGCTTCCTTCGTAACAGCAAATGCCTGTTGAACTGTTCAGCCTCCATGATGCCATTGGGCTTTTTCAACTCAGGAGGCAGAGAAGGGTTTGCCAACTGCCAGCCACTGAGCTGAGGGGTTGGTGAAACACCTTTAGCCTGTCCTCCTCCTGTAGCTGAATAAACTTCTGCTGTAAAATTAAAATCACAAATAAATTTCTCAGATGAGATAATGATGAAATCATATATATATATCTTCATGCCATTTCTATGGTCCCTGGAGGACAAAACTGTGTTTTTCTGTTAACAGAACCTGTCTGTACGACTGTCCTATTATAAACAACCTTAAGCTCTTTACAGCATCCCATCAAATGGTTCCACAGCCTAAAGCTCTAACACTTTGAATTCTAACGCTTTTTGGTTAACTTCCCTTCTGTGATTTGGCTTGGCTAAGTCAATGGGACTATATTTGTGAAAAAAAAATGTACTTAGAAGCTTTCAGGACCAGAAATTAAATAAGTCATTAATTAAGGACTACTCTTATTCCATTTCTTTTCACAGGACACATTTATATCCCTCGCAAAAAGAAAAGCTGCTTGAATGGACAGCTAACAGGTACACCTTTCACTGCTGTGAGACAGGTCCCTACTCAACTAGAGCAAAGGGAAAAAAGTAATAAAAGAGCTCATCAGCTTTAGGGGTTTGGTTAATTTCCTCTTATACTAGTTGTTCCACATCATTCCAGAGGAAACTTGTGGAAACAGCTGAGGATAGAATGTGTATACTGGGATTTAGTCTGACAGTCTAGTTCTCTATCCTTCACAGTCAGCTGATCCGAAATTATTTAATTCAACCTCTTTAACTTTTTCCCCAGAAAACATGCCTGAAGAAGAATCACAAGAAATTATTTATTGGAGAAAGAACAGTAATAACTCTATGGCATTTTTCATTCCACAGATTATGAGTTTATTCTGCAACTTCAAAGTCAGTAGCACCTTTGACTTCTATGACTGAAAGATGAAGAGTGTGATTATTTTGATGTTATATTAACAGTCAGCTCTAGTGCAGAAGATCACCACCAGATGGTACATCAGAGGGAGAAAAGAACATCAAAAATGTCACTAAGGCAAAATCCCAATCTTTACTCAAACTGACACATATTCAGTGTCCATAAGCAGAAGACAGAACCTTACTTTTTAAGATCTAATACAAAACTTAAAAAAAAAAAAATTACCAATGTTTAACATCTCCCAAAGTTGGAAAAATTGCCTCCTGTAGCTACATTCTACACTCAAAAAACCACAAATGTGCTGTTATACTTCGTGGAAATCACTCTAAATATTCCATATTTACACTGCTATCAAGGCACAGATTTGACCAGACATTTCTCTGTATTAGCCCCCTTTGTTACAATTAAAGCAGAGACGTATTTCTAATTCTACACACTGCCATAAGTAAACTTAGAAAACAAGTACATGAGTAAGATTTCTGCATTACCTGCAACTATCTGAAGATCGGCGTTAATCATTCCCGGAAGGCAAAGAAAGATTTTCCAAATTAAGCCAAACATACTTATTTGTGTACAAAAAAAAAAAAAAAAAAAAAAAAAAAAAAAAAAAAAAAAAAAAATCCCTTTTAGCAAAAGAGCTGTTGCCTTTAAGGTAGCCTTGAACCAAACAAGAGCATTGCCCTTCTTGAAAACGTCTTGACGTCACATATCATTATCTTTGGAGAAAACATTAGGTAAAACAAGTCAACCAAGACATCCTCGGAATGTTCTTTTCAAAGACAGTATTCCACTTCAGTGAAGAAACAAGAAAAGGTGATCCAAGTGAACTCCTTGGAGCTAGCAGATGGACTGACACAATTTTTTAATTTTAATCTGACCAGCTAAGCTCTTTACCAGAGCTTGTCATACCATTAACAGACAGTCCAAACAAGGACAGCACCTTTCACATCCAATTAACCACGTTTTTTCATTGGCCTTTCCATTTCTTCTCTTTTTTAAAACCATGTTGACCACAAAGCATCAGAGGGAGCATGCTAGCCTCCAGTGGAAGGTCTCAGTGTGCTTTGTCTTCTGCCTATACAAATATATACACACACATAAATGTATGGCTCACTTAAACACCATTGCATGTGTAAGCACTGAAGCAACCTTTCTGTAGGACTGTTTTTTCTGGTGACAGG
Organism: Lepidothrix coronata; assembly: GCF_001604755.1. Classification (NCBI taxonomy): domain Eukaryota; kingdom Metazoa; phylum Chordata; class Aves; order Passeriformes; family Pipridae; genus Lepidothrix; species Lepidothrix coronata. Next base: position 1,138,321 of record NW_016690364.1, read on the forward strand.
GTTGCTGCCCAAGTTTGTGCTAAAGGAGAAAGTCTTACACCACTATCCCTTGCATCCCAAAAACAGTGCTTCCTCCAAAGATAAATCCAGGACAGGTTGTGATTCTTTCATCTCTCTTCAGGTATTACCTGACACAAGCAGTAGGAACAAATCAGTGTAGACACCTGAAGAGATCATCAGCTAAGGACAAGTACAGAAAGGAGAGAGTACTGGAAAGCAGTAGCACTCTCAGGAGCACATCCTGTCTGGGGTCAGGTCGCTGCAGAAACGTGTACAGAAGCTGTCCTGCAATGGCAGACTGTATTCAGACAACTAGGAGGTCTCCAGGGCTGTCTCCTGGGTAGTAATACTCAGGACTTGCTAGTTACTGCGTTCAGATCAATCTGAACAAACTGCTGTTTTGTCTGAAGTGACTATTTTTGGTAGTGGTTTTGTGTAAGCATTTCAAAGCTGGATTCCCAAGGCTTCCCAGGTATCTGTCTGCAGAGCTTTTGTACAGAGCAGCTTAAGCATACAGTGCTCACTCCTCTCTTCCAGCTGCTCTTTTGAGCTCCCAGGAACTCACATATCAGGAATTATCAGCATTATTAATACTGATAATTTGTTTTTAGGCTCTGTCTTCTGACATGAAACAGATTCCAGTTGGTATTTTTCAAAACACCAACATATGTTCTTTGGGGTTTCCCCCCCCCAAACCTATTACATTACACTTTCAGTTTAACCACTGAGCTACTCAAACGACCCCAGTTTTCTTAGAATCAGACATTTTTGATCTATCAAACCATCACTGTTGAGCTAGTCTGTCTCTGTCAAGCTAACTACAATGCTGGCAGCACCATCAAGTGCAGTCACCACACTGGAGCTGAAAACTGAACGGCACAGGACCAGCCTTGCAATGGTGCTCAGAATACGTGACAACTAATCCTTTTACAGACAATTCTCAGAACACACATACTTCAGTAAAAGTATGAAACCCAATTAAAAGCTTTCCTGGAGAGTTTTTAGATTTACAGCATCGCTGTTTCTTTCATCAGCAAAGTACTCAAAGGCACTGAGAATGTGAATAGCATAAAACCCAACTCCTTTATATCTCTGTCAAAATTTGTTTTCTATAGTATGGCTATGTCAGCTTCTGTGTGATAAAATATTTTAAAAATTTAAATTCAGTTTTATTAATATTAGTTCAAACTATCAATGTTAATTCAACTGATTTTCAGCACTGAAATGTAGATTTGCAACAGCTGAAAATCTCCTACATATACAATAGCAAAAGGCATAACTAAAAATACAATCATCATCTAAAGTTCCTTAAAGCAAGCAAAATAACTCTTGCAATAGATTTCCAAAATAACTGTGGAAAATTAACTCCTTCATTGATTTGACTACAGTCTTTACAGTAACACTTTGTACCAGAAGATGTGTAATCCTTTATTTCCAGAAAAGTTGTATCTGTTCAAAACTATTCAGGAAAAGTATATTCTTGCTGAATGAGAAAAAAAGGGAAGTGTAATTCTAGTGATGAAACAGGCCAAGGTCATCCCAGTACCTCCAAATATAAAGACAGTTTTCTGACAGTTTGTATTTCTGAGAAGAAATGACATGCACTTTCATACAGCAAATGTGATTAGCTGAATTATAGTTCTCTACAGGGTAATGCTTGCTGAAATTCTGCTACAGCACACATACTGTTCCAAATAATGTCCTTGTCGCTCAAATGCAATTTATTCAAAATGCTAAATTCACTCATCTGTAACTAAAAAATAAAGGTATACTTGAATGAAAATGCCTCTAATAAAGAACTACAGACACCCACTATCTCCAAGCTCATGTGGTTTAATATCAAGATTATAAATTGCCTCCTGTGACTGGATACAGCAAGTGATTTTATGGCATCTGACAGGATTCAGCAACGAAATTCCTAATCAGTTTAGCTGAGGCAATTACATTAGACAAAACCTCTTCACTTGTTCAGTTGCTGTGGTTGCTGTTGCCAAGCATTTTACCATCACCTGTGCTCTTGGAGAGTTGTCTGGTGAACCACCTCTCAAGAATAAACACATTTTGAGGCTGTTTAACCCTCCAGCTGACCAAATTCAGCTCCCCAAAGCCTGTTGTACTGACATCTCTTCCATTGTGTAGTATTGTAAAGGATTTGGAGCAGAAAAATTAGGAAGCGAGGTCAACCAAATAAATCTCACGCTTCATTATCTACTCTGTCTGTGTAATGTAGACCTATTCCCAGCATTCCTCCTTTTCTGAATTGTTGATCAGAAATCTCTTACCATGTTCAACAGTCAAAGATGATCCCAGTGTTCATGCTTCATCTTTGAACAGTATTTCCAACTTCAATTTTGTTGAAGAGAATTATTGCTTAGTCTTGGCCTTATTTGACACATTTTCAATACTGAGACCTCTCAAGTCTCATTCCTACTTTTCCATCTGGAAACGGTGTCTTTTTGGGTGGGGAACAGGGGAGGGGCAGGCAGGGGGGTTGTAAGAAGCAAAATTCTGCTTCTTTGCCATAACCAAGATAAAAGTGTTAGTACTGTGGTCTTCAAGTTTTATTATTTTGTAAGGTAGTATGTACTGAGTACTGCAAGCTCATCTCAGGGTCAAGTTCTAGGAGGCAAGTCCCACAAAAGCACAGATGGACTGTGATGAATCTATGCCTGCAATTCCAGAGGAAAAACACAGTAGTCCCTGGATGCTTTAAAAAAAAAAAAAACCCACAATAAAAAAACCCACACTTGCAAGTTCACTTCTCCAGTTCTTGATGAAATCTTAGGTTTTTAAAATATTTTTCTGAAAGATCTTGTGTTGTGCTTGCCAACAGTACCTCAAATGGATCTCCATGACTCAGATTTCTTCATGGAAGCCACCTTCTGGTCCCACGAAGGCAGAATGTAGAAGAACGAAACTGATAGTTACATTTAACACTTTGGGTACAATAGATTGCCTTGAAATCAAAATTACACAGCTTAGGATAAAGTCTTACAAAGATTGGTTTGCTTTCAAGTATCATGTCACTCCACCATTTCAGTTAAACAGGAGTTAATACAGGAAATGGAAACACAGGAATGTGCAAAAGGGTCCCTGAGTCAGACTGGTGCCTTACACATGATAAAAGTTAACTTTGGGGAATGTTAGCAAATAAAAAGGAAGTACTAAAGTACCTGGAGAGTAACTTCTTCCACAGACACTTCCCAGCATTTACCACATACCTGGTAAATGCAAATGGCTGGAATGGGATGGGTTGCAGCTGGTGGTCCAATAATGCCTTTGACAGACATTTGCGTTCAGAGACACATACTGTGTATACACCTTAAAAGCAGCAAGACGGCCTATCTTTCACTTATGAGTTATTTGTGGCAGCTGGGAAAAGAACAGTAACAATCACATTCAGTAACTTCTGGAGGTAATTTTAATATCAAATGCATTGGCATTCTCATAGCACATATGTAGCAAATCTAAAAAGCCAATCCTTTCATGCTATAAAATCAATTTAGAAAATTTTGTACATTATTTTTGCTTTTAAACATCTATAAACCGGTCAATCTGAAAAAGAACAAGTCGCTTGATGGTAAAAACTAACTTTACCATAAGAAAAAGCCTAAACTATTTTTCATAAGGAAACACTGAAAATATTCATCAATTAACAAAGGGCACACATTTCTGCATTTTATCTTTCATTTGTTTTACAATAAATACACAGATCAACCTCGTAAGTAATGCTGGTGTTGTGATTTAGGTACTGAACAACACAAACTCCAGGATGAGAGGGAGAGCTGTTGGTGGGGTGGAGGGGAGGAGGGGTAGTGACAAACTACAGAATTAAAGTAGAAACAAAGACAAAAAACATACAGTAACTATACTAGGCTGCTCACAGCTATACAGAAGGTAACTGTGCTCAGCAAATTGCTTTGTTTTCAAATTGCCTCTCTGCTCCAGCAAGAATGCTTCCTGGTTTGAGAAACAATAAGGGGGGGTGGGGAGGTGTTGGATGACTGTACAGAACCTGAAGTAATAACTGGATTTTCCAAGTGCTCGGTTTCAGAGTTACTCTGTCTTGAGGGAAGGGGCCCTGAGAATTCTGCAACGACATAAAAATGTTCACATCTTTGGGTTGCCCTCAATTCTTATTTTAACTCTCTATCCTACTTCCAGCTTTAAGAGCTCTGGTTTTGTAGATTATTTCATGACACAAGTGGCTTTTGTGGTTATCTGACACATCTTCTGAAGGGTGAGACGACACTCGAACTTACAGTGGAGAACAGGAGAAAACATCCTCTTAAAACGATCACCTATCATGCAGTAAGTACAGAAAAAAGTGTGCACATCAAAACGTTATTGAAATTTTATGTGATCACTATTTGACAAAAACTACATAAATACGTAGGCAGACTGATAAACTTGTGCTAGTTTATCAAATCAAGTCTGAGTTCAAACACTCAATATTCAGGCATCTTTATGCAATTCTCCTAAGCAAAGTGAAAATCCTGTTTGTCTTAGATGTAAATAACATATCTTAAAGACATATCACACAAACATATTGACCTTAATTTTCAGTAAAACCCCTCAGACTTTTGAGGTTGTTAAGGCACAGCCCGCTTGCCTTGCTAATGCAGGTGATACTATAAGATTTGTAGAAATTATTCCCAAAAAATAGGTGAACAGCATTGAAAATCTACTGCCTACACATATTGTATTGGCATGTACTTTGAGAGCAAGTTGTCTTCTGAAATCTGATAAGAAAAATAATAATAAAAAATACTTAAAAAAAAAATCCACTCTTGACTTTAGAGTATTTCAACAGTCACTCTCAAGCAAATGTTTTCCACTCCGGGAAACTCATTTTTATGAAGAAAATGACAGGGAGGGAAATAATACTAATAAAAAATACAACAAAAACTCAGCCTCAAATCTTGGCAGAATTTTCTGACACATGCAGATTATGTCAGTACATAATCAGAAACAAAACAAAAACATAAATCTCTAAAGAGAGTCAATATTACATCCTTAAATTAAAACAATACATAGTATTCACTCTATTTGTATCAGTTGCAAAATCAAAAGACACATACAGGATCAAAATCCTGTCTTCAGGGCCAACTCTATGTTTATATACCATTCATGTTGATATAGAAATATAAAGAAAAGGCTCCATGAGATGAAAGTATTTTTATATCCTTGTGGCACACACCTGTAAGCAGCTTTCATATGCCAAACAAAGGTTCAATTAGCAATCCATGTGCATTAGCTTTAACTTATATTTACACTCTTAGCTACAACCTTCTCCCTTCCCCCCCTCCAGCATTCTAAGACCACACAACACCATTGAAAAAAAAAAATCTTTAAATAAATACATGCTGAACAAAAAATACTTTTTGTGGGGTTTTTCTGTCTTCCTTGCAAGGCAGGGAGAGACCAAGTGCTGCTAGGCAGAGTTCCAGTTACTTTATACAGCAGTGTCCTTCGCTAGGTCTGCCTTATTAGATTTATTAGCTGCTGCTGCCACTATGCTGTTGAAAGTGCAGTTGCAAGATCAGGTCACGAATTTCTTCTCTTTTGTTTCTGATTAGCTGACGAGGGAACCAATCCTCCAGATGCAGTGGCTCTTCAAAGTTAACTATGGGGTTCTGGTGACAGAAAAAGGAATATTTACGGCATGAATTTCCCAAAGCAACCTTCAAAAAGAATTTCAAACCCTTCCACTGCTGCTGAGACCAAGGAGGCACAAACAAGTTCCCACACGAGTGTGACAGGCTTCAAAGTCAAATTCCAGTTCCTCCATCATAATCACATATATACATACCCTTACCAAAAGGTACTCATGGTTCCACTCCTTGATCAGGCGGCCTACAGCAGATGCCCACTACTATGTCACCCATATTAGCCTGCTCTTTAGTCACTACCCATAAACTCTCAGATGGCTTCTCATCCAACCCAAGGCAGAGATTCATGCATTCCAGCTGCTCTCAAATCAAGGGCAACTCTACCTCCTTGTCTTCCCTGCCTGTCCTTTCTGAAGAGTCTTATCTATCCATTGTGGCACACCTGCCACATGAGGTATCTCACAACATCCCCACGAACCCAGCAAGATCTTAGCCCTGCAACTGCATGCAGATCTGCAATTCCTCACGTTCATCCCCCACACTGTGTGCATTAGTGCATAGGTGCTTTGGAATGGCAATTTGTTCTCCCACAGAAGAAAAACCTGTCCGCTGTCCAAGGCCCCACACAAGGCTTTGCATGCACAGGAATCTCAGAGAATGTGGACCACACATCTAAGCACCAAGCAAGCACAGCCATTCAAAGGACAGAGCAAGAGGGCAGTGCAATGGCTCAGGATGAGGAAGACTTGGGGACACCCTAGAAGGCAGTGCCTGAAGCCCAGGATCTGCAGATGTCTAAAGGTATGTGCTGAACAAAAAGAGAGGCTCCCTTAGGTCTGTGCATTCCCTTTTAAGAATTACCTCCCCACTCACTCCAGAAGCTGCTGCCTGCAGAGTCACTCAAAGG
>NW_016690364.1:1144891-1155917 GCF_001604755.1 Lepidothrix coronata
AACAGACTCCAAATACACTCAAATACTTAGGGATATTGAATGTGTCAATGTAAAAGCAACGTTTAACTACAGGGTCAGAAATGTTTGCTGACAGACAGATGAGAAACCAGATATAAAGATCCCAGTCACTATGTGAAGAATGGGTTTAATCTCCTCTTCTTCAAATGGCTTTGACACTTCTAACAGTGTGCCTCACAGACTTTTGTGTCTGGCTATTTCCTTCAAAAATACGTTTTTGGGGTTTAAGGTAATTTGGTGGAAAGGGGAAGGTAGTTTTGATTTGTACCTGGAAAAAGCTTTCCACATATTGCAGCAAATAGACCCCACAATCGCTGCTGTTATCTTGTTTAGGCACTCTGGGACACAGGTCAATCATTGTTGATTTACTGAATTCCCGATGTGTTTTTCGCTTAGCTTCCCATTCCATTTCAAGGTACCTACAAGAGAAAGCAATCAGTTGAAATACTTGAGAAATAGCTCAGTTTTTTGGGGATACTACTCATTATTGTTCCAGAGCTGGCCAAAAAGCTAAAATAGCTTTAATCAATTTATTTTTAACAGAATCTGTCAAAGAAATTTATACACTATTTCAACTATTCAATATTCTACTGCACTCAGAGGCATCTCTACCACATAATAAGAAATACACAAAAAGAAATAGGCATGATATTACTTAAAAACAGTTATTTGTGCTGAATTTCTTTGAGCTATTAGGATACCAGAACATTTTTAAATCTTAAGGAATAACTCCAGGGATCTTTCCTGGCTATCACACAGATTCTTCCTGGATTCATCCTAGGCGGCCAGCAGAAAATGAACAATTCTGTTTTGATTCAAATATCTAACAACTTTTTAAAAAGTTGTTGATAGATGTTGAAGTAACGAGGAACATGTAAAAGTACTGAAATTCTTAGGACATTCTTCCAATACTTACCTACTTATCACATAAAAGACTGAATATATTTTTACTCTCACTTTTCAAAACAAATAATACCATGCCACTCTAACTATACTGACACATCAAACTTTTAGACAGCTTCAGTCTACTTTCTACGTTTTTGCACATATATAGGAGTGGATTTAACACTGTAATTCTGTAACCACCATCAAAAAAATGAACATCAGCCTTTTGGAAAACCAATCACTTAAATTTCATAGTATTAGTTTTAAAAAAGTATTTTGAATATAGAAATACGACCAGCAGCACCTCTTGTTAAAAGATAGAAATTGTAGTTACTTACTCTCTCAAAACCTGAACTGTTTTCTGCACAGAACCAGCTTTCAAAGAATCTAAGATGAGTATACAAGGCCTGTATACAACAAAAATAAACAAACAGATCATTGCAGTCTTTCATTACCACACTACTGAAGCAAGTATTTTATTTGAATAGAGCTTACCAAGAGCATCAATATCTGAACCAATGTGGTAAAAATGGACAAGTACCTACAGCTGTGGCTTTATGAAAAATAACTGAATTACTGCAGAATTTCTTAATGTAATTTAATGTTACAAAATTAGAAAGAAAACTGAAACATACCTTTTACAAATCTGCCTTTTGGAATTACTTAGGGAGATCTGAGAGAAAAGAAAAGAAAAAAATCTTTAAAGAAACCAACAGCAATTACAAACTACCATCTTCATAGATATAAAGGTAGTGAGAGAAGCTCTCATTTCAGAAGGACAGATAAATCATTTTTAAAAACATGTGAAAGCATAGCAGAGCAACATAGGTAGGCAAAGGAGGACTTAAGGCGAATCAAAAATGTCTTGCACATACTGCAGGCTATGCAAACATTGATAGCTACTGCAAAAAAGATGATGCAAAATCACTTGGTCAAAGTCTCACAGCCTTCAGAACTAGAGTAATACATTTTCTCTGTCAGTACAAAAAGGTACTTACTTTAGAAATAGCTGAATCTAGAACTGAAGCAGCAGCAGCAATTTCATTGCCACCTAGTACAAAAGAACAAATTAGTACGTCTTTAAGAAAATATTTTCTAACCAAAATTTTTTTATTTTCAAGTTCCTGATTATTAGTGTTCAAAATATGATAGTGAAGAACTAATTTATAAACTAATTTTGAACATTCCCATCTGAATGTTCAAATAGCAGAGTTACTGAGGGTAATTTTCCTGATAAAATTCTTACTGAAACGACTTCCCAATCATCACTGATTTTACATGTCCCTTCCAGTATTTTCCAGAGTTGCAGATAACTTGCAGTCCTTGCTATGCATGGTGATATAAAAACAAACTACATCAGCCTTGATATCCTAAAAACTATCTCTTACTTAATTTCCCTCCTTCAAGGATTAAGACACTATTAGAACTGTATATCGCTTGACATCATTCTTTTCTAGATTACCTACCTTTTGAGAATAAAATTCTGTTAGAATCCATTTCTTCTTCACCCTTGAAGAACACTGAACCAGGTCTAGTGTTCTCACTCTCTGACCGAAGGGGAGACTGGTGAGATAAGGAATTCTGATGGGGACACTCCTCATACACAGCTTCTTCTAACCAAGGGAAACAGATAACTGCAATGTACCAATGAGACCTGCCCAGTAGGAGGGAGATGGGGGAAAAATGTCAAAGCTGAGTAACATTTGGTTCTCAAAAGGCTATGAAAAGCTTTTATAATACTGAGAGCTCATGAACAACTGTTCTGTGATACATAACCATCATTGCCATGTTCCTTTATGGCATCTCATACCAATCCTCTCATTCATTTTTTCACTTTGCATTGTGGCATAACAGCAAAAATCAGTATCAACTCCTTTGAAAAAAAAAAAACAAACCAAAATTCATCACAGCAATTTATCAATGTTTGGGCACCCATCCCAAAATGTAAAGAAAAAGAAAAAAGTAATAATCTGTGATGGTGATCCCAGTTTTCAATATAGCTGAAGGTATTGGCACACCTTTAGCCTCATTTCTTTCTGCACCTGTTTTCCATATGTACCTCTCCATGACTATTCAGTTTTACAAGAGGGTTTCCATGTCCAGGTCAGTTATTCAACCAGGCCAAGGCACAGACTACGGAAGTACTACTTTTACAAACTACTTTTTATAAACACCAAAAGTGCAAAGTTTACTAATGACAACTGAATAAGCATTTTGTCTTTAGAACAGACTTCAAAATTACCCATTTCACACCTGTTACTTCTTCAAAATCTTGTGTCATGTCCAGTGATCCAACCTTACAGCCATAAATTTTTACCACCACAACATTCAAATATTTAAATCTTTAAATATCAGAAAAAGTGTTGAAAACACACAGACTTACTCCTCATTCACAGGCACAAAGATATAATCTTTACTGAAGATATTTATACGACGAGTCCATGTTCTTACTCTTCTATGTCTTCTCTGTGCCACTCTGAAGAAACCAAATGACAACTGTTATTTGGTTTTGTTCTATTTAGTTAAAGCAAGCAGAGAAATTAGGAATCCTACCCCTCCCCAGTCCCTCAATGTGTTTTTCACTTACTCTTGAAATTTCCCCACAGATTAAAAATAAATCAGCACACCATTGAGCCCAAGTGACAAACAAGCTATTTCTGAACCATCTCAAACTCTTCTGGAAAAAAATTACTCATAGATTTGAATGGATTTCTTGCAGTTATTTATCAAGTAATTATTATTTACTACAGTAAATGCAAAAATCTCATCTAAACACCAGTGTAAAAACAGATCTATAGTAATATAAAACCATCCATGAATTAAACTTTCCAATGCCACTTTTGAAGGCCTGTCTATACAATCTTATCTTTCGAAGGGAAAAAGCTAAATGCCTTGCACAGGGTCATCTAGCACACCTGCAGCAAACACAGAAGAGAAACAGATCCCCTCCAGTCCAGAGATTTAAGTGCTGGAGCACATTTAATTTCCAGTTCTACAGACACAAAGCATAAGGAGATGATAATAGGAGAATAAGAAAATTCTGAGAAGAAAACTAAATTTAGATTTTCAGCTTTCTTAATTTGCACAAGTTGAAATAGAAACCAACATTTCATAGAACTTTGCTCTGAGTTTCTGATAAAAATATCAAATACATAAATAACTGTCCGAAGTAAAGATTCAGATAAAGTTGGAGAAAAGTCATAACATTTTCATTCATATTCAGCATGAATCACATGTAGATTTTAAGGAAAAACACCAATATGCTTAATTGTGAGTTACAATATTCGACCACTAATCCTTTGGAGAACACCAATTACTATTTCATGTACTAATCAGTAGATGATCTGGAGAACTTCCAAGTGGCATAAATAGATAGCTTGTTTCTGGTCATAATGGCACCTAAAACAAACTTACGAAACTTTGACATCCCCCTCAGAGGTTTTTTCTGTCCTGGTCAGGCACTTATAGAAGAAACTGCTAAAAATGTGTGTACGGTCAGCAAGACGTTTTGGTGCCTTCTCCAACAACAGGTACCTACCAAAGAGGAAAAAAAAGGAAATTATTAAACTCCTTTTCTAGAAACTACCATTACTGATAAAAAAAGCACAGTTATTCTAATGACTTATCACACTCAGGTTATACTTACTACCAGTTGCCTTCACAGCCACTAATCATGCCAAACTTTCCTCTCTGCTCTATTTTAACTATTCACATGCATGGACATCAGAGTGTGTAACAGCCAAGCAACTACTAAGAAAGCAATAATTTTTTGTCCTAGGTTTGTGCTCCAGTATTCAAGCTTCTGAATTTATTATGGAGTGCTATACTCCTGCATGTACAAAAAGCATAGTACAACATGCAAAGGTCAGTACAATAACCTGCAGAAGTAAAACAGACAATTTAAGCATGTGAAAATTAAGTCAAATATTCTACAAGTACTTATTATTTCACTGCCAATAATTTCACTATAAACATCAGCTTGAGTGTTTCTTCTGTCATCCTAGAAGACCAAAGCTCTCATAATTGCAGTTATCCTACACAAAGTGCCTCCAGCTTCATCTGATGACTTGGGAAACACAGTCATACATGATACAACTTGCAACACAATGAAAACTGAGAATGTGGGAAGTCTAACAAATTTTAAAAGCAGAGAAGTTTTTGCAATGATTGCATAAAATTCTTTAATTTAAATCTTTCTTTTCTGTTGAGATGAAGCCACAGCTGTTGAGAGGACCGTGCTGCGTTATTTATTTCTATTTTAGGGCAAAATAGAAGGGGGGGGTCTGCTGCAATATCCCATTGAAACACTTTGTAACACATTGCCTTTCCCACTCCTTTAGACAAGGTTTCCTATGGCTCCTGCTCCTTCAGCCATCTGGATGCCAAGTAAAATGGGATTCTTGCTGACAACCTTCAACGAACCAGAATTCTTCTTAGGTCTAAGTCAACAGAGTGAAAATAAACCTCAACTTTAGGGAATGGTGGCCACGGTGCCAGTTTTTGGAAAAATTGCTTTCACAAGCAACTTTAGCAGGGTGGCATGGAGTAGCTCGGCCAAGCACAACTTCCTCAGGAAGTATTAGCTGTGTTCCTTTCTGCAGGAGATCTGCATCAGAGGAATGTCTGAAATTGTAAAGAATAGCAGAGGATGCTCCACTTCATGCAAACTTAGTAAATAAAATACTAGTGCAGACCATCTACTTTGTTCAACTGCCTACTTAACACTGCTCAGCACTTTCTGTTGTGTAAGGTCACCAAAAGGCTTTTTTTCCTTCAGTTATTCTGTCTGGATTATATCACAGCTCTTTACAGGGACAAAAAGAATTAAATTAAAACAAATAAAACTGCTAAGAATATAAAAAAAGCTTTTAGAAAAGTCCAACATACAAATTCATCACACTCTTTACTCCTGAAATTGTTGTATTGTGTTTAGTGACCAACATTTACAGTAACATTCAAGTCCAGATCAGGCCCTAGAAAGAAGGGTACAAGCAGGACTGTGATTACTTACTTAAGATAGAAATCAATGATGACATCATTGAGAAACTCTCCATATTCTAAGCACTCTAGGTCTTCTCTTGTGACTCCCAGTCCTCCTTTTGCAGGTGGGGGCGGGTAAACAATTAAACTAGAAAACATAAATCATGTGATAACAGTGACAAACTGCTTTACATGACATTCTTCTTAGCACGGCTGTTTCACATGTAGAAGATTTTCTAGAAAACCTGTTAAAAGTAGTAGTTCTTGAAATTGTTGGCTAACTCAAAAGTCCTTTACCATTTCTTCTGCTAAGTGTTTCAAAAGAAATACTCACTCCAATGCACACTGAAACTTTGAGAAAAACTTTTGAAAGGAGACTGTTTTTTACCTTCATCTTGTTTTTCTATTCTTCATAAAAGTAGTTGACAAATGGCTATATAAAATGTGAAGAAATACTAGGGGACAAATGGTCTGAATGAACAGCCCAACAAGGACCCCCACATTTCCAGTCAGAGAACTTGGGCTTACACCTCATGTAGCCTATGTATTTGTAAGTGGTTTAAAACTGCCCAAGTTACTCCTACCACTAGTATTTAAAATGTATGTAAAAGGCTTCAGATTAAAAACCATATTAATTACCTGGAACCATGAACTGAGCATTTTTGCTGTTGAAGAAGCAAAACCAACTGTGATACTGTCAGTAGAAACAGTGACAGCAAAAGGCAAGAGTTCTTAAGAGCAATTTAATCCGGTAATGTTTGCTGTACTACAAGTATGAGGACTAAGGGGCAAGTGCAGACAGAACTGAGGCATATCAGTGCTCTCCCAGCATCTTGATACACTAGTGTCTTTTTTTCAACCAAGCTCCTGTACTAACAAGTAAACTGTATGACACATCAGTTATAAATAGAGTGTGACACAGTGAAAGAAAACATAGTTTAGATTTTAAAAAAGACTCATCTTAAGTTAGCAATAGTTCTGCTAAGATGGACTTAGATGGACACTTACAGAACCCATGAGGTCCCTACCCTCCCCATTGATGCACCCATGATGTGACCTTGTAGTCATGATTCAGGTATTCTTCAGTTTCTGTGAGATTTTCTGTCATCATGTAATACATCCATTCTGTCTGTTAACTACCAGGATGGAATAGGAATAACTACACTTAGACTTGAGGATATTTTGGATATCTAGAGCAACTTTCACACAACTTCAAAATCAACTAAAGAATGGTAGTTAAGTGAGGGCTTTTATTCCAACAACTTATTTATTCAATTTCTTTTACTTTTACTTTCTCATTTATATGAAATATTACTTACTTCTTAACTGCTCCTGTTTCTCTTACTTCTTTCCATTCTTCATTCAGTGCAGAGGACAAAGAGATAGAATAGCAACCACTATTATGCTTATTTGCAAGGGCATAACTGGGCCTGATCACTTTTAGGTTTGATTCCTATCAGAAAAAAACCACAAACAATAATAGTAGTAAAAAGCATTATACAGCTTGATACATATGTAAAACAGAATACAGAAAATTCAAGCTTAAAGCCCACAGGAGTAACCTGCATCACTGAAGAGGATTCTTGCTGGAGAGCAAAAGTGTAACCTTCAGGATTTAGGCAAATAAGCCACCGCTCAGGCAATAAAAAAAGTAATGAATCTTTTAAAATGATGACAGGTCTTAGTTCATAATCTCTCCAAAACTGTCCAAGTATTATTTAGTCAAGTGATGTAGAATTGGTTTTGGAGAAGAAACATGACCTGAAAGGATGGAGACAAGTATCAGACTGTCTTACTTGGAGCTGTGTGTGCTTGGAAGGTTTGAAAATCCAGCCCTTAAACAATTTGCCTGAAAAACGATACAGATTTGAACTGGCTGGCTCACTATTTAAGTCTCCAGTTTCACGGATCATATTTATCTGTTGTCTCTGTGCTTTTTGCTAGTGGGAACAAATATATGTAATTTTTGAAGTGGTAATGACGTGGAGTTGGATTTAGACATTTACTCCTCAGAGGGATTAAACCATGACAACACATTAACTTGCACAGACATCTCCCCAGCAGCCTGAGAAATCATTCAGCATTTCAAGCTGTGGAGAAGCTTGAAGGTACATCTAGAGCTGTCTGGAGAGCAATATACACAGCTCCTCCTCTGCTGCCTTTCCAGCTCAACCAAAAAATGTCTCCACCACTCATAACTTCATTAACTCCCACTTGCTGCCCTGGAGACACCACAAGGGCAGGAAATCCCTATTCTAAATATACACAACCATGAGTCAATCTAAAGCATAGGTACTTGCTACTCACTGATGAGGTCTGCACACTCTCCCTCCGTGGACACAACCTAGTTGACTGCAAATTTTGCAACAATCATGACTGATTTTTTTTGAGCCATGGATTAAGAAAGAAGGCTGATGGAAAATTTACTAGAATGTGTGAATGCCAAAAGGTGGTGATAAATAAAGCAACAGCTACACACTAACCTGAACTGCAGGTTCATGAGCATCTGAGGTATTCTTTTTTGGCGTATATTGCTTTAGTAGATCCTTATGGTAACTCATGAAAGAACTTTCTTCAGGAGAAAGATCCTTAAACAAGAGAAATGCTTGTTCCAAAGACAAAAACTCGGCGAGATCTGGTGCTCTGTTCTTCTTGCTCACACCTGTAATCAGTTCAGTCAGTCTGTCTTCTTCCCATTCTGTGAGTGGTTGGGACAATTCAAGAAATACAAATTCACCAGGTTTGGCTGGAAAAAAGGAGAGAATGGATAGTATTAACTATTAGATTATGTGATAAGAACTTGTTGGCACACCCACAAAGGAGCACAGAGAGACAATGGCAGGCAGGGGAGCCCAAATAATACCCTACCAGGTTCATCACAGGGGCCATCAGCCCACCCACGGCCCACCTGATAAGCCCAGAGGAGCACAGGAGCAAAATGGCAGGTAGGAACCCAAATTAAGGACTTTGAGGAAGACAAACACACTCTGGGCCCTTCCCAGGGCTGCCCCAGTAAAGTCTCAGCCCAAGGGTTCAGATCTGAAACCCACTAAGTCAATGCTAGAGCACTTTCTGAACTGATAAGGGGTTGATACTGAATTGTACGGCACACATGATGGGATGCAAGGGAAGAGCATTTTGGGACTACAAAGGTCTTAATATGGATTAAGGGAAGAACTAAAGGCAGGCAAAGGGAGGCATTCAGGTGATTCGAGGAGGAAGACGTGGGAAAAGAGAGGGCTAAGGGCATAAAAAGGACCAGTCACATCTAAATACTTTGCTGGTCATTACACTTGTCTGGCCATGCCGTGTGCATTGATCAGCACAGCCTGTCTTGTCTTATAAAGTCCTTTCTAACTCTCCTGGTTGAGGAACTCCTCTGACCCCTTTCAGGCTGTCAGCAACACCATGTTATATTTTCCTCTAAGAAGGCAGAGCAGAAGGTTTCTTCAGCAAGAATGTAACCAAGGTAAATAAACCTAAGACTAAAAGATGCCTCACAGCCTCAGATTCCACTCATTTCACTGGAAACTGTGTCTACAGAAGTTACCAGTAACTTCAGTAAACTTACATCAATTAAAGGTAGCCCTCTGCTAAAATTTCACTCAGCATTTTGCTTCAAACTACTTGCGCTCCTTATGTTAAACTAACATTACTTATAGTTTTTCTTCATACAGGTGGTGACTGTACAGGGAATACATACTACTAAATTTCACACTGGCAACTCTGACATTATCATTTTTGTAGATGCTATTTTGCAATGATTTTCCTTTTGTAAAAACCTGGTGTAATTGTGCCACTGTGAACATATGAGCGAAATTTATACTCAGTTTTACAGAGCTTCATGCTAGATAAACAAATAGAGTCAGTCCATAATACCCTAAAGACTGAAGAGCCCACTTGGCCTTTAGCGGAAATTTTCTTCAATAATAATGCAATGGTCCAATGCAGTCTTGTCAAAGATCAACTCAATCTTTACTTGCCAAGCCTTTTATCTAGCATATACAATACTCAGGAGTAAGGAAAAGGAAAACATCCCATATATTTTAAAGGGAGAGATGCTTTATACACAAGCCTAGTTACAAGGGCTTTCTCACATAGATTACAATTAAACTGTGTTTTGAGGTCTTTTTATTAAATAGCAGTGGGTTTGAATCATATTATGTTAGATTTTTTTCTTCCAAATACAAGTATAGCAAGGCATTTTAGAAAAGCAAAACTGGCCACATTATCTTTAAAATGCAATAAGCTTTCTTCCACATTCAAAAAACACAACTGTAAAATAACCACTTTATTGACATGCCATAAATTAGACCTTCCCTTTGCATTTAAGGAGAGAGATTACTTACATGGCTTGCTGATAACTAACTTTCCCAATTGGGTTTCCATGTTTTCTACATAATCCACAGACAACAAAAGAAAAATGATAATTGTTGAAGAGGAGCCACCATCACTTCTCCACAAGCCAAACCTTCTGAGATCCAGAGTATCCACTGTCAGCTTAACATTCTTATTGAGAGCCACTGTAGAGAACAGAATTTAAAAGAACCATACCTGTAACAGCCATAGTCATACATGTTACAGTAGTTACATGCTGAGATCTAAGTACAACCAGAGCATATTAACACAGTACTTGTAGATTTTATTCCTGGTATTACATAAAATATCGAGAATTCAACACTGAAATCAGTTACATCAAACTATGTAACACAAAGTTACCAACTGTGACCCCAAAAGCTAAACACCTAAATTTGGGATTCTTCTTGAAAAAAAAAGTTGTATTTTTTCTAAAAGCAAACAAAAAAAAATTGAAAATCATGAACTCCTATTTGCTTTTAGTCAATCCAATTCAGAACTGCTCACAAACCTACTCCAAACACACACTACCTTTGGAAAACCAACTTAATGCAAATCTACAGTTATATTCCTCTTATCTTTAGTCAACTCATACATTCTTGTGTAACTCACCTGAGGATATAAATCCCTAATCTGAAAAGATGAAAGTTTCACCTCAAAAATATGCACAGTCATTTTTACTATAGTTCAACACCAATGATATGCAAGAATATGGGAGGCAAGGCCACTAAAACTACAAAGTTCATCTTAAAAGTACAGGAACCTGATTAAGTTATTAAGGATTACA
>NW_016690364.1:1155932-1252444 GCF_001604755.1 Lepidothrix coronata
GAAAATTATCTAATGTCTTTGTGAAAGCAAGTAAGAGTATAAATTACTCATAACAGAAATACATACTTAGTATTTTAATGCAATACTTTAAAGATACAGTTAAGAGAACCCTAAAGAAAAAAATTCTCTTACCCTGGAGTGGGATCACAATATTCTTTGTTGTAAACTGAAATAAGAATAATTAAAAAAAAAAATTACTTTGCTTTTTACAAATTGATTAAATCAATATAAGAATTTTTAATTCTCTGCATGTCTTTCCTTATAGCCAAATACACTGAAAATAATATAATAGAGTCATTTAGGTTGGAAAACACAATTCACCAAGTCCAACCATTAGCCTGACACTACCAAGTCAAATATGCATAGTCTGAGACTTCATATTGCCTATTTCACCTGAAAGAACACTCCTGAAGACATACTGCAGAACCTAAATGACAGCAAATAACTTGCAGAGATGCTATGCACTGAGAAATGAGCATAAAGTTGCAGAGCTGCCTATAGGCTCCTTAAGAAGAAGAAGAAAAAAAGATGAACACTTGAGACAAAAGGAGCTAAAGCAACCCATGATAGGCTGTCAGATGCACTGTTTGAATTAAGGACGCGATAGAAACGGTTCAACACTGGGGTGTTACTTTGCTATTTACAATAATTTTTTAATTAAAGGCCTTGAAGGATTCCACTTGCACTGCTGCTATGTCAAAGAGATTTTGCTAAATAAAGAGTGTTTTATTGTCACTTTGACAAAAGGTTCTCATATACATTGACAGAAGAGGTTTCTCCTACATTACCATAGTAAGCACGAAGTTGAGTTCTCCAAGGAAAATGTCTACTTTACACCTAAAGCATTGATTCTAAAATTATTTCAATTCATCCTTCAAATTATTTTGGCCTGTTAATTTAGGAAGTTACCATGAAATGTTTCCATAACTGCATGAGAACTGCTGCACAAAACTGCTGTTTTCTGAAAACCTAAAATTTTTATTATTACTACAATCCAAGATTTCAAGATGTCTTACTGAAAGCAATAGAACATATGCAGGTTCAAACATTTCTTTTTCAGTTGCAATATACAGACTGAGTCTGGTCAAAGACCTGTTGAAAATCCTGGAGCTGGTACTCCATTTAAGCACATCTTCACTTATGTTTCTACACCCACTGAGTAGCATGTTGCCTATGCACTAGTGGGTTTAGTATTGTTTTTATGCTCTTTAAAGCCACAAAACAAGCAATTTTCTGTTTAAAAGGCAAGATTAGAGCATAGTATATATCTGAACTCTGATCATTATGGATTACTTTATTCTAAATCATTACTATTTCTGAGAAAAGCAACTGGTTTTTCTTTTGAGTGACATTAATTGGCCACTAATACGGCCATTATTTTCTGTTAGAATTCATTACGAGCATCCTCAGTGTGACTTCTCAAGTACAGCATTTATACAGAACTTTTACATCTGAAAACTGTGGCCACAGAAAATCAGTTAGCTTTTCTGACAGCAATCCAAATGTACATGGTAATGGACTACACACTCCATTGTTTAGCCAAAGGAATTTGATGCAACAATAATCAAAACTGAGTGGTTCCATACTGAGTACCACAGGCTTTGCCTACCAGAATTTTAATTTTTAAATATTCTCAAAACATCATCATAATAGAATGACTTACCTTAGCAGGACCTCTTGATAAGCATTTAAATCTCCCAATGTATAGACTATCAAATGTAACATCCAGTGATGGGTTCATCTGTTTTCTAGGTGTTCTTTCAGAAGGTAAGGTGATCAGACTTTTATCTTCAATTGACTCTGTTAAAAACTGGAAGAAAAAGTATATTTACTACAGGGCTTTAAATGAGATACTTCCCTCCTGTAACCTTAGGAAAGTTTTTCATCACACTGGTAAGAATTTGCTCCCAAAGTCAGCTTCCATATGAAAAATAACACAAAAGCTTTAAGTGTTAACACATCCATTACTGACAACTTCTTTAAGGGTCTAAAAAGACCTTGTTTCACCTTCATTGCCAAGAAATGATCTGTGCACTTTACTAATCTAGAGCCAAGTAAAAACTAAGAGCAACAAAATAACATCCCTCTTTTCATATCAAAGGTTCAGGATCCAATTCAATGCTTATGATCAAAATGATGCACCTGAGAGAAGAGGCAGCAATGGCTCTTGACTTGTCTCAGGATAACTCAAATCCAGGTCAAAGCAAGCAGCATAAGGCTAATGAAGTCTAAAATGAGGCAACAACCTTTATGGCTAGTTCTAGATTCACATTTTACTGCTAGACACACAGAAAAGGGAACTTTACCCTGTCTCTCTCTGCTGTCAGCAAAGATCCTTGAATTTCTCCATGCACTGAATTACAACAAAGGACTGGTTGAGGAGAAGAAACTGCAATCAATTTAAAATGCTGTGTGAAAACAAGTTTTTCACAGATGTATCTTCATCATGTCTATTTCTAGCTCGGGTTATTATTGGATCCTTTGTTTTCTGATATTAAACATTTCCAAATGTTTGTTTTCAAAACAGGAAATACACTGTATGTTGCAGAAACACGGAAGCTTCAGAGCCAGAGAATTCTGCTTGTGGCTGGGACTATAAACAATAATTTTCCACAACAAACATTGTAGAAATAAAGGGTTGGCATAACAATACATAGGCCAAAAACTAGACTACCTGCTCTGTGTGGCTTTCCATCTTGTCTTCCAACTGCTTGGCTGAGAAGTCAGACTGTTGGTCTGTTTCTTTGATTTCAGTGATACTATCCTGCATCAGCTCTGTGCACTGTGGTTCAGAAGGTGAATCTTCATCATCACTGGAAAGGACGACTGAAGAGGAAAAAAAAAAGTATATATATACTACACGACGCAGACTTAAGAATATTTCATTCATTGTGGATTTCAGACAAGTAAAGAATTCTCTCTTGCAGCACGTAATATCAAGGTACATTGCCCAAACCAGTCAAGATCTGTGGGCATGAAAGTGCATGCAACAAGTACTGCTTTGTATCTTTATGAACACCTTCTATCCAAGATCCTTAAAAGTATTTGGCTATTAAAAGAAACAGGCCACAACTCAGCTGCTTCGAACTAGAGAATATCTTTTCTCAGCTAAAGCATCAGCTTAAGTACAGGCTCATTTTCCATAGCCACAAAATCAGCTGTAAAATAAAGACTGGAATTTTAAAATCTTGCTGTCTATCCTGTTTCTCAAGTACAAGACCCTCTGACTCCAGGCACTGTTCTGTAACCTGCACAGTGCATTACACACAACGCGATCTCCGTCTTCAATCTTTTGTTCTGTGTGTTTCAACTAGCCAGCCAGGCTCAAGTTCTCCTAGTACCTAAGTGTCCCAACAGTAATTGTCAGCAGCACAGACATAGTACATACTTGGGTCAACGGAAACAAGTTGCTGATTACCCCTGCAGATTCTGTTCCGCAGCTTGCTCAGGTACTGAGATGGGTCCATTTTCAATTTCCTGATCGTACTAAGTCGTGGTAAAATCACGTCCTCACTGGTGGCAGAAAGCTGTTTCTCTGAGAAATTTCTGGGAGGAGACTCTGAGCCAGACTCCTCTGAGCCAGACTCCTCTGTGCGGCTGTGAGCAGGCCTTAAGTGGTTGTGTGTGGAAGTGTCTTTACAGTCTCTCTCTAATGGCTGGGGAATACAATCCAAAAGCAGGACAGTATTAGATCTGTCACCTTGTCTGTCCTCACAGGGTGTTTTGCAGCGAGGAGTTGAACTCAAACTTTGCTTTTCCTAGAAACAGGAATCAGAGACAGGATTTAAGTTTATTTCTTGACATTTCTAGATGGTTCATATCAGTGATCGCTGAGATTTAGCTATGTGCTAGAAAAAATAATTACAGCGTAACACAGCAACATTTAATGCTCAGTTCAGGACAATTTCTCCCTCCTCATATTCCAAAGGTTATTATAAAGACATAAGGGACATTGTATAAAGACATAAGGGACAATCTTTTAGAAGTTTATTATGATCCCCATTCAAACTGAACAAGGAACTATGTCTTATTTTTCACTAGCTCTCTCACTGGCTGGGCTAATGGGATTCAGCAGCTGCCTTTCTCTGTGGGGTTTTAATCAGAAGGTGACAGGGATGCCTTTATTGTATTCAAATGCTTGAATATAAATCTTTGTACTTGACTGATTCCCTCAGTCTTTTGTTTATGTTTTGGTTTGGGGGTTTTTTTGTTTTGTTTTTGTTTTTCTAAATCTTAATGATGGATAAGAATAAAACTTTAAAGAAGAGTACAATAAACTAAGGAGAAGGGAGGAAGAAGACATCTGCAAGATTTCAACAACCCCAGGTATATTTAGTAATTTTTGTATTAAAGCCCCTAATTAGTCCCTAACTCTGTATAATCTGTGAAAGAAGCTTCCCTTAAGCAGCTAGATGTCTTATTTTCAAAATTCTTTTAGTCCATGCTCCTGTTTGAAAGAAACACTGTCATTCACCTCTCACAACGTTTTTTGCTCCAATAAGCATATTCTGATGTTGTGGACAGCAGTACATTTACTCACTCCTTCTGATGCATCACTGAACTACTTTCCCTCAACAGGTATAATAAGCCCTACTTATTACAATAATTCTTTTATTTGGGATGTTGCTAATGCTGTTACTGAAGTGTGTGTGCATGGGTGTACACAAACACATACATTAAAATTAAGTGCAACTTACAGAGAGTACAAGTGATTTTTCTGGAATGTGTGCATTACAATCATCAGAAATATGGCCACTATGTCTTCTTTTCCTTTTCTCAGAAGCAAAAGAGCCCGAGTCCTTCTGACTAAGAGTAGTGCTGTTCATCTGTCTGCCCCTTTTCTCCAGTTCATCATAGTGCTTGTTTTCTGCATCTAAAAAGGAGGTGATTTAACAGATTATCCTTAAAAACCTTTACATTTCTCCATATCCGTTATGTCTTAAATAAACTGCATGGGAGCAGGTATCTTCTACAAGTATCTTTAATAATTCTTTCCTTTTTTAAATTGTGTGTGGCTGCCAAAACATATTCCCTAAAATAATTAGGAATATTATTATTGCATAATTACTTAAGATAAGGGCATAAACAAACTCATAGCTCCCTTCCAAGTAAGAATTACTGTTTCTTTAATCTTCTGCCAGATACAATATTCTCAATTTCCTGTTCTAATCTGCAAATATTACTAATCAGTATAAAAAGGCAGTACATTATCCCTGGAGACTGAGCACAGAGGTCATAATTCTTCAGCAGTGAATACAAGTATTGTCAAATAGCATAAACATTTTAGCAGTGTTCACAAACCATTGAGCATTCTTAATGGATTACTTTCTTGATTATAAAAGACTTTTTAGAAAATCAGGATTATAAGAGTGAAGTGAGGCTTTCTTCAGTTTCATTTTTCTTCCACAGGTTTGATCCACCATAGTTTTATTCCTATTTAAAACCAGGCATTTGACATATTTTTACCATACCTGTAAAAAACCGCATTTTGAGGAAATATATACATTGCTTGCAACACCTATTCTATTTCTGTGCTCTCCTATTCCAACACTCTCCAAAATTCATACTTAAATGCTGGATGACTGCTCACTACAAACCTTTCTTTTGCAGCTCCCGTCTCCTTAACGTGACAGCATTAGTTTTTCCTGGTTCCTTAGAGGACTTGGTCAATTTACACAGCTCATCATCTGTCTTTCTCAGGCAATGTTCAGACCTGCAAATAATATTAACTATGACTTATCTTTAATTTTGAAAGAATACTGAAAAAAAAATCGTAACAGAAACTAGAGTTGGTTAGACCACAAACTTCTGCCTTTCTCATAAAATTTGTGGACCTTGGCAAATGAAACACTATTAATTCAGTCCAACTGCAGAAATACACAGGTATTCTAACAATGTTAATGAAACAGATGCTTCCAAAAAGCACAAGGTATGAAAATCTGGCATGCTTGACATCAGGCACAAATACTAATTTGCTGTAAGGAGTGACTGCAACAAGAACACATAAGAAAAAGAAAGAGAGTACAACGGTCACTTGTAATTAATATGGTGGGAATGAGACAATGCAGTATATTTTTTAGATTCAGCATCACTAACAGTAAGTATCCATTGAGTAAGACCCTCTAATGAGAAATTATTTGAAATAAAAATTCCTGCTTGAAAGGGCCTGAAACCTGTGAAGGAGGTAAGGGAGGAAGGGACATGAAAGAGAAAGAAACAGAAAAGGATCACAGCACTTAATCCAAATGGATTTCATGTTCATTGCTTTATAATGTGTCTAACTGTGAACGCTGTGGTCTCAAACTTGCTAAGAGCTAAGTGTCCATCACAATGACTGAAATCATTCACAGCTGAGCTCGGACTCGCAAAGAACATCACCAACCATGGACATCTCTAACTAGATAGCCAAAACTGTTGGACACTTTCTGAAAAGATGCCTATTCTTCAGTGCCTGTCTGTAGATAATTGTTGCTCTTTGGGAACACTGCAAAGACAAACAAAGATTTCCACAGAGCTCTGATACTACAGCGACGAACAGTATGTATAAGCACTGTGAAGAAATTACTGATTATCTTTCCATTCACAAAGAACCATGAATTGGACCATACACAGAAGAAGTGCTCAGTAAGTGCTACTATTTATTCCATATATTGAACAAGACAGGGTCTTGCATAGGTCAGGTAGCTCTAGTTCTGGAATAGCCTCACAATAGAAAACTTTATTTTGGAACCCACATCTCTTTCTCAATTTAAATATTTGTATGCATAACAGCTGCATAGATATGACTGCCCTAAAAGACCATACAAAACCATCAAGCGTTTTTCAGCATTTGTTTTACACCAACATCACCATTCAGGTATTTCAATAATAGGAAGTATCTCAATAGGACTGTTTCAGATAACAAGCTTCCTTAAACATGTTGACTTTATACATAAATTCTGCACATTTTATTTGCAATTTCAAACTTTGCTGGTAATTTAGCACCCTTTAACAGACATGCATCACCTATGAAGCTAAGGCAGCATATATACTATCAAGTGTTCTCAACAGCCATGGGAAAGAAGTACTTTAAACACTTCAAAACCCTATGTTTCTTTACATTTAAAACCTACCTCAAATTCATTAGTTATACTGATAGTTCAGTGGTGACAAACAAATGTGTTTCACACTGGCTTGCAGTGAAAAAGCAACTCAAAATCCACCAATTCTGTAATACCAAAAGCAAGAAAGAAAATAGGGAACTTGCAGCAAGTTCTAGCTGGTAGAGATTAGTTAAGTTATTACCACGCTGTTCTGATCACACACAATTCTTTGGCTTGATCTGAAATTTCCATAGTACAAAACCGGCACAATTTTCAGTAAAACAAAGTATGCATTCTAGCTACTCTGATGATACAAAAGACTCTTGTGTGATCATGTGCATTTATATGCGTAACCTTTATAAGAGGGGAGGTTTTTATTCTCCTCTGAAAGAAGGGACCTCAAAAGAATCAGCGCCAAGTGTATGTAACGCACAGATTTTACTTACGGAGAGGTGACGAGGATCAAGCCATGACTTTGCTGAAATAATTCCTAAATTCTCCATTTCCCATGTGATATGTCTAACAAATTGTACCATTGTGCTGGTCACTGGGGAGGGGTGAAAAATCATCCTAATGTTGGTTCCTGCTACTGACAAGCCTTTTACATAATACACAACTAAAAAGTTGTGTAGCAGGAACAGAATGTTAATCATTCAAGCAATGAACCAATCCAAAGCTAAAGGAAGTTGAGGAGTACACCAATGGCTAAAAACAATTACTAGTTCAAACCATTATTGTGCTTAATATAAAATTCAACAGCCACCCTCCAAATATGAGCTTGAAAAAGAACTCAAGATGTTTCCTCAGATTTAGAGAGTTCAGCTCAAGAGTTCATGTTCTCCTCTCTATAAACCCACTACCTTCCATCATCCAAAACATTACCAAGTAAAAAAAATCAGATACTAAAACTAAAAGATTTTGCCATAAAACAAAAAAAAACCCACAACACCCCCAACAAAACAAAAAAAATCCCCAACAACATGAAAAAAATCCCCACACTTCACTCAACCCTAAAACTATTAGCAACAAATATAATATATGAGATAGCCTAATAAACTGTTCTATCTAAATCCCTCATCTAAATTGCAACTTTATCAGGTTAATATAAGTAGCAATGGGTAACCCAATATTAAAAAATAAGGAATTAAAAATGAATTCCTATTAATTTCAGTTCTCTAAGATGCTGATGTATCAGAATGAGGAATATGACTTACTTTTCTCAGCTTTCACCTGGGAACTGCTAATTACTCCTGCCCTCAAAAAAAACCAAAACATTGTTCTCTTCCTCTTTCTACCTTCTTCCTCCAAATCTGTTGCTAAATTTTCCTGTGGAAAACTTGCTGTTGAGCAAAGACGTAGCCATAAGAGATAAGAGGATACAGTTTACTTTGAATGCAACTGCCTTCTTACATCAAAATGTTATATAATTCTAATACTTGATTTCCACTAGTTTTCTATGTCGAGCATTACTGTGATGCTCAGTCAACCTAAACACAGGAACAAAAGAGGAAAAGTAGAGGTTAAGTGGTGAGACAACACACACAGCCCTTAAACAATGTCACCCTGTTAGGACTGAGACCACTGGTGGGTTACTGTGAAATTACCTATCACAGAGAGGAATTTGGAAAATTTTGCAAAAGAAGTTAATTGAAATCATGCTAGAACACATTAACAGCTACAAGAAAGCAAGATTTTGGTTCTGGACACAAAACCAACTTAGATGTGTTTGAATTACTTGGCCATCTTCATAAATCAAAACACTGATCTACTGCAAACAGAAATTCCATCTAAGAAAGGAAAGTAGGCCATTATCATCAGGTCCAGCAAATCAGAACAAATGCAGTGTTAAAAGGGCTCACTGGACAAGCATGTTAGCTGCACCCAGGAAACTGATCTCCTGATTCAAGACAGGAGTAGAACCAAAATTGTTTCAGGGAAATTCTTTTCCATTGTGAAGTTATGCCATTTCAGGAAGACTGGCAAAATCAGCAGTGAGTAACATACCTTTCAGACAGAAAAGAACTTTCATGAGGAGAACTTAATATCTGACATGTCTGCAGGCTGGCAACAGATGATGAGGGTAGTTGACCTGATTGCAATTTATCAGCAGCTGGTAAATTTGCATCAATTGTTACGTGGTTGTCTATGTACTTTCTTCCAATTTTCGTCCTCAGGATGTTCGTCAAGATAACTTTGGGTTGCCTGCCATATATATATAACAGTAAATCATAAATACTGCTCTGAAATCTAGAGGAAGAAACTTCTTGTAAAATTCATGTATCTTAGAGGCTTGATAATCAACATCAGTATTTTCAGTCCCTTAGAGAAAAAAAAATCCCATTAAGAAACTTAAAATACAAGGTAAAAAGATTAACACAAAAAAGCAACAGGAGACCAGGGTAAGAAAAACTAGCCATATAATTTCACCTCAGCCAAGTACAATTCACACTGCATTGCCTCTAACGCATCATGTAGTACTGTTTAAAATCTGGTAAATGTTTATCTCTAAATAGCTTTCATGCAATACACATTTCTCAGAAATCTTGAGCAAACAATCTAGATTTTCCTGTGAACAAGAAGCCTCCAGTGAAACAGACTGAATTTCCCCAAGCACTTAGCAAACAGGTAGAAAAAAGGTACACAAAAAGGTAGAATTAGAATTTGTTCCCCTCAATTATGAGGTGGCATTCTACAGAACAGCAAGACTCAGAAAAACGTTCCCAGGTGTTAGAACACAAGCATCAAAAATAAGCTGAGCAGAAATATGAAGATAAAACTGCCCACTTGAGCACACACAGCTTACTTCATGCAATTCTACTGCGGCCAGCTTGTTGTATAGCCCTCGATTTACCCACCTAAATTTCTCAATCTGGGATTTAAATTCTAGCACTTCCATTGCATTTTGTTTTGGATTAGGATGTAACCTCCTGGCCTTTTTTAATCTGTTTTGAAAAACACAGTCTTTTGGGAATTGACTGTATAATTCTCCTGTTGTCTGTATTCATCCACAGAGCAGACTTCAGCACAGACTGTGTGATGTCTGGGGATCACTCAGATCTCCTCTTGCACAGAGATGTAAATTTGCTTTTAAACAGGAGACTACCTTACAGACAAGATGCTGCAGATGCACGGAGGTGATAAACAATGAGCATACCACTGAGAGAAAAAGTCTAATACAGAAAAATACTTTAGACTGGATGTAACCTCCAATAAACAAAGTCCCTAAACTGTCTACCATCAGAAGCTTGGAGAAAAAAAAAACAGAGAAAAAAGCATTCACTATAGCCATACTTTTCCCTCCCTCGATATCTACAGTTGACCACTGCTTGCAGGAGGGTCAGGATGATACTGGACTTGATATGCTTTTCTTCTGACTTGTTATGCCAGTTCTCCTATTTTCATGAGTAGTCTAAAGCAGGAACAGTGAAAAATACACCTTGATACCTTCTCTGAGAAAAGGGTTGCAGTTAAATACAAGTGTATTCTTTGCACAAGAATAAAAAAACCCTGAACATTTTGAGAATCCAATGGTTAAATCAGAATTATTGGTCTCAGCAGCACAAGATCATCTAGAAGCCATTTGAACAGAAAAACCACCACAAAATGCCTGGCACCATCTCTCTCAATGATTATCAAATGGAACCAGGCACAAGTGAATTCAGTGAAGTCAGATGAAATACAGTTCATGAACAAGACAGCTGTGGTACAACGAATAACACTTTCTCATGACAAAATAACTGCAAGGAAAATTTTTTTGTTTAGTGACATGAGGCAAAAACAACATACCTTTTAGACAGTAAAAGACTTTGGAGAGTAGGGTTTAAAATCTGCCATATCTTTAGGCTGGCAGTAGATGATGAGGGTGGTAGATTTGACTGCAGCTTGCCAGCATCAGAAAAATTAGCACCAGTTTTAGGTTGCGCCTGTGTGTACTTTCTTCCTAGTTTCGTCCTCAGGACATTCGTCAAGATAACTTTGGGTTGCCTGCCATACATATAATAATACATTAATAATAGGGTGCTGAGAACTTTTTAAGTCACACGAATCCAACAAAGCTTTTCTATGAGTTCACTGTCTCTGCATCATTCTTTATACCCTCACTAGAATTAGGTTCACTGCCTTGACAATTTACAAAGCAGTTCTCTTTTGAGAACAGGAATCACAAACACATCTCTTGATCAGGATAGCCTTTCAAGGTTTCTTCTTCCAGCATGAACAGCTAACATATCCACACGTGATTCTGAAGAGGCAAACTTTCAGTGAAGAGCCCAAGCTCCACCTCATCACAACCTCCTTTCAGGTAATTGCAGAGAGCAATAAGATCTTCCCTCAGCCTTCTTTTCTTCAGGCCGAAAAACTCCAGCTCCCTCAGCCACTCCCCATGGGACTTATGTACCAGACTTTTCACTAGCTTTGTTGTCATTCTCTGGACTTGTTCCAGCACCTCAGTGCCCTCCTTGTAATGAGGGGCTCAAAACTGAACATGAGAGTTGCGGTGCAGCCTCACCAGTGCCGAGTACAGAGGGACAATCACTGCCCTGGTCCTGCTGTCCACCCTATTGCTGACACAGACCAGGATGCCATTGGCCTTGTTGGCCACCAGTGCACGCTGCTGGCTCATGTTCAGGTGGCTGTCAACCAGCACATCCAGGTCCTTTTCTGCTGGGCTGCTTTCCAGCCACTCTTCCCCCAGCCCATAGCACTGTATAGGGTTGTTGTGACTCAAGTACAGTCCCAACACTAAGCCTTATTTAACTTATCAGCAGATAAATATTATAGATCATAGATGATTTGTCCAGATTTACTTTATTTTCAAACCACTGAGAACTGGACTTGTTTTCCAAGGGCTGGTCCTAAGAGGACACTGAAGTTCAGGTTAATTTGTTGGTTTTGAAAGATCACTGAGGCAAGAATTGCTGTTTTCTATTGCGTGTCTTGCCTAACAAATAAAATCATTCACACCATAGAGCAAGACTTCTTATAGCTAGAGAAAACCTTTTATTACTCACATAGCTGTTACACATAGTGTTACACACATCCTACAGTAACATTTCTTAAGCAAATGGTTACTACTCCTCAGTGGGTTGACAACTGTGCAAGCAAATCTAATTGTCTCCCTGGCATGTTGCATTCAGCTCAGCAGCCTTGGTTACATGGTACCTAGTGGCAAACAAATACACATATGGCATGAGAGCTGCTGAACAACAGACATGCTTGAACCTAAAAAAAAGAATCTGGAACTGCCGTGCTTGTGTAACACAATTCACTTGGGTAAGATGTTTCTTCCTGTTGAGATTTCTTTTCCCTGGTTACTTACCATATTAACAAGACACATAACCCCTCACTGAACCTGAAAATACAGCTTGGACAACCTGCCTATAAGCTATCAAAGCCAGTCAATCTTATGGGATCTCTGCACCCGTGAATGCCACAATGTGTATGCAATGAGCTGCTTTCTCTTAGAGCTTTGCTAAGTGCTTCCCAGACCAGTGGTCTCCAAACTTTTTTTGATTATGCACCCCTATCAGCAGTAAGTAGTGTGAGCATGTACCTTCAACAAGTTTATTTAATTATAACTAATTCACAGATTGATGTTTGGACTTCATGATCTTAAAGGTCTTTTCCAACCTTAATGATTCTGTGATTATAAAACACACAGACAGAAATTCAAAAAAAATGATGCAACAAAGATGATATAAACATTTAATAATTGAACAAAAATATTTCCTTCTTGTACCCCAATGAACTGTCTTGCACATGCCACACCTTGGAGACCACTATCTAGAAAATGCACAATAAACCTAAATGGTTCACCTTCCAAAATAAGTAACTTTCGCTCAAACTGAGGGATTAAAAAACAAAACAAAAGAACTGCCTAAATTAAGGCACTGTGATGCCAAAAACAGAGGAGAAAGTGTTATATAGCAGATTGGTCCTAATCAGCTGTTGGAAAAGCAATCCAGGATTTCTGAAGTGATTGTTTTTGTATGTGTAACTTTTTATTTCCTTCACAGAATCAGTCTCATTAGAAGACCAACCTAACCACAAAAGTGCTACAGAATGTTTTATGCAGTCTGGAATAGGTAGGTTCTTTTACCTAGTCCTATATATAGTCTATGACTATTATAGCAAAGAACTGCTGTATTTAAAAAACTCATTACTGAGTCTGAGCACTGTGCTTTAAACACTGTAGACCTAAAAGAGGTTCTACACTCCAAGTAACCACAGACTGGAGTTTCATTTAAAGGCTGAAAAGCTTAGAAAGTAAACACAGGTCATGAGAGTCAGTTTAGTAACACAAGTGTCCTTAATGGTGGAGCCCAACTGTAGCAGTTTACTGAGCACAAACATTAAGTACACAAATTAATCGCAGCTTAATATGCCAGAAGAGCTCATAGTGACCAGACTTTTACATCATTTGTTGTTCGTCCACCGTAACACATATTAGAAATAAAAAATAAATGAGCAGTACCTAAGAAAATAGAGAATATATACATTTAAGAAATGTGATAAATTAAAAATTCAGCTACACAACAAACTATTAGAAAATTTACAACTATTAAAGCAGTTTAAAGCCATTTCAAGGTAACAGTCATAAGTAACTTGTACAAATTTATCTTACGAAACTGGGCATTTACTCTTGGGCTTTAATTTCCTCCTTAAAGACAAGAAAGACCCAAACTTTAGAGGTCCAGTTACTAAAGAACTATAGTGGTAAAACAGTTCATCTCTTGGGGTGCCAGAAGAGATGCAGCAATGAAAGACTAAGTCAGATATTTGCCCCCTAAGAGGACTCGAAACTACAAATATAATCTGGAAGTAACCAGTATTTTTTTCCTCCAAATATAAAACAGTTGCAAAAGTGGGCCTTAGCAATACAAAGATGTGAAACATAAAACTGCTTCCCCTTAAAAAAATAACAAAAAAAAATTTAAAATAATTATTGTAGAACACCACGAGACAACGTAAATGTATTATTCTCTATGGAACACTTCAGCCCTCCTGACTAGAATCAAGTCAAGCCTATCAGTCTGTTTCCCAGACCTCAATTCTTTCAGGTTTCACTGTTCCACCTCATAGAAATGCCAGGTAATTTTTTTCTTTCTATTTGTCAAACACAAGGTATCATAGTGAAATTTTACTAAATTTAGCCTCAACCTGTAAGGTATTTAGTCCAGTGGAAACACACAACTAAAATAAAGACTCTGTGACCAGGTATGAACAGGATTTGTAAAGATAACAGAAAATATTCCAACACTGAGTGTTTAAACAACACAATGATAGAAAAAGTCCACAACAGGAGCTAAAGGAGTCAGAAGCAGAATTTCAGCACCTATAATTTGCTGTCCACCTTGGAAACTCATGTCTGACATGCTTTGCTCACATTCACATCATGCTAGTCCTTAGGTTCCAGGCTCCTCTGTAATTTGTTTTAATCATTGCAAAAATGAACTTAAAATTTCAAGCACATGCACATAACCCATGAAACTACTGGAAATCAAACAAAAGACATTTCAAAAGATAAAAATTAGTGTCAAGCAGAAAAAAAGCAAGCAAAGTGTACATCAAAAGCAGGTTCCACCAGCAGACCCAGCAAGCAAGCTGCACAACAGTAAAACTGGAGGCATCTTGGTGAGGGAAAACCAAAGGCAATTGTTTCTGTTTCTAAAGCACCTAACATACTACCTCCACAAAACGGAAAAAATACAAACCCAAAGGTAATGAAAATATACTTACACATGTAATGATGGAATAAACAAAAAACATATTATGAAAAATGCTATTAGCTGCTCCTGGCAAGTCTCATACCACTTTTCACAGGCAAAAAAGGATTATCCTACCTTAGAAAGCATAGGACGAAAAGCTATTAATTGCTTATGCCCCTTTGGGGAATATGTTTGACCTCTATTTCACACAATAATCACAGCTACTAGATCCAGTTCCTTTCTCAATGATCATATTTGTGCACACCAGTGTTGTAACTGCTGCCTCCAATTCATTCAAATTTGCATTAGAAAGTGATCAAAATGAGGCCTGGAGGCTACTGATTCCTTTTGGACTAAATTATTATTGTCTACACCACTACTTTCACACCTACATTCTACATACTAATAATATAAATTTGTGCCAGTGGGATGTCACATACCATTCGAGGGTCACCCCATTAGATCCCATATAAGCTGAACATCTGTCCTGAGTTTACAGAATAAAGCCACTGACAGACTTGATGTGTATCCAGCTACCTGAGCTTCTGCAGCAACATACACAGCTCAGGAGGTCCTTGACTTTCTAGCGCCCAAAGGAATAATGTGATACACTATCATTAATGGGAAACTGATACATTCACTGACTACACCCTATTAGAAGAAAGCCTGTCTGTCCTCTTTCTTCTTCAAGGTCCTTTCACCAACTGATGAGAAGTCAATGACCAACGAGCAGCAAACATGAATAACCCTAAACACCTCCTTGTTTTGCTGGGCCAGGAAGTTACTACTGACAGAATGCATCGGGGAGGGAACCAGTATGTAAATGACTGCTACAAAAACCTGACTGCTACAGGGTCAGTACTTGATTCAGCTGTGACATGTATTTCAATTAACATTTCAAATACTGAGCTGAAAGAATCACACACGTCTTATTTAAGTGCTCCTCCCAATCCTCCTCCCTAAAAAAAAAAACCAAAACAGACCAGGATGAGAAGCTTGAATTTCAGAACAGTGTTCCATTTTGTTTGGGTTTTTGAGTAGTTGTGGTTTGTTGAGTTTTTTTTGGCGGATTTTTAAAAAATTATTTTTTTTTATTTACCTCTATTCCCCTCTTTGAAGAATGCAGTAGTAATACAGCTGAAGTAAGTGGACACTCTAAACACTATTTCCAAGCAGTGATAGCTACCCTTGTAATAGTCTTATCCACCTCCTTGATGACTAAAAAGTTTCCTAAGTGGGATACAAAACACTAATTGACCAATTACAGAAACACCATACCTAACGTTCTGTCATGACCCTAATAAACTGAACTATTGAGATGACATGACAGTTCTGTTTTGTGACACAATGACAGAAATTTGTAAGAGAACTCCAGCATAAGAAAAGGACAAAGGAAGTGAGCTGCCCTGAGAGCCCTCTCTGGGATCACAAAACTATCACCTGACAGTCACTTTGCACAAGGCCACAAGCAGAGGTATACAAGTGCGAGCAGCTGCAGTTGCTGCTACAAACCCCCATGGTCTCATCACAGCACAACTGACAGAAGCAACCAACTACCAAATTTTGTAATCCAAAAATTTAAGTTAAAAAAAAAAAAACAAACAAAAAAACCCCACAATATGTGAAGGTGGGTTTGTGCTAATATATCCACTTTGTCCTGACTAAAATGAAGTGGCAGTAACAATGCTGAAGCAACACTTCAGATAAAACATGTCTCCCTAAACATTGGAGATTAGCTCCTGTCAATAAAAGTGGACCGCTTTTAAAACACTGGGAGCTAATATAAATTTGTCATTGAGACTTATTTCCTGCTTTGCAATGCAAATGAAAAATTCCTCACTGGGAAGAAAGAACATAGAAACTATTGCATCAGAAAGACTCTCAGCATGCAACCTCACTCTTTCCTCTTCTGAGTTTTGTCAGTTCTTAGACTTTTGCTCAACAAACACCACTTCTTTAGAACCTGTGTGCTCTTTCTACTTATGCAATGAGATCACTGTGTCAACTTTGACTTACTGAGAAACACCAAATACCCAGATGGAATACTAAGTACAAGCTTCACTGCAGACAGTAAATTTTACAGAGAACCTCCAGCTAGTCTCTAGACACACATCGTTTTTTGCGGAAGTGAAAAATGTACTTGTTTAATATCTGAATATTTGCTGTCTCTTTATAGTCTAAATCATTTCTCACTAACATGCTGGTAAGATTTTGGTAAAAATTATGGAACACCTACAAATGCTATTTGAAAGTCTCTCACATATGTTAATTTTCTGTTACATATGTTTATTTTGATATGTAACAGATCCAAAGGTAGCTTTAAAAAAAACCCCACCTCCTCAATGTTGAAAGATCAGTTCAAAGTTTACTGAAAGACCTTTAGAGACTGACATCAGATATCAACATAAATGAAATTCAGAAAACTGCAATTAACACAGCTAATTCTCCCAGGCTGACCCTGTGAGCTGCTCCCTCAGTTAAAGTTACTGACACAAGCATTTTGAGGTAAATCCATGTAAACTCACAGCTATGTCTCTGAGGAGTTATGAAAAAATAAATTCAGCATCTTTTATAAGTTCAGCTCTTCCCTGCAACACTTTGAAGCATTCTGAATATACAGACCAGGCTAAACAATGACTACTCATAGGTCACAAAACCACATAACTCAGCAGTGTCATTAAGCATTTTCATTACCTGTGCACTTGGTCTTTAACCACATCTCCTGACAAGAAACCACTTATGGCCAAGTTTAGTCGCAGTCAGAAAACAGGGCAGAGAATGCTTACTCATTTATTTAGAACTGAATGATTTGTGGAATAATAATTGCTTCATTAAGACAAACAATAATTCATTTCATCACAAAGTCATTTTGTTTCCTAGCTGCCTCTAATAAATCTAGTTCTACATTTTCATTTCTATTTGTCAACTAAAGCACTTACAGCTTCAAAATTTTCTTGGATAAACAATTATCTATCTGACAGCTTCTCAGAAGACAACTTTAAATTATTTGCCATAATCTCAAAGAAACAAAGATATTTGCTCTTGTCAACAGAGCATAAAGAAGCGACACATCAGCTGTCTTAATTATTTACTTAGGTGTCTTGACAATAACATAGAGGTGAAAAAGCTCTAGTTTTTTTACTGCCTTCCCCTACTAATCACCATATTGCTTAAGGGGTTTTTTAATTGTTTTTAAGAGTTGATAAAGCTAGGTTAATGAGTGTGGACAACAAGGCAAAAAAGGCTAAGCAAAAGATAATCTGGGAAGCTTCTTAAATACCTAAATACCTAAAATATCTAGAGCTAGAATGACAATTTGCACTTAGAGAGCAACAAACACCCTTCAGGATTCCAAGCAGGTCAATAAGCAGTAATTCCTCTAATAAGTGCTGCACTCCCATTCAAATGTCACAGTCTTGTGCTGTGTTAAAACAAAGAAAAAGTTACGACTGCCATGAGATCACTGAAGCAGGATTCTCTGAAGGTGAGCTACCCAACAGCTTGAAAACCACCTCTGCATGACACAAAAAACTAGCCAGAGACCTGAGATGCCCATCTTCAAGACAGACTGCAAAACTCTGAATATACGAACAGAGGAACTAATTTTAAGGTGAATTCTTACCCAACTGATTCTTCCTCATTAGAGCTGTGTCTGTCACGGTCCTTTTGCCTTCTTCCTTTTGTGGAAGGCTTTCTGTAGTTGGCACTTAATCTCCACTGAAACAAAACAAATAAAATTGGCAGGTTTCAAGATTCAGATTTCATCATAAATATGTCATAATGGATAACATTAGAAAAATGGAAAAAATGGAACAATGCCAGACACAGAAACAATGTAACAGATCACATAGAGCAGAGCCACAAAGAGCACATATAACAATTTTGAAAAGAATGAATCTGCTTCATTTAAAGTATCCACATACCACCTGATCTTGAATGGAACTTAATTCTCCTAAAAAATGTGACAATACAAGAAAATTCAATTGTTTCCCTGTTTAAAGGATTATCACAAACAGGGATTTAAATATTAGGCCTGTTTTACATGATCACAAATACACAAGACAGCCTCTACTTTCTTTAATTCCATATATTTAACCCAATTATATTCCACAGAAAGATATAAAATTCTGAGAAGGAAAAGAAATTTGAAGGTTTGGTACTGAGGTGGAAAAATTTTTAACAGCAAGACTTCATTTTTTTCCAGATTTTCTTACCTTCCCAGAAAGCACTTATATTTTCAAATTAAATAAATGAAGCTGCACCAAAACATAGTTATTGCTGCAATTCCCCAAACCTACCTCCCTCTGCCATTGCCTCCCGCTAATCTCTCCTTGTTTTTTTTTAAATGTAAAATATAATAAACCAAAGAGATGCTGGGAAATTATGCCAGTCAGGCTGAAAGCAAACATCTTCCTTTCTGTCTAATTGTGGTGTAAAAGGGCATCTGAAAAATTCCTGCCCACACATTTTACAAACTTTAGTGCAAGTCTGGAATGTGCACCCCAAATTACCTTCTCCCTACCGTAAGGGACTAACTCTAATGAAAAATAACCCCATTACTGAAAAATCTGGCAGCAAGAAATTGCCTTGAAGGTGCTCTGCCCTCTTCCTGCCTTCAAACATCATCTATTTCACCTCTTATCACTGGTGTTCATGCATGGTAGAGACCTATACATCCAAATCACTTAAAGCGGCACAAAGTTCCTCAAACAACACAGACCAAATTCTGATACATCAGAGCAAGCTTTTCTTTTAAAGTAGAACATAAAAACTAGTCAGCATTTAAAGCACACAAAACCCTTTACCACATGGAAAAGTCTAAAATATATAGACACAGGTAGGAAAAATAAAAAAATGGAAAATTAGACAACACACAGGAAGTAACAAACAAAAAAAAGTACTTTTCCATTCATCCAGTGTAATCACTGTTTTTGCAGAGGCAGAGAGAAAGACAGAAAGAATTCCATGCAAGTGCTGTCTGGATCTGCCCAAGAGGCTGCTGCTTGTAACCACAGGAGACATTACCTCCAATTTCAGAACCTGGCTGTTACTGGATGCTCTGATCACTCAAAGAATTAACAGTATAGAATACAACCCCACCATGAGTCTCTATTGCAGTGTGCTGAAACGACCTGGCCTACCAAGAGACCTAGGGGACATTATCACAAAAAAATTCCTAACTACCCCCACCAAGCTTTTAAAATTCCTCTGAGGAGAAGCCTGTTTGTCCTGCCTCATGATTCTGAAAGCACTAAAACCTACAACAAACTCTCGATGCTGAGCTGAAGGAGATAAGAGTAGCAAAATATGTTTCCAACATTTGGCATTTTAAAAGCGTTCATTGAATTTGGAACAGATTTATAGAGGTAAATATTTGCTTCTATATGTGACTGAGATGGTCAAGACAATAATTTATGATAACTGTATTAACACTAAAAGACTGTAAGAGTACTTATGGCATTTATTTCTGTATTAGCACCTAAAATTCTGTCAAAAGTGATACAGCACTTAATTTATTCTCTTAAGCTCTAAGATATAAACAATAATTATCTGAAAACTCAACGTAAAAGTTATTTCCATATCATAACAAAAAGTTTACTATGTGATCTGAATATAACTTAAAGTTCAGAAATCAGAAGACAACTAAAAAAAATATTATATTTATCTTTAAATTAAAGACTTTTAAGACAGCTTCAAACTACACCTGAAGACCAACTCTGCTTTTCAATGATTTAGGCTGGAAACATGGCACTAAGACTTCCATTTCTGTAAATGTATGCCTGCAGGCAGATTTCAGACCTACACACCTGTTTCTCTCCAAGGTAGCACTTGGTATTAAAAAAGCCAGCATCCAAAACAGAACCAAAACCTCATGTAACAATCTCTTACACACTTAACACTCTGAAGAACTTCTCTTTACCTCTTTTAAAGGGTAGTCCCAATGGTGGGAGCCTGGGAGCCTTGCCAAAGGGGACTGAACTTGGACAGCCTCTGATTCGGTGTTTGTTTTCTTCTTTGGTATACGAAACTGAAAATAGATGATGTTACACACACGATAAAACTAAATTATTTTAACTGGTTTAATTAACCAGCCCTGTTGCTATGAGCTGGCATACTGCCATGTACAAAGTTTTCTTAACTGTCAGGCAAAACTAAGCCATAAGGGAAGCACTGATGTGTGACTTTAGTTTAAATGCATTCCTCATTGAGGAGGAATTGATCCCAAATAATGAGTCATACCTCGTGAGGAGCTAGTTTTAACACATGAACCATCTGAACAAGCTCTTCCTATTTTATTAACTTCACAACTTAGAACACGTGCCTAAAAGGTGACAACCAATGTACTGACAGTTTTCTTAGTTCACTCTGATTTGTTTCCACTCCAGTTAAGTTGTTTCAGCTTAGAGACCGATAAAGAACAAAGAAAATAGCTGAATATCATGACTCACACCAGGTTTGCTCTCACTAAACAAAAAATTCAGGATGAAGAACAATTACATCTTACAATAGTACTAGCATTTGGTATGATAATTTAGCATCAACAGACTACAATGTACTGAAAGTGGTATAACCTATTGTCATTGCTAACCTTTGCAGAAATGGAACCAGCATTTGGAAAGTAATTACTGTCAGAGAAAACAGCAGTCCATGGAAATTTGCCTATTTAGGAAAAAATATGTAGGAAATAAGGTTTGTTTACTGAAATTCAAACAAAAAATTATCAAACTAAATTCTTACTAGTTCATCAAGACAAGGAAATAGGACAGCAGTTCCTATCAGTTAATTAAACCAGTTAAAATAATATCAACTGAAAGAATAAAAGTGCAAGCATTGCCTTTTCTCTAGGCATCCTGAGAAGCAAAACCTGACATTGCAAATACAACCAGATGAGAATGAATCAGAGAGGGAACGCAAAACTTACATCTTTCACATAACTGAGTCTATCTCAGCCAGGAAAAAGCTGAAGCCACTCCATATGATGGCTGCTGTCAAGTGTACTTGATTTGCAAGCCACCAGGTGCCCCATGTTGTACCATGAAATTACAAGCAAGGGTTCTAGAACAGCAGAGCTAACAACTTAATAATTAATACATCAACTACATCCATTAGCTCAGTAGGCAGTCCTTCAGACAGACCATAATGCAGCATGCTGCACCATAATGAGATAATACTTCAGTCCTTCAGTCTGAATCATGAGTGCTCTTATTCCTTCTCTACACTTCTTTGAAACAAAGATTAAACTCTTTTGTAATCAGTACCTCAGCCTGCTTTTGCTGGTCAAAGGCTGTAATAACAAATATGCCTTTGATAACAGATTCTTCAAATTATAAATTTAAAAGATAAATTATAAATGTTACGCACAGGCAACAACTTCTCATACAAGTACCTCCCTTCCTTTCCAATCAACATAAAAGTATTGAACAAGACATTTTCTTACTCAAGGACTTGTACAAGTAGACTGTTTCAAATTTGTTTGGTTGGTTTTCTTTTAAAAGTGGCCTATAAACATGTTCATCAGTCAGAATGCATTCTTCTGATCTGCACTTTAATGGCCAGGTACAAATTTCTTACTTCAGAACTCCACCAGCTGCCTGACTGGAGATTTCTGTTATGAGATTGCTAAGTACACAGAGTTATCTAGAATTTTAATATGCACTTAAAGGTGAAGAGGTTCATATAACCTCTGTAATAACATAACAGATAACATTAATAACAGATAAGGTCAGACTCAGAAGACAAGAAGAGGCAGACAGACTGACAGAAAGGATAAAAAGCACAAGATACGTTCATCAGCAACATTTCCAGCTCACCATACAGCATCTTCTCAATGCTCACACTCATTAAGAAGATGTTGGTTTGCAGTGTCCACAATTAAGTTACAAAACAAGCACAAAATTGAGAAGTAAATAGGGTTCTGAATCTATGCTAAATGCAACCTATGCAGTTGCCTCACCTTTTCCCAAATAAAAGGTGACTAACTCAAGACATATACGTGTATACGCACTCATCTAAACCAGCAGTACTTTTCTGAAGGTTGTCACCTGTAGGAATGCAAATTCTTCAGGACACTGCAGAGATAAGAGATCTTAGCAAGAAGTCTTGGGATTTAAACAAAAGCAATTTGAATTGTTTGCCTTCACTCCCTGAAATTCTTGCATTATCTGAGATAAACAAACAGACTTCTAAACCCTGTAGTAAATCTCTTTATGGCCTTGCTTTGCATCATCAATCATTGTAACTGTAATGAAGAAGTGCCTGCTCTCCTGTCTGATGAAAAACAGCTCTCTGTGTTTCCCTGACCCCTAACCCCAGCTATAAATGGAATGCCTGTCCCTCCTTCCCCAGACCCCATATATACACCAAAGATTGTAATCAATAAACGATTCAGTTTGTCCAGGCAACCTGGGTCTGTGCAAATTAAATCTCTACAGTCACCTGTAGGAACAAGGGTCAGAGAAAGTGCATAAACAAGGTGCTGGAAACAGCTTATTTCTACACCTCTAGATAGTCCATACCTTGCCAGATCAAACCAGTTCCTGTGCCTACCATTTGTTTTCACCAGTACTTCCACTGCTAGAAAGTACTACTAATAGAGATATTTTAGAAAAAATAAACACTAGCAAATATTACACAGTTGTGCAGCTGCTCTACTTACTTGACCTCACTCTACTGACTCTAGTATTTTAGCCTAGGTCTTAAAATGCCCCTGAAAACACCCTGTTTATGTGTAATCAAATGCTAAGCCTATCATGTATTAATACAGGTTCAACAGCAGACATTAGTA
Organism: Lepidothrix coronata; assembly: GCF_001604755.1. Taxonomy (NCBI): domain Eukaryota; kingdom Metazoa; phylum Chordata; class Aves; order Passeriformes; family Pipridae; genus Lepidothrix; species Lepidothrix coronata. The sequence continues at coordinate 1,179,506 of NW_016690364.1, forward strand.
TTGGTTGCTACCACAGAAAACTGTCCAGCTTTTGCTGGAATGCTCAAGAATGAATTTGGTTATGCAAACACATCAGAATGCCCTAGGATACCCACAGCCTCAAAATAAATTGTTGCACATTGTTGTAATTTATAGCAACACTTACACTGGCATGACTTGAAGATGATGTTCTTCCCGACATGATTTTCTCTACTGGAAAAAGAAAAAGAAACAAAATAAACAAAAAATTTGTGGTTTACTGATTAAGAGGGAAGCAGGACCACAGCAGTAGGTACTAAGAAAGAACAAGAAAATCTTTTTTGAGCAAACTAGGACAAAGAAAACACATTAACAAAATGGCTTGGGTTGGAAGGGACTTTTAAAAGATCAACTACCCCAGCCCTCCTACCACAGGCAGGGATACCTTTCACTTGGTCAGGTTGCTCAAAGCCCATTCAACCTGACCTTGAACACTTCCAGGGATGAGGCATCCACTGCTTCTCTGGGCAACCCGCTCGAGCATCTCACCTCCCTCAGCACAAAAAAATTTCTTCCTCATGTCCAACCTACCCTCTTTCAGTTTAAGGCCATTGTCCTTTGTCCTGTCACTCCAAGCCTTAGTAAAAAGTAATTGACAGCCATAATACAAGAGACACACACGCTTGGGCAAGGCTCTGGATTGTCAGCACTGATAGAACCATTAAAGAAATTGTCACAAGAATTTATCTTTAGTGAAGCCATTTAATGATCAACTGCCCCCCCCCAAGCACACAATCAATAAGCATTTAAAACTTTGATTATAGAGTGAAAAGGAGTCACAGAAGAGATCTGTGACACTGCAGGACAGGGGCTCCAAGAATAAATAATATTCAAGTATTCCTGGTAGTCTATAAACTTCATCAGTGGAAGGACACAGCTTCAGAGCTTTCAGCATCCATAGGTGTTTGTTCTCTTCATAAATACTCCGTATGACTCTGGCATAACGCTTTAAGTCTCTTAAGAAGCCCTTCAAGTTCAGGAACTTTCATTCACCTCAGCGGGTTTTTTCAATTTACAAGCCCAAGTTCCCCAGCGTGGGGAACAGCAACATCTACAGACTGACAGAAAAAAGAAAAGCCAAACTACTGCCTACTGTTCCGAAGAGGGAAAGCCGACAAGCGGCGGCCTCCTGACAGCTCGGGCGGGCAAAGGGACCTCCCGGGCTGTCACCGCCGGGACCCGGCCTGGCTCCTGGTCCCGAACCCCCCTTCCTCAGCTCCCGATCTCCAACCCCCGCTTCCTTCAGCCCCCGACCCCGCACCGCCGGCTCCTCCCGCTAGGAAAGGAACGGGCTTCCCAGTGACAAACGCACAAGTGCCGAGAGCCTAGGCCGGCAATTCCACCTCTCCGCACTCCCTCCTCAGCCTCCTTCCCGAGGAGCAACAACGCCGCCGCCGCCACCCTCCCTCCCTCGGTGCCCTCCGTCCGCCCGCCCTGCCTCGTCGGCTTCGCTCGCTCGCTCGCCTGAAACACCCCGGCCGGTGCCGGGCCCGCCGGGGCGCTGCCTGCCAGCCGTGCTCCCGCTTTACTCCCCGCTCCAGCGGCCGAGGGGCTGGGACCGGACGGCCCCACTCGGCACTCACCGCCGCGGCCGCCGCTGTTTACCCGGGCCCGCCGCCGCCTGCGCAGCTTCCCGGGGCACTTCCGGGCCGGGCACCGCCTCGTCCCGCCCCGCGGGGCCGGGCCGGGCACCGGGCTCGCCCCACGCCGGGGTGCTGCCCCTCAGCCGCTCCGGGCTTTAACTTTCGGGAGTTTATCTCGGTGCTGAGCCGCTGGTGGGAGAAAACCTCACTGTTTTTAGAGAAGCAGTCGAGAACCCACCCCGAGGCAGATTTAGGTTTCCCCTTGCTAACCAGGTTTCCCTCAGCTGGCAGCCAGACCCCAGCAGGGGGTTAATCCCCTGCCGGAGGGCTCGGCTGCCTTATAAACCCGGCTGTGGCCACGGTTTTGCAGCCGATGGCCTTGGAAATCCTCCTAACAGCCAAGAGGAGACAAAGATTTACTGGTTGGAATTTTTTTTTTTTGGGGGGGGGAGTTTGGTTTTGCTGTTGTTTTTTTTTTCAGGGCAGCTTCAGAATTGTAGGCTTTATGAGTGTAGCTTTCTGTTTTGTCCTCTTGGGTAGTGGGAAGCAAAACTGGTTCGGACAAGTGTTTAGTCTCACACTCAAGAGGTTTTAGCTTTAACTTAGGTGTAAATTACAAACGAAGGGTGTTAGCCTGTAACTCCGAATTATCTTGAGTGCTTTTGGTGGCCCTATCACCTGTTTTACAGATATACACCCCAGTACATAAAGTAATGAAACCTGAAACTATGATGGGTTTATTTTCTTTCATGCACAGGACTTATCTACACTCACAGAGAGAAAAAGATTTCCATCTACGATGATGACAGATTTTACAGGAGAGCATACGGTAATGTTGGGCTTTAATAAAGTGGTTTTAAAGAGAAAAAAATCCCAAATCTTTACAGATCTCCTAAAGAGTAGTGCTTACACTGCAGTAGTGTTTAGAATGTGCCAATTGCTGTAACAAACACTAGCTGAATTTACAGCTGAAGTATTTTACAATCCAAACAGAAATGTGGGAGGAAGGAAAAGAGTGATTATTTTTTCTGTAAATGGCATTACTGTGGCTCTGGACTAATAAGTATATGATTCTAAGCTGCTATTCAAGCAAACTCTTAAGTGATAACCTAGTATAAATTGCCTCAAAACTTCTTATTTCACACCTTGAAGGCAATTTTAGGAAGGGAAGTCATACATACACCTCATGTAAAACTTTTTTTTTTGTGTGTGTTTCTGCCTCCTGAAATCTTCAGAAACCTTTCACAGTGCTTTGTAAAGTAGATGTTCAATATTACATACACAGGGTTTAATTTGGAATCACATATCCTTGTTTTGGAACTGAAAAAGCAATGTTGTTGTTAGTAGCTGAAGTAAGGGAATAGTAACTGCCTGCTCATAGTAAGTTGGGAAATTAGTCTTCAGCCTTTTAGGGAGAGAAAGGGACTGAGAAGTGATCCACAGCATGCCACTCTGTAAGGAACTAGCATTTGTCTATTCATAATTGTTATAGAATGCTTCACCTTTATCGATAGACATCTTCCCTTAAAATATGTCCATTTTTCTTCCACTTCATCACCTGGGGACAACAACATGAATATGCATAGCTTCTTCCCTACTAAATATGATCTCTTTTCTATGAATTACCCATAGTTAGTAGTATAGCAAAAAGACTGTTCTCCCATCTCCTTTGTGTCTTTCGTGCCTTCCTGCAGAATGAAAAAAGCATAGATGAACATGTGCACTTGCAATTTCTTTGTGCTGTTTCCTTTCCTTTCCTTCCGAGAAACTGGCAAGACAGTAAATGGATTATGTGTCTTAGAATCTGATTTCCCCCCCCCTTTTCTATATGTACTGATTACATGAGATAAAAAAGAAGGTACCATTTTCTAGCCTGCTCTCTATTAATCAGAAGACAGGAATGATCCTGAAGAGAGGACTTAACATTATTAACCCAATGGAGATTGCTCAAAAAGAAAATGTATGTGGTGTTGTTAAGTTGAAAAGCTAAAAACTTTTTAAAATTTGGATGTTTAAGGAATAATTTTCAATATGGTAATCAGTTTACTCAGGGAAACTTGCATTCCTTGAAAGTATTGGGCTCCAACTCAAGTCGCTTACATGGAAATATTCAGATCACTTTTAGTCCTAGTCCTGGCTTTATCAGATGGTATAGTGAGTTTTAACACAGAAGGTGACTTACTGTGTTCTAAAAACCTCTGTTAGTTCAGCAAGAAAAACTTAAAGGTATAGAGTAGCTTGTACCAAATAACTTGACAAATATAACTTAATGTAAAACATTTAAAAAAAAAAATTACTGTGTCAGGACAAAACTCCTGAAGAGGTAGGATTTTAACAACACCAAAGGTCATGCACTGTTTAGCATTCTACAGCCACTGACAGTCAGAGTAGATTGAAGAGTTATTAGGAAAATAGGAAGTTATGATAAACTTATATAATTCACTGGAGATAATCTGAAACTAGAGACCTCAATCCAACCTCATGATATTTCCAACCTGCATGGACTTTGTTTTCTTCTGTTCCTGGATCACAGTGGCTAGCTTATTCTGCCATCCATTCCTATCCATGTGGCAAGTGCTTGCAATGCTGAATGAATAACCGGAGTGATGAGTAAAAAGCAGACACATACATGCATTATCTGTGCTAGTGCAGTTTGAAGGTAGAACATGGAGAGTGTGCTGGTACACAAGCAATGTGAAGGTTGAAGTCTTTAGTAAGTGCAGCTTGATTTTCTTTAAAAATTTAGGATCCAGTAAGATACTCGGGACTACTTCCAACTGACAATGCATGTACTTCAAAGGCAGCCTTGAAACTCAGCAGAGTTTCAAGATAATGTCTAGGACACAGCACGATAGAAGAGCTGTTAAAATGAACAATGAAGCAGGTACACAAACTTCCTCTTTAAGGCCTTTAGTTCAAACTAGCTTAAAAAGGTCTTTAAATAAACAAACTAGCTTACAAACTTTAACTAGCAAACTGAAATCAAGGCATAATAAAGGCAGATATGTTACTGCTGTTGGAAATTAGCAACTGAAATCTCTTAAGAGATTTTACAAGCAGCTGGTTTACTACACATCACCAAGAGAGAGTCTGGATCAACAACTATTTTCTTTGTAACTGCTTTTAAATCTGAATTCTAATACAGAGGCTGGAGGGGGGGTTAGGCAGGTGTTGTATGGAGGTCTGTTGCCACATTGACATAGTCCTCTTAATTTGTAGTGGTTACAAATACAGCACGAACTCAGCCTGAGGAAACTAATAGAGGGTTCGGAGTATCAAGAGGATCTGAAGTATGACTTCAATATAAAAGGGGAACTGAGGCATCTGGATACAAATGAGTCCTTTGTTTTCAATTATTACAAGAGCAGATTTGAGCAGAATCATAAACGCTATGAAGTTCTGGGACATTTTATTACCCAGTATGTTTATGAGCTCCTGGAGAGGGTCTGCATGCTACAGAAGGTTTATATTCCTACTGATGCTACAGAGGATGAACCAAGAAGTTTCTTTTTCATGAGCAAGAATGCACTAACAAGTTCCTCTAGCCTCATTATACTTCTTCAAGACCGTGGAGTTTTCTGTGCTGGACAGTGGGGGCAAAAGACAATTGTCAGGGATGGCCTGAGACACGGAACACAAATACCATTCATCAAAATGGCCCTTCAAAGCCACTGGGAAGTGATTGTACTGAATCCCAATGACAACTTTGTGGATCTGAGAAGTGAAAAGCATCACTTTTCTACCAGGGAAGAAGCAGTTACTTTTACACAGTCTGTCTGGTGGATCCCCAAGAGGGGCAGCAGCAGCCCTGAGGAGCACACCATGTATGTGTGGGATCATTTCATTTCAAAGAGCGCAGCCAAGAATGTGGCCTTCATTGCCCATGGCTACGGTGGCTTGGTGTTCGTTGATCTGCTGGTGCAGAGAAGATGTGAGGTGATGAATAAAGTGTTCTCCGTGGCCTTCATTGACTCTGTGCACAACACACAGCACCAGACCAGGAACAATCCACAGATACAGGAATGGATACTGAAATGCTGCCGCGAGTGGGTGTCAAACAGTAAACCTCTAAATAAGACTGTGGACTTTCTCTTGAGAACAAATTGTCCCACTGTCTCTGCTGGAACGGAAAAGTGTGGTTTAGCACCCTCCTGCTGTCTCCATGCCATCTTTAAGTACCTGAAGAGCTCCCTGAAAGCTAAAACTGTAACAGCTTTTAGGCATTCACCTATTGCAACCAGAAGCAGCACAAAGAAGAGAGCCAATAAATAAAGGCACACTGGTTTGTTCTTGATAGTAGTCTCTTCCTTTCATAACTGCCTCTACACCTTTCAATCACCTAAGAACCTTCATTTCACTGTGGAGCAACTTAGAGTTTTAAGTTTGAAGCTAATTTGTTTGGTTTTGATTAAAAAAACACTAAAGTTAACTATTAGGAAAGAAATGCATTATTGAAAGCCTTAAGCCACAACCCTTTGGCTAGCTGTGAAATTTAAAGTTGAACACAATAAAGATGTTAAGGCATATCAACTCAAGTATATAATCTTTAAAAATAAACACTCTACAGTTATGGCTCTATAATCAGACTAAGCTAGCAGTAAAACACTTGCTTAAGTGCCTAGCTTCATTAAAAGGACAAATCTGGAACAGAAAAAACATGTAAACAATCTGTTTCTTCCTCACTATGTACCATACATTGCTTAAAATCTTTCAAGAGCCAGAACATCCACCTTCCTTCCTGAAACATTTACTGTTAAGTTGAACAATACTTCAGGGAACTACATACTACTACCTTCCCTCCAGTCAGAGTTGGTGTGCCCCAAACATGATACAGTGAGCTAAGGTAATTTCCATTTAAAGCCAACTAGGCCTGTGAGAACACTGGACATGAGCTGCTGTAGAAATACAATACTCTAGCAGCCTGCAGTTACCAAACTAATGCAAAAGAATGAGATTGCTGTTTCCACTCAGCTGTTTAATTTTACACAGAGGTGGGAAACAGTTTTTAAATGTGCATACTCAAGGTTTGCAATGTATACAAGCAGAAGTTCAAATAATCTTTAAAGTGAATGTAAACAAACCAGTTAATTCTGCTTGTGGGAATTAAGTGTTCAGTGGCTGCAAAAGAGCTTTGAAGGAAGGCAAAACCTTCTCCTGCAAGTGTAGTAGTAGGTTCCCATCTCAGTCAAAAAAACTGTTGAACAGTAATACTCGAGAACAAGATCAACCCCCCTTTTTTGTTTATATCCAATTCAGATTTCAGTCATTTCTAATACTGTTGGAAGGAGCTTCTGTCCTGTTACCAGCATGGGTAAAAGTGCAAAATTCCACTGGAAAGGCACAGTTAGTTGAATGCTCTTGAGGGCAAGGACAGCTTTTCTAATAAAGTAAGGTTTACTGTCATTATATGTGAATGAAAATGGTACAGAATAGACACCTAATAGACTTTACAGTGCCTTGGTTCACTTCAGAAGGTTGAGGATGCACACAACCTGCCTGTTCTATAGGGGCTGGTCAGCATGAAACTCAAAGAACAGTCACTTGTGTAAACTCTATGCAAGAACATGAAGCTTTATTTACGAGAAAAGCATGAGGTGACAGAATGTCTGTCTTCAGAAGGAGACCAATATGATCCTTCAGCATAAACACTCAAAACTGTCCCACCGTGTCAGAGGTGAAGAAAAAAGGATCTAGAACATCGTCCATTTCTGTAATTCTTTACCTCAGGTCAACCCATTAAATTCCTTGGTAGAGAAGGTCGTATTTAGGAATGTTATTGGGATCAATAGGACTTCTCACAATGAGCTTTCCACGCATTGCTCCACGGTAGATCACTTCAATCAGATCTATAAAGTCTTGCTTTGTTTTGAAGCTTCCTACAAATTTGGTATGATCTGGAGACCTAAATATAAGCATAAGATAAAGGTAGAATTATAATGTTAAAGTGTTCACAGCAAAAACACCTAAAGACATGAAAATATGTACAATGACACGAGGGATTCTGATCTGGTCATGCTGAAAGAATGAACACCCTGTAATGGCACAACCAAGCCAGGAATATACTGGGACCTCCAAAGCTCAAACAGGTGCAGTGTCACATCTCAGACTTTAACCATTTTTTTACTATTTTTGCAGAGTCAGGCATATTTGACAGTCAACACCCACTTATTGCATCAGATCATATTTCAAAATGCTTCTCTATTTTATTTTCTACTGGCTTCCCACAGAGTTCTCAGTGCAGATGCTGGTAACAACATTATAGGTTTTACACGTTCCCTTCCCATGGTAACAGAGAAAGACTGATTGTTCTTACAAACATAACAGAGAATGCCACGTAGGATGACTCACCCATAATCAACCTTTATGTGTTGTCCATTGAAGAAAAACACAGTAGATGGAATGTAACTGATGTCAAAATACTGGGTGTACACTGGGACCTTGTTCACATCCACCAGGTAAATGACTGCCATTTTACTTAGGTCATGAGCTGTTTTTGCAAGCTGAAAAGAGTGAGAAAAGTGCATGACAAATGGACTGAGACACAAGAGGAAAAGAGGCTGGCAAGCTTGATAAAGCCCATTTCTCATATGTCTTATCAGTTTAAGCAGGGCTAGAATATCATGTCTTGTCTACCTCAAACACTTTTTACACCCAACACAATAATAACACAAACATTTACTTGCTTTTCAAACCTTTTTATGAATATAGTATAATTTCATTCTACATTTAATTGTCAACAAGTTTTTCATGAGGCACCATACTAGCCAAAAGCAACATATGATATTCCCCTGTATGCAACAGCTGTATTTGTGGAGTTCATAAAAAAAAAAAAAGAAATTACTCTTACAATATCATCGAGCTGCAGACAAACAGCATCACTATCTCTTCCAAAACGGAGAACCAAAACCTTCTCAGCCACACCTTTTATTGCCTGATCCACTTCCCTCTTCGAGGTCAGTTTGGGCAGCAGAAAACTCATCGCGACAGATCACCGCTTCCAGTTAAATCCCCACCTGAGAGCTGGGGGGAGAGGGAAACAACAGAAAACCATAACAACGCACCATCAAACAACAACAACCTGGGATAAAAATAAGCGAAACTTCTCCGCGGTATTAAATCAAAAAAGTTGGGAAAAAAAAAAAAGAGAGAGAGACCGGGGAGAGAGGGGGAGAGAGAGGGGGCAGACAAGGAGAGAGGAAGAGAAATCACAGACCACCACGCCGAGCTGACAAACCCGTCGGGTTCCAGCGTTTGCCTCACGCCCCAGCCCCAGTCCCAGACCAGCGTGGCGGCGGGGCCAGACCCTGTCCCGCATGAAGACCCCACCGCGCCCCCGGGATGGAACACGGAAAAGCTGGGATCACCGCACGCCGCAGGCCCCGCCGTGGGGACGAAGGGAGCCCGGAACGGTGGGCGCGCAGCCGCGGAGCACGGCGGAAGGCCAGGGGCACGGCACCGCGATCGGGCCGGGCCCGCCGGGCGCAGGCGCAGCGGCGCCGCGAGGTGAGCCGGGATGGCGGCGTGGCCGGAGCGGCTCCGGCGCCCACGGTGACCGCCGGGTGCGCCCAGAGCCGCCGGGGTCTGCCCGGCCTGTCCCAACGGAGCTCGGGCGGGGAGGGAGCGCGGCCGGAGCTCGGGCAGGTGTTTCTCGGTGCCCCGGAGGCCGCGGTGCCCGTGGGTCCCGCCCTGCGCGGGGACCTGGGCGAGCCGGTGTCCTGGGGAGGGGAGAGGGCACAGCGGGGTCTGGAGGTAATGTCTCAGATGATCGTGGCTGGTTTAGGAGTTGTTCAGCAGCGGGCCGTGCTGCTCCGAAAGAGCCGCGTGACTGCGTGCCCTGGCCTGGCGTGTCCCCCTACGGGCAGCCTCGTTAACGTAAATAAACATCTAAAGAAAGGGTTCCGAGAGGACGGAGCCAGGCTCTGCTCGGTGATGCCAAGTAATAGGACAGAAGGCAGTGGGCAGAAACTGATGCACAGGAAGTTTCTCCTGGATATGAGGAGGAACTTCTTTACTGGGTGAGTGACCACGCGCTGGAACAGGTTGCCCAGAGGAGGTGTGGAGTCTCCCTCACTGGAGATACTCCAGAACTATCCGGACACAATCCTGTGCTAGGTGCTCTGGGATGACCCTGCCTGAGCAGGGAGGTTGGACCAGATGACCCGGAGTGGTCCCTTCCAACCTGTCCCAGGCTGTGATTCCGTGTGTGGGCAGCTGTGCTGGGGAAGTAAGAAGAGTTATTCAGAGTCTGAAGTATCAGTAAAGGCCCTTTCTGTGCCTGAGATTAGTTATGGTGAAGCCATGCTAAAAAAAGAAAAAAACAAACGTTTATGTTTTTTACAAATCTAAGTTCTTTAAAGAGGTTTAGATTGAGTCTTGCAGTAATGATGTTAGTGTGAATGTTGGACACACTGGAAGGTAACTTGGCTTTATCAAAAGCTGTCACCAAGTGTTCTGATTGTGTAAATCTGATGTTTAAATATTGATTTAATTGAAGCTCCAGTAATATAAGTTAATTGAGGAACTTATCCCTTGATTTCTCCAAGGTGGACAAAATACTTATTTGATTATTATTTTTGCCATTAGGTTTAATGGTGAAATGTAAAATTAGGAACACCTCTATAGTAACACTTCTCAACTTTCACATTGTTAGGTTGGTTGTTTGTTTTTGTTCCTTTTATCTTAAGAACAGTAGTAAATGAGAAGTTGGTCACCAGTTTGACCAGTTACTGTATAGTAAAAGCAGGCCAGGTTATGTCACATTTCTTAATACACAGCTCTTTCTATGCCTCATCTGAGCAGGTACATATATATAACCCCAAAATTAGATTTAACTTGTTCTTCTGTACATCAAATTATTTTTAGGTTATTAGGGAGATCATGAATTTTGTTTTCAAAATGTTGAGCTAATCTTAGTTTTGATCAAATCATGTTTTCTCAAGCATTGAAACTTCACTGATTTTAGTTCTGTAGTGTGCATAGGACAAAAAAAATATTAAACATTCTTGGGTGTTTTTTTTCTGCAGACCTTTCGCATTTAAATACAAATGCATATGAAATTAATGGGGCTGTGGGGTTTATCTCCTTAGCTTTATGTGCCAATACCAACTTAATGGGCAGTTTAGTAAAAAGAAAAAAGATGGCCCTTTCATATACTGGTTGCTTATTCTTCCATTTCTTCTTTCTCTTTTCACAGCATAGATAAATTTGGTGTATAAAAATATTTCCGATGTCCATGCAGCGTTTCACTGACTTGGGTTGAAAAGGCTCCTGCTCATCATATGGTACAGAAAACTTGGTACAGATCTTGGACAGTACTTGGAGGTTGTGTGACCACATTTTGAATTGCAGTAAGTATAGCTGTTTTAAGCAGCAGTGCCACACATACTGTTTTTATTTAGGAAACAGTAAAAAAAGTAATAGTGGAAATAGGAATTTCTTGTATTCTCCAAGAATTAAGCTATTGTCTGTGTTACTAAGAATAAAAATTAGTGTGTGTTTTCTTTGTGATTTCTTACGAGTTGTTTTTTCTTCTTATTGGTGTTTTGCAGATAAGTGTTTGAACACAGCACATGTCTAAGTATGCAGTCTGCTAATATGCTTCTGAAAAAAATAGTAAGAAGTTCTGTCCTTCCAGTTGCTGCACAACATGAGATGAAAAGGGATTTGTTTCCACTCAGTAGAACTCTGAGTTTATCACTTTGTCTGAAGCAGGACAACTCATGCAAACCCTCAGAAAAACTAGATTTAGATGCGTGGAAGAAGGTAATGAAGTCTGGGTTGCAAGAAGAGGTCAGTGAGACGGTCTCTGAGCCTCAGGAGCTTTCCAGTTTGGCTGCTGCACGTGAGACTGTGGAGATGTGGAGACTAGCTGGCAAATTAGTTCCAGAAAATGTCAGTGAAGAACAGCTAAAAACGTTTATGGAGTGTCCTTCCAAGTCAGCCAAAAAGAAGTATTTAAAGTTTTTGTATCTCAAAGAACTTTACAAGAAAAATGACAAAAGAAAGATGGAAGAGAAAAGGGAAAGGAAGCTGGAACCACAAGAGCAAACTTCAAAAACGGATGAGACCAAAAAGAGTCCATTTTTATCTTTGTGGGCCAGCACTATGGATAAAGCCTACAACTGGAGGGCTGCTCAGTCCATGATCTTTGGCCAGCCTCTGGTATTTGACATGTCTTACGAAAAAGAAATGTCTGTCCGAGAAGTTGCAAACACAGTGAAACAGTTGGTCCAGAGTGAAGGCTGCAATCGGAGGGCTGTGGATCCATTCCACATCCACTTGTGTAACTTCAAGGATGATAGCCTCTACCATAGGGAATTTCTTAAGCATTATAAAGAGGCGTGGGGCAAGCTGCTTATCACTGTGACAGAGCAGTGCTACACAGAAGTCTTTCCAAAGGATAAGCTCATCTATCTGACAGCTGATTCTCCCAAAGTGATGAAAACATTTGATCATGATAAAATCTATATTGTCGGGTCGATGGTTGACAAGAGCATAAAAACAGGAGTCTCTTTAGCACGGGCGAAGCGACTGGGATTGGAGACTGCAGCCCTTCCGCTGGATAAATACTTGCTTTGGAATACTGGTGGCAAAAATCTTACACTGGATCAAATGGTGAATATTTTATTAACCTTGAAAGATACTGCCGACTGGAAGAAGGCTCTGGAGTTTGTTCCAAAAAGGAAATATCATGGCTTTGTAACCAAGCCTGTAAGTGAACTGAAAAAAACCTTAGACCTGGTGAACACGCTTAAACTTAGAAAGAGACAGGAAGAAGTACAAAAGCAATTTGCCAAGAACTACCCTAAGAAGTATAAACTAAAGCAGAAGTAGAGTGATGGAAAAGAGAATGACTTTTCTTTTTTTTTTTTTTTTACAGGCAAACTGTGCCCTTTAATGCTCCAGTTTCTTGGGATATTTAAAACTCTGTTCAGCTCTTTATCTCAAAACATGTCTTTGTTGTTTAAGTTTGAAATGACTGCTGTTAGGGTTGCCTTTTTTTTTTTTTAATTACCTTAGTAGTCCAGTCCTGTTTAAATTTATGCACACATTATTGAAATTATGTAAGAGAAATAATATGTTCTAAAAAAATTACTCTGCACAAAGAATATCAGCCTGTTCTGTTGAACCATGCTGGGACAAGGGTGATTGTAACTGAATGCAAAGGTCATTGTTCAGAGAACACCTCCCTGCTTTCGATTTGCAGTGGTTGGAGGCTGTCTATAGTTTTATGCTAAAAGATTACTAAGATGAAGTAGAAGAGACCTCCCCATTACTTCCTGGATCTTCTTTTGGTGTGCAGATGCATTGACTTTTGGATGCTGAACTAAAAACAAATGGGAAAAACCTTGCTTGAGTTTGTGGAGCTGCCCATTTTATTTCTAGATGTTCTGTCTGGCACAGATCAAGTCCCTGTTTGAAAGGAATAAATCAAATTTCTTGACCGTGCAAAAAAAAATAAAAAGCTTTTATCCCCAAGTGCCTGTGTTTTCAGGCCATGTAATGTAAATTTCCCACAGTGCTGGAACTTTTGAGGTGATAAAATGTCCTATTAGTATTTCAGGAGGAGAGACCCTTCTGTCTGGAGCACAAGAAGGGTTTTAAGGGGTGCTTAAATTGTTAATTTAATCAACTACCCTGATGCTTGAAGTCAGTGATGGCAGGTGGTGAGTTTGGTCCTGAAAATTAAAAAAACTAGGAGAGGGGAGTATAATTTCACAGAGTAGACTTCAAACATACCAGGGGTTGGTGGTGTGCACTCCCTGTCTCACCTCTTGGTACACATCGTTTGAGGGGGGGAATTTCTCACCTCTTGGTACACATCGTTTGAGGGGGGAACTGGAAAGCAGAAGATTCTCTACTCCAATACTGCCTCTCACTGCCTGTGAGGCACAGGAGTCTCCAGGCATGGATAACCCCTGGCTCATGGAAAGACTTGGTTCCTTTCAGCTGTCCATGGTTGGGCAGTACACAAAGTTTCACCCTAGGGTGGTGTTTCAGGTGCTGCTTGAGAGCTGTCCTCAGCTCCTATGAAGCCCTCAGGTGCAAGGACGGGCTGTGTGAGTGTCTGTGCCACACTTGGGCAGCACCTTTTTCTTCACAGGAGGAAGAGACAACATGGAGCTGCTGAGTGCCATAGAATGATGGAATGGTTTGGGTTGGAAGGGGCCTTAAAGAAGTTCCAAAACCCCGCTGCGGGCTGGGTACCATGTCCTCCTGTCATTTGCTGTTTGCCATACAGCCTCTTCTGTGACTGGATTGCACACTGGGGAGGGGAAATGGTGTCACTGCTCACTTGAGCTCGTGTTACAGTCACAGAATCACAGAACAGGTCAGGTTGGGAGGGATCACCCTGGGTCATCTGGTCCAACCTCCCTGCTCAAGCAGGGTCATCCTAGAGCACGTGGCACAGGATTGTGTCCTGATGGTTCTTGAATATCTGCAGTGAGGGAGACTCCTCACCTTCTCAGGGCAATGTCCCAGTGCACACTCAGGCGCACAGTAAAGGAGTTTTTCCTTAAGTTGAGCTGGAACTTCCTGTGCCTCAGTTTCTGCCCGTTGCCTCCTGTCCTACTGCTTGGCACCGCCGAGCAGAGCCTGGCTCCATCCTCTTGGCACTTCCCGCCCCCGCTGCCCGTAGATACTCATACACCCCGATGAGGTAACGAGGTCACGATGTTGGTGAAACACGGACCGTAATCGCCAAACCACGCGCGGCGGGGAGGGCGCGCCGGTCAGCGCGGCAGCGGCCGCGATTCCTCCACACGCCTGTGACGCAGCGGCTCAGCTGGCGGTGCCGGGGGCCGGCGCTCCCCGTGAGGGAAGGGAAGGGAAGGGGAGGGGAGGGGAGGGGACCGGTGCCCATCCGCGCCCGCCGGGCCGTCCCCGCGCGCCGCAGGGGCGGGGCCCCGCGGAGGGGCGGGGCCGGCGCGTGGCGCGTGCGCGGCGCGGGAGGCGGCGGAGGCGGGGGAAAATGGCGGACGGCAGAGCCGAGGGGGAGAAGGCGAAGCGGCCGCAGCCCGCAGGAGGTGAACATGTAGTGCCTCTCGCCGCGGAGCTGTGGGGTGGGAATGGGGTCCGCGCTGGTTCCGCAGGGGTGGGGAGGGCCCAGGAGTGCCTTCCCCGGCCGGGCGGGCCCGGGCCGGGCCGTGTGATGCCCGGCCCTGCGGGGAGAGGGGGCGGCCCGGGCCTGAGGGGGCTGCGCTGGAGGATAGGCCGAGTCTGGGCCTGCTGTCCTCAGCCTTACAGGCACTTTTGTAAAACTGTGACATCTTCTCCACGCAAATGTGCTATTTCTCTCTGTTAAAAATACGCGGGATACTTATGCTGTGTTTTGAGAGAAATTCGGTTGTTGCTGCCTGCAAGGATGAAGACAACACCTTAAAGCTTTACTTTTAGCACCTGCGGTACCTTTTTTACATATGAGTACAGTGAATATTCCTTAATTGCCTTTTTAAGCATCTTGGGTTTTTTTTGCTTGGCAGCAACCTGTAAGTTTATGTTTTGGTTTTATAATATCTATATTGTAACTGGACAGCCTTGCCTTTTCTGCACTATTCGAAAATTTTTAATGGGATGTTTCTTTTCTTTTTTCTTCCCTTGATTTAAAGTTGAGAGGATAATGTCTTTTCAAAGATAAACCTTTTTTTTCCTGGTGTGTTTCTATTTGTGTTGTAGTTGGGTTTTGGTGGTTTTTTTTCAGCTTAAATATATCTGTAGACAGAGGGCATTTCTTTGATCTGCTGAAAAATTAAATCAGGCTTGTAAACCAGTTAGGACAGCCTCAAGAGTGAATGTTATTTCTGATAATCACTGACATTTGAACAGTAATACTTGATTTTTAGGTAGTTCCTTGACTCTTGGTTCTCTGTTGGTTTTTGGTGGGCCTTTGGGTTTGATTTTTTGATTTTTTGGGGTTTTTTTTGTATTAGTAGTACAGTAACTGGAGAGCATCAGTACATAAGTAATCCTTAGTGCCCTGTGTACTGTTTGGTGTGCTGCAACATGGTCTTAATGAGTTATGGTACCTTGGCCCTAAGGAAGAATAGTTAGCTCTTGATGATTTTTGAAAGCAGTTTGGAATCTTTAGCCTTTGCCAGGGTTAGTGGGGTTTATCTTAGAATTAACTTAGTTGTGTCTGGTTTGTTCCCACCTCCACCAGTGGTCGCACTCCTGGAGACAAGAGATCCTGGAATGCTGTGCAGCTGGCACTGTCAGTCTTGTCACTGCAACCACCTGGAGAGTGGAAGTTGTGCACTCGTGTGGTTTGTTACACATGAGTAAAACTCCTCTGTGCAGTAGGACAGCTTTTTATTTCTGTGATCCACAAAACCAGCACCGATCAGTCTGGTTTTGGAAATAGTGCTAGTGCTTTTTGTAGGTGAAGTGTGATCTCCTTGATATCTCTAGGAAACAATAAAGAAACCTTAATGTTTTGGAATATATATATATATATATGCATGCATTGGCATGGGAGAGACCTGTTTCATGGTTAATATGTGTCTGCATTTCTGTTTTCTGCAGAAATCAAACAGCACAGCAACTCCTTGCCCACCTTCCCCAATTGTCCTGTACCCCTTATAGCTCTGCAGTTCATCCTACATCAAGCCTAGTAGAAGTAAAACTCAGAATGCAGTGATAGGAGCTAATTTTGAGAGAGATGCTCCTTAAAATTTGGTGAGAAGACAGATGTGAGTAGGTTGTGTTAGGCTTCCCCTTGTGCTTAGCAGTATTTGAGAATTTTCCCTTAAAGAAGTAAGCTTCAGTGTAATTAGCTTCAAGCTAGCACTAGTTTCAGAACCTGGACTGGTCCTGTGTGCCCTGAGATTTGGGCTGCTGTGGATTTTGTATATTATGAAAAAATAGACTTTTAGGCCCATGGTTCCAGCACTCTTAAGGACAGTGAATCTCCTACCTACCCTTGAGTCACAATTCTCTAGTGTACCGAGGCTAGACTTGGAATATTCTGTTTAATGTAGTTCCACGGACTAGCTGTAAAGACCTTCTAGTCTTGCAGATTGCTGTTTGGTAAACCGTGCTAAGTCAGGTACCGGTACCCAGGGTCACTTGTGTAAATTTTGCTTGTTTCTCTTTCCTCTTTGGTTTTTCACTGTTATATCTGTGCTTTCTGGGTCAAATTTCTAGTGAAACTGATTAAAGTTACAAAATATTTTTTGTGATCTGCCATATTTCCAAAGGCGAACAATAAATCTATTTTTGTTTCAATCACTTATCTTGGTAGCTGGAAGAGTGGGGTAGAAATGCTGCTGAAATGGTATATTCTGCTGCTTATGATTTGGGAAATAGCAAATACATGTATATAGATGGTGTCCCTAGATTTCCTCTGTCCTGATGTTGTTTGCTGCTTTTTTTTCCTCAGAGCTACAATATTGTTGACCTCCAGTTCAGACTTCTCTCCCGTTGCTCCATCTTACTTAGTAGCTTTTTGCCATTAGCTTTTTTCCCTGATGGTCTGAACTTGCTGTGCATGGAATGTCCTGTTCTCCACTTGATACGATGATGAACTGGTGCTAACTCCAGTTTTTCTTAAACTGTTACTGTGAGCACTTCCCTGTCCATTCCCTAATGTGTGTTGGGGTTTTTTTTTCTCCTGCTACTGCAGGAATTTGCTTATTGCAGCAGCAGGGAAGTGTCTTTTTGCTGAAGCATCTACTGTGTTCAGTGTGAGTTTTCCAAGGACACCTTTGTCTCTTGGTGTAGCTGAAGAAGCTGCTTATGTAGGAATGGAAATGTTACTGGAGTGTTTTTTAATCTGTGGTTCACTGTTCAGCTGCTATGTTTTCCATGACTTTATACAAACCTAGAAAAGGTGAAAAATATATATATATATATATGTTTTTTTAGTGCTGATTCCTTCCTCAAGCAGAGCTTGGCAGATTTATTACAGATGAGATGCGGACAAGCAGTGACTTGAAAGATGATTGAGACAGCCGGCCTCACTGCAGTCACTCCCATGGTTTTAGAGTTGTGCCAGACAAGCCTAGAGACTGGCATGGACATGATTTTGTAGAAATTTAGTAGAATTAATTTTAACTTAGATTATCTACTCTAGATTTGGAATTGAGATTCCAGTTATCAAAGCTTATCTATGGCAACTTAAAACCCTAAAAAGATTTAGTCATCTACATGTAATTTACTACGTGAACTTTGACTTCCATACTAAATAAAAGAGATGGTGCTTCAAGATTGTTTTCCTGGCTCATACAAAAGAAGTTCTTTACCAGTAGTGGAGTGCTTGCAGTTTCTTCTCCTCTGTGTTTTGCTGTCCACTAAATGTACATTGGTGGAAACTGCTGTCACTAAAAACACCTTACCTATTGCACCCAAAGTATAATGCTTTTTGAGGTTGCTGCTCCCATCAATCTGCTCAGTAAAAGTAGCTCATCTTGGTAAGTTGTTTCGACTTCACCAGGACCTGAAGAAGAGGCAGAAAAACCTGTGAAAACTAAGACTGTTTCTTCCAGTAATGGAGGAGAAAGTTCGAGTCGCAGCGCAGAGAAACGGGCAGCTAATGAAGAAGCTGAAGACTTCACCACAAAGCCTGCTCCTGCCAAAATGTCCAAGTTTGGATTTTCCATAGGCAGTCAGACAACAAAGAAGGCATCTGCAATATCCATCAAACTAGGAGCAAATGTAAGTTGCCCGAGGGCTTTTAATTTTAGGGAAACTGAGGCAAAAAGGGTAGCACTTTGGGAAGGCTTCCTTGCAAAGGGAAACCTTGAATTCCATGAGGGTAACTTGGATAAAGTTTAAGCAGGCATTGCAGGGCCAACTAGTTGTGCATGTGTAAGTACTTCAGGGTGATTAATAACAGGTCAGTTGTCTTAGGAAGCAAAAGACTTGATTGAAATGAACTGTTGATCTTTGAACATAGAGAATAATTTCATAATGAGATTTGATAAGTCTGGAATAATTTCCTAAGGGAAATGAGCAGACTTGTAAAACTGCTCAGGCTACTTTGAAATGAGTGCTGGGAACCTTATGCTATAGGATGCTTAAAGCTGCAAGAAAGCATCTCTTAGATGGCTTAATAGGTTGTCTTCCACTCCAAAGATCTTATTCTGGATGGGGAAGTACAGTTGATTTTTCATGACTTTGCCTGTGCTTTGCAAGGTCAGTATGATTCATTTGTACTTTATGCAAGACACGAGGCTTCCTTACATAGGGTACTAGGAATTCTGATGCCCTTTATTGTCCGGTACAAGGTATCCTTGTGCTTGTTTAGATGTGAATCTGATGAGTCTCTTTACTTCAAAAGCAGTCCTCTATAGCTTGGGCAAGGACAAGCCTGGCACTGCCTCTCCATCTAATACAGTTCATTTACGTTTCCTGCCTACCACTGTGATGGATACATTATAAATCCTTGTCTGCATTAAATTCAAACTGTAATCATGAAAGGCTTGCACCTGCAGTGCCAGCATTCTACAGATCTGCAAAAGATTAAAAGAGTGCTCTGTTACTTTGAGATGGGAGATGTGGGCTGGCAGCGTTCTAGGGTATGAATGCAATCAGGTCAGCTCAGACTGAGCAAGAATTGACAGAGCTGCCTTCTCTGAGCCACCAGCATGCTTCAGTTTCTTATGTCAGAAGATGCTTGCAGTGGCAATAAATTGGGCTCAGGATTTCTGGCTCACTGCATTTAGTGGGTGACTGACAGTGCACCAGATGGGACAGTGCTGAAACTTATCCTGTTTCTTTCCAGTCATTTTTAGTCCCTTAGAACATTACCCATCCCTGCGGAGCAGATGCTTTAAATATGGTACAGTGTTTTACTGTTGCACACTGTCAGTAAAGAACAGCTGTAGACAGTTGCATAAGGACTCTGCTGCAGTATCAGCTTCTATGAGTATATATTAAATAATCACCAATAAAGTAAAAATGGAGAAAGCACTGTATGTAATTGGTTTAGATATCTGGAAGTACTGTAGAAGCAAACTGTTACTGGTGACTTGGCTCTTAGTGGTGTCAAAACAACTTTTGGTACCGCTGTTGTATTACTTGTAACAGTTGTGAGTTTGACAGCTTCCTACACTTTTAAATGGAGGAAGGTTTTTATTGGAAATAAAAATAATACTTTTCAAAGGAGCTTTATATTAATTGGCCTGTGTGATACACACTGATGCTCGTTTGAAAGTATCGAATTAAGCCAAAAAGCTGTTATATTGTTAAAATACTGGAGAATAAACATATTCATCTTTCTGACATTGATGGATAAGAATACTCCAAAAGAATAATGGAAACAGTGACATAGTAAAATTTTGAATACCACAACTTACCCAGGATCTTTTTAATTGTTCATGTCATGCACCAGTGGCTTAGTAGCCTTGCAGTGTGCTAGAAAGTTAAGACCTGCTTGTGGGGAGCTGTAATATGAGAGGGCTGAGCTTGCTCAGAGTGTATCATGCTTAAACAAGCAGTCATTTTTCCTTTTTTGTTAGAGAAACCTTTATGTGCTCGATTCAAAGAAAAACTTTTCCCTCTGATTGCCCGTTTCAGTGAAGATGTTTGACTTCATTTACCAAAATATTTTAAAGGCCAAGGGTAGATTTTTTGAGTTAGTAGACTTACTTTACTTGTTTATTTGGTCTTTTTCAGAAGCCTAAAGAGCCTGTTCCAACCCTGGCTCCAAAAACCCTTTCTGTAGCAGCAGCTTTCAATGAAGATGAAGATGTGAGTAATAAGCCAGTGATCAACACAAAATACCATTGGTGTGGGAGGCAGAGAGAGTGGGTTCTCTAAGGTTTTCTACATAAATGTCAGGAATTTTCAGCCTAGAAGCATCTCTTGTGTTTCTGCTTAAGAATGTACAACTTTGTAGCTCTGTGTTGGTTCAAGAAGTCATTAAAGTGCTGATAACTTTTCCCTGAAAATGAGATGCACAACATAATTTGAATTAATGGTTGCTTTTTCTGGGCTTAATAAAGGGGAGGTGAAGGAAAGTCATGCTTCTGGTTTGCTAAATATCTTGTCATGTCATAAATATCTTGCTCCTTCTTACACAGAGGTCAACAAAGGAATTTGTATTTCAGTCTATAACCTTGTAGAACCTCTGTTCTGTCCTAAGTCTCTTTGCTTTCCTGTGGGGCTGGAGTCCATCCTTTATCTTGTCAGGCATTTGAAATGTTCAAAGGCAAGTGCCCAGCCATGCTCTAACCTCCTTTCTCTCTGCAGAGTGAACCAGAAGAAATGCCTCCAGAAGCCAAGATGCGCATGAAGAACATAGGAAGGTAGGTCAGCTTTTAACTGTGGTTTGGAGAGAGGTGAGTGTGTGAGAATGACACTGACCTCCTCCAGCACAGGTCAGATCTTGCAGATGTCTTAGAAATACAGGAAGATAGAATGGGCTCAGAAATTTTTCTTTCCCGGAAACAGGAAAATTTTCAAATGTTGTGTCTGTAGGTTAAAAGTAGTACATTTACGTTTGAACTTTGAATCTTATTTGCTGCCTTTGCGATGAAGAAATTGATTCCGCATTAAATAGAAACTTGTTTTCTTCTTGGAAAGGTAATGGGTGGGAGTTCCTGCTTGCCACTATGTATCTTTCTGGTTCTCCATTTTGTAAGTTGCCTTGAAGTAGGGCAGTCTGGTGAGGTTTTTTAACTTCTGTACAAGGGGAAGATGCGAATCATCTCTTTCAGAAAGAAAAAAAAAATTGTTTATTTAAACAAATATATGTAGTTCTTCTGCTTGCTACAGATTTGAGTAGAGGGCCAATCCTAAAATTAATAGGGACCTTTTCAGAGTAGGCTTTGCTTAAATTAGGGATGAATTTTAGGAATATGTGTTTTAAAGGTGTTTATCACGATAGACTGCTTTTAAAGTTAATCCATCTGGAGGTTTTCTAGTTTCGTGGGGGTTTTTGTCTCCAGTAGCAAATTTGGATCCTCAGTTTTTTAATCCTTGTGAAGAATTCTTCAGAGCTGCAGCAGTTACTGCCACTCCCACCTCCTGCTGCCCCATCTCATTGCTCTGTTTTGAGATGCTGTGGAGAGATCAGTTCTGTGGCCAATTTGCCGTTGCTGATAGTGAGGACTCCTGATGTAACAGAAAGAAATGTGTGGTGGTTTCTGGCAGCAGATTGGACTTGAAATTGGTGTTTTCAGTGTCCCATTGCACAGACTGCTGTAGTTGAGCTGACTTTCTTAACTGTTCTTGTTTTACTTTTTCACAGGGATACACCAACCTCAGCAGGACCAAATTCCTTCAATAAAGGAAAGCATGGATTTTCTGACAACCAGAAGCTATGGGAACGAAATATAAAATCTCATCTTGGAAATGTCCATGACCAAGAGAATAACTAAATGATGTGGATTACAAGTTGGGTGTTTGGGGGGAGGGGAGGGTGTAACGTTAAAGGAACAGTTTCCTTTTTTAAGAATGGTATGAGACTATCTTTGGAGCCACTTTTTTAAGATTTTGAGTGGTACACTAATGAATTAGTTTGAAATTAGAGGTAATTTATGTTTTCTATACAGATTTCAAGGCATTTGCTAATTTTGTAGTTCATGTGATTAGTTTCAAAAGGTTACAGATAATAAAGAAATTGGAGTGGTACCTTTTTAAGAATTTTTTTTTGGTCAGTGATTAAATAAGGTGGATGAAAAAGGTTACTGTCTCTTTAATCAGGTTAAAATTGAATGCCCGTGCATTCTCACTTCTGGCTCCCTCTTCATAATAGGAGAAACAGTTGACTTCTAGGAATTCTGCTAAAGAGAGAGCATTGTTTTGTGCTAGAAGTGTTACTGGACTATTAATTTGAATATAATCTACACAGGAAATAATAAGAACCTGGATTTTTTTTTCTCCCTGCAGTCACCTTTTTGTTAAGTCTCCGCAAAGTAGGAATTATGTTGCTCTGAGTGGCTCTGGTAACTTAGTTCTAATTTTGTTTTAAACTTCATGTAGGATGTGTAACCTTCTGTGGCCTGTTTCATCCTAAGGAAATGGGCCTTGTCTGTATATTAGATACAGTCTGTAAAGAATATTCACTACAAAGGTAAATCAGTATTTTCAGTGTGCTCCTCTTAAATCATCAGCCTTGAGTAGTGCTTGTTAGCATTTCCTAGTGGTACACGAAAGCCACCACCAAAAATACAAGCTAATGTACATTAAGCTTCACATTTGGTTGAAATATTTTTCTTTACTATGCCTAGAAGGAATAAAAGCCACACCAAAAATCAGTAACTCACTGCTTAAGTATGAAAAATCCAAGATGCACTTTCCCTGTCTTGCCATTTAAAACAAAATGCCTTGATGCTATGACCTCAGTGGACACTATCAGGTCAAAGAATACTCTGTCTGCAGTTTTAATGCTTCTAACAAGTGTCGACTTCAGAAATAAAACTTGACCTTTTCCTGCCTGTCTGCCTTTTGCAGTGATTTTCAGCCATGACATTAGTCTGGTCAGTTTAATTTCCTGGCTTTCATACTGCAGAACAGTGCTGTAGGATTTTAGTAATGACTGTCTAAATTTTAGTCTAATCTAGATTGCATATTTTTAAAACATTGTACTATCAGAACTGGTTAAACAAATTTATCGACAGCAACACCACCACCTGCGTTCCCCCTACCCCAAAAAAGCATAAGTTTTTTTTTAAACTCAAATACCTGATAGTGTCAACCCCTAAATTAATTTCAGCCAGGAACTGGTTGTAGAATTCAGTATACAAATTGCTTTTATCTTGCCTCTAAAACCTTCGTACTGAAGTTGAACCTGCAAGTGCAGAAAGGAAAGTGCATCTTGAAGTGTATTTTTTTATTATTATTATTATTATTATTATTATTTTAGGAAAGCTCTGACCACTTAGACTTTTGAGTTTGTAAGTTCTAAAAAATATTTTTTGTATTTTTGTATTGTATGTGTAATCTTTTTTCTTTTGAAGTCTGATGCAGTTGAATACCTGTAACTGTTTTCTTTAAAAGCCTTGTTATAAACGTAACATAAAAATGTATACATTATTTTTTTTTCCATAGCAGAAATACTTGGTTTTTTAAAACAAAACACACTTTCAAAACTGACTTTCAGGACTTCCAAAACAGATTTGGGCATTACTGGAACTAGGCAAGGCAAACTTTTCACTTATTTTCATCACATGTGGTTATGTTTGTTGAAATAAATCCCTTTAAGATAGTGGTAATTCATAGTGAACAGCTATTTTCTCGTGCTCCTTAGTAGTTGCTCCATATTATGTTGATCACTTTTATTAGGAAAAAAGCAAAACAGAATTTTGAATAAGAAGATAGCTTAGAGATCTGGTAATTTTTTAGTTGACATACCACCACTGTTTTCCACATCTTGGGCTCAAGTAGACACTCATATCCAGAGTTTCCTTGTACTTCAAAATCATTTAGGAAATTGCCAAGCAGAAGAGCAGACACACTAGGAAATACCTTCCATGCCAGTGAGAGAACAAAAGTTATATTTATCTGTCTTACTCCTATGGTGAGTAAATAATTACAGACTGGGAGAGACTGCAGAAGCTTCTAAAGCTCAGTGATCCTGCCTCACCTGATGCAAGTGTTCTCTTCCTGATGCTTCATGGAAGAGAATTGACCAAGGTGGCCTCAGTCCCTGTAGGACTTAGTGCCGGACAAGCTGGATCTTGTAGCTACGAGGTGTCTGCTGGTGTTTAATGTCTGACACTTGAAAGAACAAACTGACTGACCTGAAAGGCAAATGTTACCTAGGAATTCACTTGAAGCTGTGGGCTCTTGTTAGAATATTAGAATAGTCATGGTCTTTGTGTGCTGAGAGCCTCTTTTTTTTTTTTTTTTTCCTAAGAATGTTCGAGAATCCTGAAACTCCTGGTAAACTATCTGATTTAGCTGTCTTTAAGTGCTTCCAGGAGGTGTGCTGAGACCATTAATTGCTTAGAATAGCAAGGTATGTATAGCTGTCAGTGGTTGAAATGTCTATCCATCTAACTTGTGTAGTTTTATCTCAGAAGGCTTATGCTTACTTAGCAGGAATTAGCACCTGAGCAGCCTGCAGAACGCTGAAGACATGAGGTGATGTGAGGAGTTACCTGGTAACCTCCTCTGTGCTACCCTGCAGCTGGGCTGTTTTGGGCCTGCTGGGTTGTAAATGAATCCAAACTCATCTAATGCTAACTATATTAAAATAAAATTAAAAAAAAAGAACCCAAAGAAAAAGAACCAAAACAAACAAAAAAGGCAACCCCCCCCCAAAACCCAATGCCAGAACAGTGCAGTGTACTACTGCTGGCAGTGTTGCAGGCAATCCTGGGTGTAGCCGCTTGACTAATTTCACTCCTTAGAGTATGGGAGGTGCACTGTCCAGATTCTCAGAATCAAGATTTTAGAAGGAAGAAGTCCCAGCCAGCGTGTCTCTAAGGTGCCATTTCTCAGGCTTGTGCCATGTCAGGGATGGCCAGTCACAGGGTACGCTGACCTTTAGCAAAACCAACTCTCTGTGTCCCACCGTGAGCATCACGGCAGCAGCCACAGCTGCTGCCAGATGTGTTGTGCTCCGTCTCTGTGTCTGCCGGGTTTGCAGAGCACCCCTTGACAGGACTGTGCTGAGCTCTGTGTGCTGGCTGTGGCTTTACCAAAGTTTGCTTTGTGAAGAGACTTGGAGGAAAAGTCAGCTTTTGAGAAAAGGGCAGTCTCTGCTTCCTGAAGAGGCAGATGGGTTTTAAACTACTGGAAATCACTGGCATAAGTACAACTCTGTCTAGAGTAAGGTGAGACACATCTGTTTGGAGAAGCAGCAGAGTTTTAAGAAGGCTTTTTTTCTCTGTAGTTAGCAGCCCTAAAGGCTGTTCTGCAAAAAGGTTGGGGTTTTTTGAATTCATTATAAAATTACAAACTGAGGAATGCTGAGCAGTCCTGCCCTTAGGCTACAAAAGGGAAGGTAATGTTCTAAAACCACAATAATTTTTTGTCTAGTTCCTCTGGCAAGAGATGGAAGAACACCATAAATATGGGACAATTAACAATTTGCCTTTTACTGTATCCTGTAAACATTCCTTATTTCTTCTGGTTTTATTAATGAAGGGATCTCCTACTGTTCTGTAATTTTGAAATACTGGCATCTTATATAGTGCTTACCTAGGAAAGCTGCTAGTATCTAATAATGTGGAGCCACTGCCTCGGAGGAGAAGTGTAGTTATCCATGGAATTAAAAGCATGAAACATGAACCGTTAACCTTAAACTCTGGATATAGCATGTTCAGTTTCTGTTTACGAACTTCCATTTAACAGTCTGCAGTGGGGGGAGTCCGAGCAAGATTTAGTCACCAAAGCAAATATTTAGACTGCAGCACACGCCTTTTTGAGGTCTGGACACTTCCAAGCCAGCTGCCTTCAGGCTGGGCAGAGAGGAGGGAGGACTGGCAGTGACTGTCAGCACTGCTAATCAGAGTATGAACCTCTTGGTGCGGTGTTGTACAGTGAGGTCTTAAAAACATCTGCTAAGCTTGTGGTGTAGTTCATAAATCTGGTTTTTGGGATTGGATATCCTGATGTGACAAATGCACAAATGGAGCAAGAGCTCCACTGAAACTTGAAGTCATGAGCGTATGTTGATGTTTTCCTGGCAGCACAAGTTTATTAATGTAAAGGGAATGCAAGTTCTAATAAAAACATCTCTCCTTTTCTCCCCCAGCCTCCCATAATTAGTAAACATAGTAGTCGCACAAACCATGTTGGCTGATGCTCAGTAGTTACAGAATCACAGTTGTGCCTCTGTGAAAGAAGTGTGACTGTGGTGGCCCTCCCTGTTCACAGGCAGACCAGCTGCCACTGTCTAGAACTGCAGTGAGTAACAGGCAGTTGTGAAACTGCAGCCTGTCTCAGGGTGTGCCTTGCTTTTGTTACTTTGATGCTTGTTTAAGAGTCCTGTTCATGTGTAAAATTTAAAGCCATGACAAGAGCTTGGACTATTGCACATCTAAGAGCACCAAATCATTCAGCAGTGCTGTTACCATCTGTAAGGCAAAATACTGCCTCTAGGACAAAACTTTTCCCAGGAGAGGAAGACCAACTTATTTTCAGCAGAGCCCCTTCAAGGTCACACTAGATTTGTGAGCATGTTCCCCAACAGCCCTGGGCCTGAGAGTGACAACAGAGTGACCAGGGGCCTCTCGCCTTCCGCAGCTGGAACTCTTCTGCACAAGAATAGGCCTTGGTAAAGAACTGCTTGAGAGCTGCTGGGTTCCACCCCGCTGTCAGCAGCAGCTCTAAGACTGGCTCCTGAATGTTACCATAATATACACCCCTCCAGCACTGTAGAAATTCACCATGCTTCCTTTAACAGCCAGGAATGACAGTTCTAGCTCAAGTAGAAACAAAGGGGGGTGTGAAATTATCCACACATCAGGTGGCTGGTTTGCATCTATGGTTGCATCCCTGTGGAAGAGTAGTAATTCAACAGTAGGCTACGTTACTCCTTCAGCACTCAGCCTTTGAAACCTGTTTTTGTTTAATTATATACTTGCTTTTTTACTTACAGAGAGCCAATACACTAAAAAGCTCCCTTATCACTTCCCTGAAGAATCAGGATGAACCACAAAAGATAATCAGCCTTTCTGCACCATTGGTGTTGCCTTGAAAGTTCCTGTAACAGCAAATGCAAAGGCACAGGACACTGTTCCCAGCCCAGGAGCAGCTGTACAGCTCATCCTTCAGCCAGGATGACACTGGAGGACAATTTCCACCCCACAACCCCTGCTCAAATATTCATCCCAGAGCAGAGGCCAAGGTGGAAGTGCTGTGTGATGCTTGCCTTGGGGTGCCAGTGCTGTACGGAAACCCAAGTCAAGAGAGCCACCACCTGAAACAAACCACAGTGGTTACAGCGGGTGCCGGGGGGCCGAGCAGATGCCTCCCCCAGCAAGAGGCCTTGCAGCCAGAGTGATTTCAGTACCAATATACACGGTGTTTTGTTAGCACTGTGCTCTTGCAGAGCCACGTTCTGACAAAATTCAGGAGGGCAGCGTGTTTCCTTTCCTCATCCATGTTAATTCTTTGAGCCTTAAGCAGAAATTAAAAAGCAGGCCTTCCTAGAACTATTCAGACCAGACATTAGCCTACATATGGAAAGAAATACTGAGGAGGAATAAACAATTCTGCAACCCCTTCCTCCTCATCCGCCAAAAAAAGTTTCTTGAAAGAGTAATTCATGGCAAAGCTCCGTTTATTTGTTGACAGAATTAACCATAACTTTATACATCTAACACTAAATAAAAAGAGCAGAATGTACAAATCAAATTAATTATGTACAGGAATTCACCAGGAATACTTAATAAATGGACACTTCTCATGAACTTTATTTTAAAAAAATCAAATATCAACTGCATATTTGCAGTCTGACTTCAAATAGATTGCAGAAGGGTAGTGAACATCCTAAGTGCTGAAGTCTAAAGAAAAATGTAAGGCAACACATACGTGGGAACAGCAAAGCCAAAAGTGACACTCCCTACTTACCTCACGCCGTTCTGGAAAGGTAAGGCACAGCGTGTCAGGAAAGGGGCGCACAACATTCAGCTTTGACATTCCTGGCTGAACCTAGTTTAGGAAACAACCTTTTGGGATTTGTTTGGTTGGTTGTTGTTTTTAAAGAGCAGTCTATTGAGTCAGTTACAGCATTTTTACAGTGGATAGGAAGGCTCTGAAATTCACATTCACTTCTGCCTCTTCCATAGGTTGGGCAAATAAATAAACGCACCAAAGATTAAACTAAGGTGCTGGTAATATTCTTTTTGTAAGGTAACACACTAAATATACAAATAATGTTCTAGTATTATTTACAGCTATTTTTCCTTGAACATTTCTTCACTTTAGTAATAATTTGTAGGATAAGAACATTGAAGTAAATTTAAACTTTACCTAGTGCTCTTTTAAATATTTTTTCATCATAATGGCAGTATTTTAATTTTAAGCAGGATGGCTATCTCCAGATTCTTGACCATAAAAAATTCAAGTTACAGCTATCAGTATTTTTTTTAAATATTAATTTTAGTTTTATTCCATTTGGTAATTAGAAAATAATACAATTGTAAAGGGCTGCAGGATGTATAAATAACTACATTATTTTTCTGAAGGAAGACCCTGACCTTTGAAATAGACATCTACAAATTAATTTGGATCCAAGACAGGAACTCGAACTACGCATTGCTGAAAAAATTTCAATAACTGCTTATCTACAGGATTGCGAAGTATAAAAAGAACAGTCCACTCTGTAGCTTAGTAGACAGATACTCACATAGTTAAATAAGATGAAAGGTAGAAATACTAATTCAAATGAGGTGGTTACTTTGCCATAGGGTTTCTTAAATTTTCTTCAGTGGATCTGTTTCTGTAGCACAGAATTATATGCACGTTGTTTTATTTATGAAGTTTACCCTGCAATAGCACAGGTTTCTGGCTCCTTGGGTATCTTGCCACTGTCCAAATGAGGAAATATTTGATACCACTACAGACTGAGAATCATTTAAAGACAGTTCTGATTGTTCATATGCAAAGCACTTTCAGTTACCTCAACAAACATCTGCTTGCTTAAAAATCAACCCAAACAACCAACAATAAAAGAACCCACACCTTGTACACATCAAGATGTGCACTGTTGGTGGTATTAAATAAGGAACATGTAAACTTGGGCCAAGCATGGCTGCGATTCACACTTGGTTGCAGAAACACCTAGTAAGGATTTTTCCATCTATGTGGTATAACACTGGGTAATTAACTGGCCCTAGAAGTATTTTCTTACAGCAGCAGTAATAAGGTCTTCTAGAGACACTGGTAATTTTGAGACAAATCTGATTTTTACCCCATACTAAGATTTTCCTATTTCTCTATCCTGATATTGCTGTGTGTCCTATTTGGGAATTAGCAAGGCTCCTCCTCCGTACAAGATCAGATCGTAACTAGGTGGACTTCTTCACCATGTTTACATTCCCAAAGAAGTGTGCTGCTACACCTTTTTCATTTGAGAGTTTGTACATTAAATGTAGAGCAAAACTAGAAACATCCATCATTAGGCTGCCTGCTTTGGGTACAGACATCAGTGCTGGTGACAGCTTCCTTTAGACAACCAAACATTGACCTAAACATGGCTGTGCACGGAGGCTGCAGGGAAAGCTCCTCCCTCACAAATGAGAAGGAGTTGACTTCTCTAAGGAGTCTCCCTGCAGTGGGCTGTCCTCTGGTCAACTTGAACTCACAATCATCTTGGAGAACCACTTCCTCAGCCTTCAGAAGATCCCTGACCATTATGTGTAAATGATTTTAACAGTGTTTTGCTGCACCTTGGACTGCCACCCACCTACCCGGAATTTAAGTCAATTCTTCAAACTGGGATTCACTAACAGCCAATGGTGCCTCTGCCCAAATAAAAAAGCCTCAATTTTTTTGTATGTCACATGAAGCACATGCTGCACAAAGCATTCTAACACCCCCTTGTCTTGGGGAGTAAACAGACAGAATCCAATAGAAGTAATTTGCTCACAAACCTGAGGAAATGCACATTAAAACAAAAAAAAGAAAGCTACTGATAGCTGTGCATTTCTAGTTTTTAGTGCAGCCTTTTTATATGTTTTTTTCTTTTAATTTTTAAGTTACAGCATGATACTTACTCCATGACACAAAAA
Source organism: Lepidothrix coronata (assembly GCF_001604755.1). NCBI lineage: Eukaryota > Metazoa > Chordata > Aves > Passeriformes > Pipridae > Lepidothrix > Lepidothrix coronata. The sequence goes on from NW_016690364.1 coordinate 1,209,735, forward strand.
ACATTATTCTAACTTTTTTTTTCTTTCAGTTATGGTCAGTACAGACATCTTAGCTTTCAAAGCCTTGGCCCACACTGGAGCATCTTAACTTTTTCCCTCTAGTGCGTGGTGCAGTATTTCGTCACCACAATGTTCAGTACTGAGTAGTAACTGTTTGAAAACAGGCATCATTGAAAGCCCCAGATAACCCATTCAATACTTGCCTCTCACAGATTGTAACACCTCACTCTTCATGCTCTCTCATACACTAAATGGACTCTGTTGTTGTAACATGGGCCACTTCTACTTCTACAGTTTCAATGGCCTGCGTCCCTTCAGCCATTTTCTGTCCTTGCTGTTGTGCCAATACATAATTCACCACCTGCATGATGCTTTGGTCAGAAAGAGTAGAGACTGATGTACATTCCTCAGTAGCTGCAACTGCTTCGATGGCTTCAAGCGTCTCCCCTGTCACTACCACAGTCTCACCCTCACCAGCACCAAAGCTAATCTCGGTTTCTTGCTCCTGCACGTCTGCTGCTAAAATGCTGATGGCATGCTCCACCTGCGTCCCCTGGTTGTGAAACTGAAGAGTATCTTTTTCCAGCATGATTTTGCAGGGTATGTAGTCCCTGTGGAACTTGGTCATGTGCTTCCGCAGGGTCCGGGCATCTATGTAGGCCTCGTTGCACACTGGGCACACGTACGGCCGCTCCCCGGTGTGTGTCCTCACGTGGCGCTTCAGGGAGCGCGCGTCGGCCCAGGCCACCCCGCACGTCAGACACTCAAAGGGCTTCACACCTGTGCTCGGGGGAAAGCAAGGAAGAGATGACCACCAGAGTTCATAAACAGGCATGAGCCACGATGAGAACTGACAGGGAAAAGAGGAGTATGAAAGAACAAAAGGAATGCTGTAACATCTGCCATGTAAGAAAGAGATCCTGTTCACCACTTCTGGGCTACAATATAATGCAACCATAACACATTCAATGGTAAGATTTTCAACAAGTGCTGAGCCCAACTGTCATAGGTTTGAAAAGAAATGTTGGAATTTTTTCCCAATGTGGTGCCCCCACCCCCCCATCTGTTTCTTCCGGGATGGGAGTGGGGGCAGAGCGAAGCTGCACAGGCTGGGCAGGGCAGGGAGGGCTTGGAGTCTTTTGTTTGGGGGCTTTTGGGGTTTGGTCTGGGACAGGACAGAGCAGAAGCCTGGTTTTTGGCCGCCTTGTCCTCTTTTCCTGAAAGGAAATTTTTTCACCACAGGACACCTCATGGAAGACGACTGAGAGAGACCAACCCATCTCAGAGCAAAGTATTCTGCTTTCAAGACTGCCTGTGGGAAAAGGACTTCATTCTTTTTTCATTGCTGGCTGCAAGCACACGTGGCTGCGAGCAGCTTTTGAACTGCTGGGACAGTCCTGCATTTCTCCCTCGGACTGCCGCAGGTTTCTTCCTCCCCATCTGGGGTTTGGGACTTTGTTTTGTTTCTTCTGAAAGTTTTTGATTGCACCTTTTGTTGTTTATTCAGATTTTGTTAATAAAAAGCTGTTTCTTTTCCTTTTCCACACTTCTGTGGAAGTCTCTTAATTTTTAAGTTGTAATCTTGTTAAACTAAGACACCAATCTAACATTTTACTTCTAAAAAACTTTTCAGGATTCCTTTTAATGAAGTTTCTTCCCTGTTTTAAGTGCACACTACTTAATAATATCAATTCTAGTTTTTTTTTTGCTGGTGATGCCTTTCTGAAACCATGTTTTACTTCACAGAATTTGTCACTTACATTTATTTCTAGACACCCTTTGTTTCTGTAAGTCCTTCTGTACACCTACACCTGTTTCACCTTCTCTTCTACACTGCATATGTTCAAATACAGCACCTGATGTTTTTATAATCTTATTCTCCCTCATAACATCCAAGTTCCATGGTCTGTAATATCTAATGGGGCGTATGGGTAGTGACCAATGCCATCTCAATATTGGCTTTTCCTCTGTCACAGTTACTGTAGATCAGGCTATTGCAGGACACTTTATTTAGAAACAAACACAAAATCTCCACTTCAGTAGTTAGACAGCTATTAGATTTACTCATAAGAGCTCTTTAAAAGGAGAAACGCTTCAAAAAAAGTGGGGTTTGCCCTCCAATAGGAGAATATACACTCCCAGCACAGCTGCAACAACAGAATACTCAAAAATCAAATTTCATACTTCAAAAATCAATTTCATACTTCACATCTAAAGTAAAAATGCAGATACTTTTAAAAAAGAAAACTGTAAAATGTTTTCATATTTTCACCAAGCATCCCATAGTTTACTGCTTGTTATAAATCAAGAAGTTGATCAATTTCCAACATTGGTTTGGTTTTGTTTTTTTTAATTTAGGCCAATTATTCTCCTATCTGAAGATTATTTTAACTGTGTGTGGAGAATGTTTTACGACATCCAATTCTTTGCCAGATTTACACCTTTTAATCACTTGTAAAAAAGTTCTTCCATTAAAGTTCTGAGAAAGACAAATTGGCCTTGTCCCTGTGTGTGACTGGAGTTTTAGAAAGATCCCAGGAGCCACCTCTGGGAATCACTGGCAGCAAGTTATCAAGCCAGGACTAGCTTAAACCTAACTGGAGAATCTGTAAGAACTCCTACATGTCTTACCAGATAGGATATACACAGACTCAAAGAAATAATTATCCCTCTCTCCACCATGGTTTTAGGGGTTGAGGGATGTCATCACTGTTTTCTACATACCTTCATGATTGTTCACGTGTCTCCTATATTCCCGGAGTTGGGTGAATTTTCTTCCACAATGCTCACAAACTCGTTCCAGATTTTGTTTTGCTCTTCCTTTTTTACCGTGTGTTGCTTTCTTTACATGTCTTCTGTACAAAGCCTTCTCATAAAATTCTTTTCCACATACATTACACCTAAAATGGGTTAAGTGAGAAATCTATTAAAATCATTATGGTACACTTATGTATTTAAACCAAAATGCACTTGAGTTATGGTAGGCAAAGTTTAATGGGAATACTGTCTCATATAACAAGCAGTTCCCTAATTAGAAGTAACACTGTTGGACTGAATTACATTTTCTCTTATCCACAGCCACAAAGATTCCACTTACCTTCTAGGGAAGTGAGATCCCACACAAAGCATTTCTAACTTCATCAATTATATTTATCCTCACACTATGTCATGTATCTTAGTCCCAGGACTATCTCAGCAGGTTAACAGCTAAACCACACTGTTTAAAGTCACCCACCCATTCTCAAGACCCCAGTCACCACCAATCAAATGGTACTTTTAGAGTGGACTAGGTAGTTCCTTGTTGGCTGGCTGTGGATCTGTATAACCTCCTTTTGATTAGTACATTTCAGCTGTTAATTTTCTCTTACCTATAAGGGTCTGTGACAGAATGAGACTTTACATGAGAATACCAGTCTTTCTTCCAGCTGTAACATTTTCCACAGAACTGACACTGAAATGGCTTCACACCTAAATGTTTATTCATATGCTGCCGAAGATCTCGTGCTTCATAGAAACTTTTGTCACACCTGTAAGAGTAAATGTTTTAGCAACCTATATAAGAAAGGCACTGGGACCCTATTCTTTAATAGCAACTAAAGTCTTTGAGAACACCTACTGCATCATCAATATTTATATAAAGCACAATCCCTTTCCAAACTAGGGAAAATTAAAAAAAACAGCAGCTTGTTTGAAAGCCTGGGATAAAACCTGAGGACCTCTGAAACACACTGTCTCTTATGAGTAACTACATTCTTTCTGTTATTTGGATGGGGAATAATCAAAGTCAAAACAACTCGGAGACATAAGAAATTTGTATTATACCATATGAACATAGGAGGGCATTAACAGCTGCTTCTTCCCTTAAGAGGATTAATTACTGATACACAGACAACTGGAATTTGTTCTTTGTAATGTTCAAATGTAGTTTTTTTAGAAATGAAAATATCAAATCCATGATCCTACAAGAAAGCATCTGAAAGTAGTGATACTCATTCCTTAGCTAGATGCTTATACACATCTAAATCCAGGCAACCTTATTGTTTTCCTTCATTTATACCTTGCCACAATATGACTATATAGCTCTTCTTGGTATGAAGAGCTATGGTATAGCTCTTCTCTCTCTACAGAGACCGGTCTAATCAAAGACATGGTTTCTCCCTTTGAAAGAAATTCTGCTGATCATCTCTATCTCCTCGCTCATGTAACATCACAGAGCTCTATGACTCAAAAAGGGACAGAGGCAGAGAAATGTCAGCAAGCAAAGGTGGAGGATTCAACTTCTGTAGACGATCAACCACCGGAATGAGGAAATCTCAGAATTCTCAACCTCCAGTGGAATCTGAAAATATAAAATAGCTTCCACGCAGGAACAAAACTTTTTACATTACATTTCCTGAATAATGGGCATTCTGGACAGGAGAAAAAGTTTTCTTTGCTTTTGAGGGCAGGGGGGAAAATAGGTGATGATCCTTGAGCCACCCAAACAAACTCCTCCTCCTAGGCTGCAAAAAATGACAGCTCCTCTTCAAATGGGGCTCTCGGAGATCCTTGGTTCACACAGCCACATCAAAAAGTATCACAAAGATTGGCACTCGGTGCTCTCTCCTCAAGGATTGCATATTTGGAGAAGTCATTAGAGAAGTACAAAACTCAAACAACCACCACCCTCTAACACACACAAATGAAAGCAATCAAACAAACACATCACTGAAAAACTTCCACAACCATTTTAGGAAAATAACTCATGTTCAGCTTCACTCAGCTTGGCCAGAAGTTCAAACTAAAGCCTGGCAGTGATGTTTCCATTCCAAGCTACCAAATTAAAAAACTAAAGTCTGGTTATTGCTTAGTGAAGGTCTCTAAACCATTTGAGAAAACATCAATAATATCTTTAGTAGAGATCTTTGCAGCAGAAGCAGCAAGGACTGTGTCTATCTTGAAGAAGCTGGGGATTCAAAATATCTTCTCTGTCTAGGTGATCTTTTCCATCCATTACTCTACTGCCTTAAACAAAAAAAATTCATTTTTAAAACATATTTCGCCTTCAAACCAAAACTGCCTTCCCTAATGTGTTTCATGAAATAGTGTCTGTGGCCTCTATTAGGTCTTTCTTTGTACTTCTAGGATTAATATTTTTAGCATTAAAAAGCACTAAAGAACATTGCTGACAGAATTAAAGTAAGTTTTCAGCACTCAGAAAATATTATTTTTGCTAGCATGCAGCAGCACTACCAGAGATACCTTAAACAATACTTCAGATTATTGCTTTCATTAAAATCTTGAGATGCTACAGGCACTCATAAATTGTGCAACTCCTCTTAATACTTGAGAGAGCTTCCCAGGGACCTAACTGAGAGTTCAAAAAAATTAAGCACTATTTGTCCTTCTTGGTCACTTGAAAGGTTCCCCTATAGTCTGCTTGGTCATGGAAAAAGTATCCACGTTTCACTAATGCACTAAGAGATGCACTCTTTCCAAGTACACTTTCTGCTAAACTGAAGTCCACAATGCAAAGATATTTAAGTGGTTTTGCATGTTTTATAATCAAATTAAATGCAACAGTCAGTGAGTCTTGATTTATGATGATGTTCCCGCAGAGCTGTTTGCTAAACACAGTGTGCATTGCGATGCACACAAGTACCTGACCTTGTAGACTATACAGGACATTTTCAAATTAAACTGAAATCACCTATCACACTTAGAGAGGGCAAAACCAGGCTGAAGGCCCTTGGCCTCTGACAACCTTACCACTCCTATCTGTCCTACAAAGGAGCTGTAAACCCACATAGCTACAGATTACAGCACCTGTTACAGTGCAAACACACTCATTAGAGAACAACTGTGTGAAACCAGAGCCAGGTTACAGTTTAAAACCAAGCTTTTGCTCTCCAACACATGTATTTACAAAAATGTGGTTTTTTACTTTTATGCTTTAAAAGTCTTATCTCAGGCCAGTGGAATAGTTTTACACTACAACAAGGAGCTGCTTTTGACCTTTAAAATTATGAGGATCTTAATGTTAAGAAAAAAAGCCCACCAAAGAAACCCACCAACCAACTTACTGAGTACACTGATATCCACGAACTTCAGGCTTTGGTTGGTGTTTCTTTATGTGTTTACTGAGCCCTGATGCCCTGTGGAAGGATTTTCCACAGATGGAGCAAAGATACTTGGATTCTCCTGAAAAAAACAAAACAAAATATGTTACCAAGCCAGGCCTCCATTTCTCTGGAGTGCTTTGTGAGAGTGGTTTTTTTAATTCTCATATAGTTTATCTTAAGTAATCAGAGCAGTACTACAAAGAGAAGTTGGTTTAATTACACAGACAGAATTTTTAAGTGTATTTTGTATGTGCTAATGCAATAATACACAAAGAGTGGAGTAGCAACTCTAAACTGCTTTATTTCACTTTTTTTACACACAAGTACCTCATTGCAGCTACTAATCAGCCATGAGAAGAGAGCAGTCTAAAAACTGCCCTCTTGTGTGAAACCCACCTCCCAATTGCCTGTGTTCACATATTATGCAACTTTTCCAGCAACACAGCATTGCTTAATTAATTGTATTAAATCTTGAACTTGTGGAACAATACCTTAAAATAAAAATTTCTGCTCCAATTCATCAATGTAGGAGTGATGAGTACTAATATATTAAATATAATATATACTTGTATTAAATTATTATACTGTCATTCTTTCACATCCTAAGATCTTTCAAGACACCAGGCTTTTTAAAATGTCAGCATTAGTTCAGCAAGTCTTGTAAAACGTACATGGAGATTTTGAGATATTTAACTTGTTTTCCTCTAGAAGTATAGGCTGGAAGTGTAAGTGCTTTAAAACATTCCAGCTTGCTGTCTATTTTTTGTTGAAGTGACATGATACATTAAATATGTACATAAAACCACAGGAAAAACCAACCACAATTCCCTGTTCTTGTATAGAACATCTGCATAATAACATTAAGCTATGGTAAAATAAGCCCAGAAAATGACTACTTCCCTCTATTTCTGCTGCCTGACCATTAGAGGAAAAAGGAGAAACTGCCATTTCTTTTTTTAAACAGTGCCTTTGACACTGAAGAACAATAACGAAGTTCAGCAGCACAGAACAGCCAGACAAAGGAAAAGGATTCCCTTTCTCATCACTTACCTGTATGAATGCTCATGTGTTCCTGAAGACTTCTTTTTGTGACAAAAGACTTTTCACACAAGTCACACTTGAACTGTTTCTGTACTTCATGGAGAGCCAAGTGCATTTTTAATCCATGCTTATATGTAAAGGTCTTTCCGCAAACCTGAAAAAATCCGCATGTGGTGAAATAGAACAAACAAAAATCATTATATAATACGTGTTTAACTTCAAACACAACAAAACCTCCTCTATTTCTTGGGAACTAGGATGGCCACACCTTTGATTTTGCACCAGTGATAGAGCTGGTCTATTAAAAAAAGGAATACTCGAGGGAAGACATTCTTCTAGACACAGGAATGTGGACTTTCACAACTCAAATTCATTCTAGTTTTCTTGCTCTCAGACTGCAAGCAATTTCATCAGGATGTTACAGCAGCATTCCCTATTCTGAAGTGACTAAAATTAACATGAATTTTAGGGCACAGCATCAATACCAAAATATCAAGAGACCACTACCGATTTGATTCTGAGGGTAAAATGACTTTACCTTGCATGCGTGTGGTTTTACACCTGTATGTTTGAGCATATGTATTCTGAGAGAATAGGGCTTAGGCAGAGTTCTCCCACAGATATCACACACGAATTCCCGTTTGGTTCTCCCTTTCACTGCAGACACACCCGTCCCTTCCGCACTCGTAGCTGCGGGGTTGGCTTCGGTCTTCCGAGTGTGCCGGACAAGGTGGGCCCGCAGGGATGCACCGTACTGGAATTCCTTTTTACACAGCTGGCAAAGAAAATATCACAACTTTACTTTGCTTTTAATGCTCAAAATTAAATTAAAAACCAAAAAGGTAATCAAAGATTTGGAGTAGAGTAATAGGGTTAAATCTATAACCTGACTCCAATAGGTATTTTATCTCAGATTAATTAATAGTTACACATTTTTAATCTTATGGCCAAGTGGCTGCACCACATTTTACCCCACCCCACCCAGATCAAGACTGCATCTGACTCTGAAATCCTTAAGGAAAATAGAAGCTTGTACCAAGAAAAGGCAAAAAAAAATAATTACTAACGTCATTACTCAATGAATTTTCATTAAGAGGGAGGTTTACAGACAAAAAAAAAAACCCTCAACTTACAGGACATTTATATTCTTGAGATCTTTCATGTTTCAGTGTGTGCATTATAAGTGCATAGCGCCGCTGGAACACCATTCCACACTCTGTGCACTTGTGCTGAGCTTCAACTTCGTTATTTTCTGTGGTCTCTCTTTTGGACTGTTTCATTTTTTTCCCTCTTTGTACCAGCTTCATGGCAACCTAGGTTGGAAAAACATAACTCTTAAATGAATTTTGCTACACTGTATTTCATACTTCCTCTGCAAGTGAGTACTAAAAACTGATTTTTCTGTGTTGCTATAATACCTGTTAATTTTGCAAAGTTAACCTAGCTTCTAGAAAGTTACCTTATTTCAGTTCACTACAAAACTACAGATCTCATGGTGAGTGACAAACTGGTCTTAAAACTGTAAACTGGCTATGATAATGGGCACACAACGATTTAGCAGTTCAGGGACAAATAACTATTCAGCCCTGAGTAATTGCCTAAGTGAGAGCTAAGGGATAGTTACAGGGAAATCACAAAGTACTACCAGTCACAATTTCCATCAAATGTTTCTAACCCTTTGTTGAACCTCAACTTCCCTTTTCAGAATTTATATTAGCTTTGCTAGAAAAGTCATCATATTAAATAAATTTAAAAAAAAGGCCTATGAGCTATTAATAACCTACCAAAAATTCACAGTATTTAAGCAAATTAATTCTTTCAGATTAAGAGTATTCCAGCTTTCCTGGAGATTTTTTTATGTAAGGCACTAGTGGTTTTTTGTTAGGCATCATTGACAGTGCTACCTGGAGCTGATAATCTCATTTTCCTCTGTAGAAACTCACTGTCAAATTCTTTAGAAGCCAAATTGTAAGTGATCAGGCTGAAATTTCCTGTATCAGGACCCTCTGGGGTTCTGAGAATAAGGCAAGGGAAGGAAATACAAGCATCCCTATTTCTTTGTCCTGTTCTCCCAACAAGCAAGGTATCTAACAGTTTTTAAAACATGCCAGCCCTTCCATGCCTCTGGAAGCCAAACAAACTCAATACAGAGACAACATTTTCATATATTTTTTTAAATTTTACCGTTGATCTGAAAACTTAGGCAAACTTAGCGAAATTGTGAAGCCACAAAAGTAATTTTGTTCAGTGTGTGATTAGTAAGAGCTTGGAAAGTAATTCCTACACAGCACACCTCATCCCCGGTATCTGAATGCCAAGTGGAAGCACTGTAATTCAAGTCGGCAGCATTTTCCCTGCAATCAGTTTCCTGGTATTCTGCCAGCATCAAACCTGGGAACTCAGAAAGGAGTGTCTCCTTCCCAAAGCTTATGACACATCCAGTGCCATAGGGGGAAGCTGAGGGATGCCCGAGACAAAAGCACTAAAAGCTATGAAATGAGTTAGGAAAGGAGAAACCCATTCCTGAATCCAATCCCGAGCAATTATCTAAACCAACTGCTTTTTTCCATAGGTGGTCACTGTTTGTGGACCTCATGTGTCAATGGGCTGGATTTAAAAACTGCAAAGTAAGTTAACAGGAGTTGTTCCTGAAGGTAAATATTCCCCCCTCCCAAAACAGAACAAAAACTTGTCATTTTCCAACCCTCATAAATAGGCTGCTCAAGTATTTTGACTGCGCTAGTTCTAACACCTGGGATTTGAACTGTCCATCAGTAGGAAAGAGACTAATGCTACAGTTTCTGGCTATGAGGGTGTTGTAATGATAACAAATTATTCCCCTGTGTGTGGAACTGGTGGCTAAACATTCAGTATATTCGAGTGCTAGAGTTTTTAACATCAACGCTCTTGGAACCTTTTTTCTGAACTGACCCCAATCTGAAGGTAGCAGGACTGCATTATTGTGACTTATGACTACATCTTAAGATCCACACGGGATGTCAAATTTTTCTTTCCCAATGCTGTTTTCCAGTCTGAACAAGTGTAGGGTCTCACTTCCCTAATAGATAAATACATTTGTCTATGACTGACATACACATGACATAGTTAAGAATTAAATTCACAGATCATTGAGGACTGCTGTGAGAAGATACTGAGGCTGGGCTAAGATCACTGAGCATACTCAAAATCTTTAATATGGAAGGAATATTGATGCCAAGTCAATGGGATTTTTTGTTTGTTTGGTTTTTTTTTGGGAAGCAGTCTTTTCAGATAGGTTTTGAAACACTGGTAATTACTGACAACAGGCCTTATGCCAGATAGAATACCTGCTGTACTGCAGATTTAGGATTTGTCTTTCTGCTTTGCAGTTTCTTTTCAATTCCTTTATGCAATCTGATATATCCCCCTTCACTGACAGAACGCTGGCGAAGCTTGCTCTTGTAAGTATCATCCTGGCTGGAAGCAAGGTTTTCCTGCGGGGAAACTGGGATGCTCTGTTCGTTACTTGTTTGCGTGAGTGTCTCTGAGGAGTCTTCAGCAGCAGTGTCCACATGTGCTTTATCACTTTCATTTTGAACGGTCTCGGTTTCTGTTTGACTCTCTGTGTCCACATCTTCCACACCCAACCTTTCGTAGAGGCTGTTTGAAATGCTCTCCACCAGCTGGATCTTGATGTAATTCTCAGCTTTTTCACACTGCTCCTCAGGCTGTGGAAGATCATGGGGAGTGGCCTCCAGAGGCTCTGGGTGCAGGAGGTTGGGCTGGGGTGCTGCTGCCTCCTCTGTCCCAGCAGAGGAAGGAGCTCCGTTCACAGCTACTGGCACTTCACTGTCTGTGAGCTTAAGCGGTTCAGCACCATCCGTGGGCTGTGTCTCAGCTTCAGCCTGCTCTGCTAAGTTCTGTGTTGACTCCACAGTTTGAATGTCTCCCTTTTGGTACACCGTGATTTGTTTCTCTTCCATCTGTTTGTGCACATTTTCACAGATTTCCAGGACATCCGTCATGAAGAGATGCCGGGCAAGCATGGCCACTTCTGCCATGCTACAGAAGTCAAAAGTTAATTCTGAAGTGTAAGCAAATTCCAACAGAGGCAGGAAACTGGATTTGCAGAACCCTACCAGGAATAAAACAAGGTATTAGAGCAAGTACTGATGACCCGAATTACACCAAAATATCCCATGATGAATACAACTGTTCACCTTTGATATGGTTAAGTCTGAAATTTAGAGCAAAACATACTTTGAAATAACACTGAAGTCTCTCCACTGGGACTCAATTAGTTGTCATTTACACAAAAGCTTTCTCCTCATGTATTTTCTATGGGTAAGTAAGCTCAGACAACTTTTCCAATAACTACATAGAACTTAGGTAGTTTCACAATAAAATTCCCTAGAAAAATGTTTCAAGATGCTGGGAGAGCCACAATATTTTTGAGACACATTAATTTAACCAAAATTTTTCTGGACCTGCTACATTCAGAAAGCACTCAGGACTTAAGTATCAACTGATGCGGCAGAAAAATAAAACAAAAAAATAGCTATTGGAAACAACAAATATATGGATATATAGATAGAAATGCTTAAATATAAGAATTTGGTAAAATTTTCCACAGTTGTGTAAATCATGAATCAAGCATTTGATCTGGGGGAGCTTCTGGACCTTCATATTAGAAATGTATTGTTCACACAGAGACAGGCACAGTTAAGAACTCATGAGAAAGCAATGCAGAAGGCATATGTTCTGTACAGTATTCTTCATCACTACAAACCTGTTTTTAAAGCATTAATTTTAGAATTGTCTCCAATCTTTAACATACCAGAAGGTTTGAGAAATAAGCAGACATGCATAATATTACTTCAGAGAATTAAGAAACAATTTAGCATTTGGTAAGCTAAACAGCTCTCCAAGAAGCTAGTCAACATCCCCCACTGATGTATTCAACATTTGATTATGTTCCCTTTTAATGTCTGTGACCAATACAAGGAGGAAACACACTTAAGTAAGGTAAAAAAATCAATCAAAAGCTTCTCAGATATTTTAAGATGAAATACCATAGTCCACGGAAAATCAGATTGGACAAAATCAGAGGGATTGCTTTAGCATTAAAATCCACACAAAATACTTTTAGATTAAAAGAGAGAAAAAAGCATGATAAAAATATTTGGTTGTCTTGAACATTAAAAAAAGACTGAATTAAACACCTTACTTAGGATATTATGATTTCTAGCTTTGAAACCCACAGCAATTCACCTGACAGATCCACTATAGCTTCATGACTAGTGACAGCTCCCTTTTCAATGAAGAGCTCTCGGAAGTACTCGCTGTTGGCTGCCAAGACAGATTTGTGAGCTTTGTACTCCTCTCCTTCAATCAGCAAAGTCACATCACAGAACTGATTGGACAGCCTCTGCTGATTCAGCTGGTTTAAGACTGACAGACAATGTTTGGAAGATGACTGCTTCACAAGGCCCTTACTGTCCACCTGTCATAAACAACATTATGAAAATTTCATTACATTTAGATTGTGCCTTTTTAAGCATTCACACTGAAATACAGAAAAGGATTATTTTCTGCAACCATGCAATCAGTTCAAGCCTGTATAACATAAAGCTTAAATTTACTATTGTTTTCTTCTTTAAGCTTCACCCTCCCTGCAAACACAGTTAAAAGAACACAACTGGAAAAATGGGAAGACACATTCAAACAGTTCTTTGACCATGTTTTTCTATGCTACAGTCTGAAATGGTTTCCAGATTTGTGTCTTTACATGCCCATGAGCCTGCACTTATGAACAAGAACTTTATGTATCAGTATAGCATCATTTATTAAGGAACAGATAAAGAGCCCAAGACAATCTTGTATGTGATGTTTTACCACTGGTAATTTTGCCATTCATTTTACCTTGGATTCTATATGCACAAATAGGAGTCAGGATGATTTTCTTTTTCAACAGTGGTGTACTATAATTAATTTCATGTCATCTATACCAGTAACCCGTTTGCACATATTCAATATCTTTGGCAAAATTTATATTGTTTTGCTACTACAAGATTATCAAAACAATGGAAAATAAGTACATGACCAAGAATGCAGAAACAGACAATTCAAATTCATTCAGATGTAAACAATGGTACTTACAAACACAAGCTCATGCTTTGCTATTGGCTTCTTCTTCACAGGCTTTGGGGATGCAGCTGGAATTGATCCTGTGTTACTCAATTCATCATCTGTTTCATTGCTGTCTTCATGAGATTTTGCATCCAGTCCTAGTTCCCCCAGCATTTCAGAAGGATCTGACAGAGATCTAGAGCGATCCAGCTTTTCTTGGCACTTGCTGCATTCTTTAATGTAATCTTTAACCTGCTTAAGGATACCTAAGGAAAATTAATGGAGCTTAATTAGGCTTCTCATTGTAATTGAATTTATCTTAAACACACAATTAAACATGTAGGTGATTAGCACAACCATATTACATGCTAACCAAGGAAAGGGAAGTAAATTGCCTACACGTTCCTACTTCACATTACCAGTTCTGATTCTCTCACACCATTTCATGATACTGCATGTTACTACTGTAACCCATTAATTTGAAATAACATTTAGAATGTCACTACATCAAGCAAACTCTCCCAGAAAGATTTTTAAGGCTAGAAAAAAATAATAGTACTTGGACATTTACTGTAAGAATCCCAAGACAATGAAACCTGCAATGTAATCCTGCATTTAGCCAACACGAATGGCTTGTTCTTATTGAAGGGGACAGGAATTGGACTGCTCACCTAAGGGTTTTTACAAAAATTGGGATCAACTGTGTTTTATGCAATGATGATGATACATATTATTAACACTGATTTAAATCAATTGCTTATAATTTTGGAATTTAAACCAAGTAATTCCCACCACTACTCTAATCAGTGTAACTAAATAATTTTAGATACTTAACAATTCCTAAACCCAGGGTCCTCTTCTAGTTACCCAGACATTTTCTGCGTATGGCTTTCAATCCAAATTGATTTCCTTCACTAGGAGAATATAAGAACATACGTAACAGCCATGCCTCTATAGTTCAAACCCAGCACAGCTCAAAAACTTGGCTGACAGTCTTAGACTTGCACTGCTCACACCTTCTCAGGGTATGAGATGCACTATCATTCCATATGTATCCCTGTAAAGATCAGGAAAACACACACTTAAGGCAACCCAAGACATTCACGCCTATTTCAAACACTTTTACATTTTCTTGATTTTATCTCAAATTAGGGCTAGTTCTCAGCACAGGAGGTGTCTGGTCTTCAAATCACGTATCCAACACCCATCCTGGCCCTTGGGCCATGCTCCAGCCCATTGCTTCCCAGCTGGAGCAGACAAACACTAGACTGACACCCATCTCCCCACATGACACCTGGGCCAAAGCTGCTGTCCACTGGAAGCCCAAGAATATTGCAATGGCAAAGGAAAACAATGTTTTAAAGGAAACATAATACTTGAACTGAAAGCAGGGAATGAATTTTAGGATTTTCAGTGCAAGAGAAACAGGAGAGTACAGGTTGTGCAAATAAAGGTGACTAGTAGCCTCAAAAGATGCAGGATACAGAATGCTCTCTCCTGACAAACAGAAGATGTGATGAGGTCCATCGGGGAAGTTTCCAGCACAGGGTGACAGTAGATGCTAGAACAGTCCAATACTGGGCAGACAATGAGAATGCAGATAAAGGCAAGGAAACCACCATCCAGAATAGATATATCAACTTTGAGACAACAAATTCTTTTCCACATCAAAGGGTATTCAAGTCAAGGAGATCTGTACTGGAAGGATGTGTTGCATCCAGAGCAAACCCCCTCCAAATCAAGATAGGGAAAAACAAAGCTGAAATGACAGACTTGCTAACTGATGAAGAAAGTAGAACAAGAGAAGCAATACAGACACAATCTGGGCCCTTGGCAAGTGAAAAGCAGGATATTTTTTAATGGATACCTAGGACTAAAAGTAGAACAGCAAATCCAAAGGGAATAAGATGTCAAGTCACTGGCTCAGCCAAAAGAAGGCCCCAACTGGGAATTATTGCTGTTCATGCACCACCATTTTCAACAGCTGTGATATCACTCAGGACTCAGCTGAGAATTGGTCTGGTCTTTTCAGCTTCTCATTGGAAGAAAGAGATAAATATAAAAACGAGTGTCAGGACTGCAAACCACCACTGGCAGCTGTAGTACCTAAACATGATCACCATCCACATGCACGGATGAAGTTAAAAGCTAACCTGAGTCACATGGAACGGATTATCTCCCTATACAAGGCATTCCCTTTAAGAAGTCCCTGCCTTAACCGAGCTGTATGCAACACCTGGAGGGGGACAGTCCTGTTCCGTGTTTCCATATATTCAAAGGAGGGCTACTGGGTAAGAAGCCCTAGGACAATTTGCTGGCCAAGGTGCACCTCGCAGAGCGAGCCCTGCCCCTTGAGGAGTGACACAGACCACGTGCTTCGAGGTGGCACCGGTAATCTGCTCTCCTGCTCTCTCCAGGGAGGACACCAGGACATCCCTTCAGGACCCTGCAGTACGAGAGAGACACGAAGCTCCTGGAGCGGGGCCAGTGGAGGGAACAAAGATAATTAAGGGACTGGAGCTAGGTCTGTTCTGCCTCGAGAAGAGACGGCTGAGAGGGGACCTCATCAGTGTCTGTAAGTATCAGGAGAGGCTGTCAAGAGGATGGAGCCGGGCTCTGCTCGGTGGTGCCAAGGAATAGGACGAGAGGCAACAGGCAGAAACTGATGCCCAGGAAATTCCACCAGAACATGAGGAAGAACTTTTTTACTGTGCAAGTGACTGTGTGCTAGAACAGACTGCCCAGAGGGGGTGTGGAGTCTCCCTCACCCCAGATATTCAAGACCCGTCCGGACACAATCCTGTGCCGTGTGCTCAGGGATGACCCTGCTTGAGCAGGGAGGCTGGACCAGACGACCCACTGTGGTCCTTCCCAGCCTGTCCCAGCCTGTGACTCTGCCCTAGCGCCTCAGTAGCCGCAGCCCCGTCCGCCCGCTCCGTCTCCCGCGGCTGCACCCACCTCTCCACCAGTACTTCTGCGAGAGCCCCTGCCATGTCTGCAGGCGGGTGCGGTGCCCGCCGTCGGGCGCCAGGTGCGCGTTGCGGATGAGGCGTGCGCGGCGCTCGGCCTGCAGCACCACCTCCAGCTCGGCGAAGCGCTGCTGGTCGCGCTGCCGCCGCTGGTAGTACAGGGTCCCGCCGCGCACCACGTAGCAGGCGGCGGCCTTGCGGATCTTCCGCTTGGCGTTGCCCTCCGTGCCCGGCGCGTACGGCTCCCGCTCGTTGGTCAGGTACCGCAGGATGGCCAGGTAGCTCTCCTCGCTGGACATGACGGGGGGGGGAGGGGCGCGGGAGCTACCCCCCGCGCCCTCGGAGCCGCTGCCGGGGCGGGGAAGGGGGCTGGGCCCCGGGGCCAGCGGGAGCCGCGCCCGGGGGGGAACTGGAGTGTCGCGGCCCCGGGCGGCGGGAGGGAGGGAGAAGCTCGGGCAGCGGCCGCGGCGGAAAGACAAAATGGCTGCTGCACAATCGGAAGTGACGCAAGAGCCACCGCGCGCGGGAGGGGCGGGGCAGGGGCGGGCACGCGGGGAAGGCGCCGCTCGCGATGGGGGAGTGGGGTGGCCATCTTGGAACCGGGCAGAGGAGAGGCCGCGCGGGGGCCGGGGCGGCCATCTTGGAGCCGGGCAGAGCCTGCGGGGGAGGGCGCGGCCGTGGCGCCGTGAGCGCTCCCGAATAAATAAATCCCTTTGGAACCCTGGCTCCGAAACGAGGGGCCTCTGCTCCAGAACTGCCACGGGAGCAAGGGCAGTGAGCAGACGAACAGTGAGATTCGGGCTGCACTGTGATCAGGAGCAGCACCGGCGCGGGCCTCGGTGCGCTCTGTATCACCTGTGAGAGGCGAGGGAGAAAGTATTTTAAACGTCAGCTGCTGGTTCTCCTTGTCTGAACTCTGACCCGGCTTTTACACTCGTAACAGAGACAGGAAATGAAAGGCAGGAACCGCGGGGTGTCAGCCCAGCCAAGGGCGCCGCAGCAGTGACCCTTCCCCTGCGCTCGGTACTTGGGAGCACAGGGGTCCCCACACAGGGATACCGACGGGATGGAGCGAGGCTGACGGAAGATTCCGTTTATATATAAAAGGGAGGGTGTTTTGTGGTTTTTGTTTGTTTGGGTTTTTTTTTTAACGATGGTGGTGGTCGAATAATGGAACAGGTTGCCCTAAGAGGTTCTGGGACCTCTGTCCTTGGAGCTGTTCAAACCTCAGCTGGATACTCATCTCAGCAACCTGATGTAAAATAGACATGCTTTGAGGAAGGCGTTGGAGTAGCTGACCTTTGGAGATCCTTTTCAACCTATTTTTTGGGCCTATGACCAATTTAAGTATTCAATTTTTGGTGATAAATACGTGATAGAGGATCAATGACATTGCATTAGGAAAACACGATATTAATTCCCATGTTAATTCCCTGTATTACAACTATGTTGAGGTTAATGTCCTGCTCTGAACAGGCTGCTTCACTCACTTGAAGCATAGCTTGTGACAGGAGTAACCTGATGAGCTGTTACTCCACCAGATCATTTAGAACTCAGCCATAAACATCAAGGAAGAAGCATTTCAGGGCACCTCTGCAGTAACACCAGGCAGCCAAAGCCTGCAAACTTCAAAGAATTAACAAATAGTGTCTTATAAATTAGTCCTATGTGACAGTTTATATTAATGGTATTTCAAGCAGATTGTAAAAGCTCATCTTCTTTTTCAGCTTTTTAGCTGAAAACTTTCACAAGGGCACGGGGTACCAGGTGCTTTGTATGACACTTGACATGATCAGGATTTGTATCATCACCACTAGTATCAGTAATTTTCAGTGGTGTTTCCAGCCTTCAGTTTTAGATGACTAAAAATCCTTTCCAGATTCTGGCTCCTTCACTTTCAAGTATCTTAATCAGTTTAAAAGCCTTCAATCTCATTCTAAACATGAGCAGCTCCTACGCATTTTTTAATTACCAAAAAGCAGAATTGTTTGGAAGGTAATGGGGCAAATCCCATTAATGTAATCAAGCTGGGCCTTTTTTAAAAGGGTTGAAGACTTCACTCAGACCCATATCTATTTTATTAGGAAACTCAAAACAAAGCATAACTCAAAAATACAGCCTGTAACCCAGAGTGCCCATTACAGCCATTGTGGGTTTGAAGCCCTAAAGAACTGCAGGAAGCAGAACTGTAAGAACACAGCTGCTTCCTTGACCAGTTTAGTAGGATACCAAAGCAAGCCCTCAAAGCTAACAGGCATCAAGATGTGGCATCAGTAAATTGAGAAGTAGCTCATCCAGAAAATAGGTTTGTCTTCTGTTATGGTTCTGGTAGGTAAGTCAGAGGACTTTGCTTTGCCAGGGCTATTGGTGTCCAGCAAAACTGTGGCAAAGTTTGGGCATGTTGTCTGCACAGCACAATTACTAAGGCAGGCAGGTATTTCCCATGAGAAATTTCAATCCCTCTAGTGGTGGGAGGGTGAATTACTAAGGGGAACCCCATCTGCATTCTGGAAGTTAAATATGAACCTCATTAAACAGGCTTTAAGCAAGCATGTACTGTCAGCTGCATTTGAACACATTCAACCTTCACAGGCATCTTTTTCCTGACAACAGCTTCCAGTAATCCATCATTTTGTTACTTCCTGACCCATGAATTGCATGTGAACCTTTAAGAGCCACATAGTCCATGAAACGATTCAGTCCCTTTTTTCAACCTTTTCCTCCTTTGATTCTCTACATCTTGCTACATGCATTGCACAACACAGGAACTGCATTAACCTTTCTAGGTGTCTTACAAATGGCACTGCTTCACCCCCACTTCAGTTTGCATCTCTTGAGCTTAGAAACCTCTTTTTATGTCATTTGTCACAGATGCAAAATAAACTTATGTGCTGTGCTGTCCTCCAGCAAGAACTCCCTGCGAACACCAGCTCCACCTTCCCTGTCAATGAGCCAGTTGTTAACGACTTGGGAAAGGTACCAATACTGCAGATTGTCCAAAAAACAAGTGTTTTAGGGCAATAAGATGTTTTTCAGTCTGCAAAAAACAGACATAGTTATTTCACAGATTCATTCTCTTCAGTGTTATCTCACATAGTTGAGGAGAACATGGCACAAGTAATGAAAGTTAACAAGATGTTTATTCAGCATGACCAACAGCTTGGCAAATTAGCGCTTTCCACCAACACGGGGAGCAGAAACCTTGACAGGCTTCACAATCTTCTGCTTTGGTGCTGCCTTTGTAGGAGCCTAGAGAGAAATAGGTATGAACAAAGAGAAGCAATTTATCTGCAGTCCTGAAAGCATCCCTGTATATATTTTTGACACAAATTAGGCAATTTAAATCAGCTCAGATTAGAATTACAATCTCTCAGATGAGAATCATGTTAATAGATGTTTACACACATACCACCAAGCCTACAACATGTATCATGCCAGCATAGGGTATTAATTCATAAGTAATAATGAAATAGATGGTGGCACTCATCAATATATTGGTATTAAGTCCCTAGACAGTGAAAATGTTACATCCAACCAAGTTTTTTATCTATTAAGTATATCTAACATATAGCCAGAAAGTTGTTTTACTGTAATATTTATTTATTCTGTAAAAAAAAAAGTTAATTCTGTTCAGCTATTTGTGTATGTTTAACTTTACTAGAAGTCTGGTCAAGGTGTTTTCAGATCAAAAGCAAAAATATGCAAACGCTTCCTCAAAACAGAAATGGGCATTTCCAATTAAGTCCTGCAGCAGAATGTTGTGTGTTGTGTTACAACATGGTGTATTCCATTTCATGATTTCTTTTTGTCTACTATATCTCACCTTTGCAGCAGAAACAGCTGTTTTCTTGGTCGCCTGCTTAGCCTTCTTGGCTTCCTTTGCAGCTCTGTTAATTAACACAAAAAGAGGAACAGTTATCCGAGTCTGCCATTCACTGTTTCTTTGTCTCAGCACTGTAAGAGCTCCCTAAGGTCAGGAATAGGATGCATTATTGCAGATTTCTCCTCTGCATTCACTACCCTCTAGGGTGACTACAACAGAGACAGCAGGACTCTGTGGGACAAAAAAAATTATTTTCACTACGGGAGAGGGCAAAAAGAGACTCTTCTTTGCTGCTACAGTCTCTTGCCAAGATATTACACACAAATATACTGATTAAAAACAAACTAAAAATCCCACTGATCTTTGACTTCTCACCTAATAGCTTGTTCCCTCTGTGCTTTGCGTACTTCAGGCTTCTGGTTTCGTTTAGCCATAATCTCAGCCAGAGAGGCACCAGTGATGGCTCTCTGGAACTTGACAGCGCGGCGCGTGCGCTTCTTCTGTATCTCTTCCTACAATGGCACAAGATGAAGAAAATTAGCATCACAAGACATTAAATAAATGGCTAAAGACAATTACAGAAACAAGGTGCTATTGAGATTGAAGCTGTTATAAAACTGGGCACTGAAGTAGAATTTTATTCACTTTGGCGATTTCTTCTGTTGGTTGCTGCCCTGCCTCTGTGTGGCCCCTTCTCCAGCCACTTCCTGTTCTTTCTCAGTGTGTTACCAACAATCCTCGGATGGCTTCGTGGCTATCCAGGTCTCGGTGTTTGAGAACATGCATTAGCTCCCTTATCTTTGAGGCTTCTACAGCAAGGTCCCAAGAAAAAATATTTTGGAAGAACGTCAGAAGTTCAGCCTTCTGTAACTCACAGAAGGAAAAAAAGAGGGGGGATAAAGTCCATTTGATTCAATCTTCTGAAAGGAAGACACTCCACATCTCCTCAGGTGGGATCAAGTGCTAGGCAGCAGTGTAAGCCATCGATCACCAACTTCCCTTCTTCAAACAAACTGGTAAAAACACTGACTTTCAGCACTGATGTGAGCTCTCACTAAATGCTCTTCTGCTGTGCAAGTTTAAACGAGAGCACTGGAAATACCTCATGCTACATGCCTTAGTGATTTATCTTTTTCATGGGGTAACAACATAGGAAAAGCCTTCTGCTAAGCTACAGCCCAAGGTTTTCAAAGAGAGTACATGAGAAGTGCCATCCCTGCCCCCTAAACTCCCAAATCATCTATGCTGTCACCATTCAGGAAGTTTACAAGATCAAACTTTTAGACAGTCTGCATATTAAATAGCATTACTCACCTTCCCTAATCTTTTAAAACATGCCATTCCTACAACTGTTAAGATCTACTGAACCTACTGTGGCTCTGAGTGCTACAACCCAAATATAATGTTTTTGCTGAACTGGTTACCTTTAAACCACAAAGCAGTGTATCAACTCATGAAACTGCGATCACATTTTCACCCTTATTGGTCAGTTGTCATCCTGGTTATATGGGTCACACTTCTGCTGAACAGCAGTGTGCTCAATTGAGCTCTAACAGACCAGTGTCCACATCTTCTGGCAGCCTTTAGTTGGTATGTACTTACTGACTGTCCCTTCTTGTGTTTACGCCTGTACAGAACAGTCCAGTTGATCTGACGGGGGTTTCTCTTGGAAAGGAATGCAGACTCACATTTTGCATTCAAGAACTGAAAAACCTGTGAAGGCAAAGTGTTTTATGAATGACATTATCACAGTTTGCATGAAGTAAATCTCTGACTCGGTGTTTTCCAACAGTGATGCCTTTGTATTTCTTTAACACAGCTCTGACTATTAAAAATTTTAGAAGATAACATCATACTTTTCAAGTGTCTGTCCTCAAGTAACTATGTACTACTTCCTGTATGTGGGAGTGAGTCAAAACTTGGCCTAAGGAAGACAGGAGACCAATGCTCCACCCAATTCCTTCTTGCACAGATATACGAACCTGCTTGTCTAAAACAACAGGCAGAATAAACAGGCTAATTTATTATTAGCTGTACAATTCGATTTTAAGCATAGCCTAATTCCCAGGAGAGCACACGAGGATTCAACCAGTTTATTTCCTTAGCTGTCATTCTATACAGCAAGATGACTGCGTTATGATACCCAAAACCCAACCCCTCCTTTTGCAGGCCTGAAAAGACAGTCCTGTCTACATGTGACACGATGCCCTGAAAGAGCTCTCCTCCCTATTCCACCCTAACCATCTGTACCCAACTCATTTCCAAGACCAGCAGCAAACCCCAGCATTAGATGCAGGATGTCCAAGCAGAATACCTGCTGCTCTGAGACATGCTTTCCAAACCGCATCCTAAAACCCAGCCCCACGCCACAGCACCTGGACAGCGATGCTGCCCTCGCACCACTCAACACCCGCAACTCGGACAGGCCCCGAGCCACACCGGCGGCGTTCCCGGGCAACACCAATCGCACAGCCCGGCCTCTCCGCGGGCCCGCAGCCCTCCTCGCACCCGTCCGGCCCCGAGGGGCTCAGCTCGGCCTCACCTTGCCATCGGTGCGGGCGTAGCGGCGGCCGTGGCCCGGGTAGATCTTGTACCCGCTGAAGCTGCACAGCTCGACCCTGCGTGGGAGAGAAGAGTTAGGGGAGGGCGCGGGGGGCCGGGGGAGGCGGCCGGGGCCCCGCGGCGGCCTCCCCGCGGCGGATGGAGCCGGATGGGGCGGCGGAGGCTCTCACTTCATGATGGCGGCGGCGGCGGCGAAGGGCCGGAGGGGCGGGGAGCGCGCCGGGGGCGGTGTCGGGAGCGCGCGGGGCCCGACGGGAGCGGGAGGGAAGGGCCGGGAAGGGGCGTCCCGGCTGCACCGCGGGAGGGCGGGGGCTGGGCTGGCCGAGCGCTCACCCGGCCGGGCCGACCCATCCCGGCCGAGCGCGACACTCACCGCCCTGCCCGGGATAAAAGCCGCGGTGTCCCCGGGGCGGGGTGGATCGGCGCTCGGTTGCCTGGCGGCGCTGTCAGGCGCGGGGCATGGCGGCCGCTGCGGCCAAGGCAAGGGACGAGGCGGCCGGAGCGGGTAAGGGCAGCCCCGCTCGGGGGCCGGCGGGGCTGCGTTGTTGGGGTCTCCGCTGTGTGCCGCGGGTCCCGAAAGCCGCGGTGGCGCTCGGAGGGGCGCGGGGGCCTCGGCGGGGGGGGCCCGGGATCTCTCCCTCCTTCCGGGGCTGAGGGGCGGCTCGGCCGCTCCCCGGTTCCCCCCGCGCTGTGCCCGCTCCCCGGCGGGCTGGAGGCGGTCGGGGCAGGGGGGCGAGGAGAGCGGCGTGGGCACGGCTGCCCGCCCTGGGGAATGGGCCTGGCTCGGGGCAGGACAAGCGGCTGTCCATCGTGCTGGAGCATCCCGCAGCCTTGTAGGAGCTTTACAGGCCAGGATTTGAACGAAATAAGGCCCGTTTTCCCTACAGTGGAGGGCTGAGAGGTCTTGGGAAGACAGCCCCTCTTCTGAGGGTGCAGTTCCTTGCTTCCTGCCAAACGAGTAATAAGGATTTCTGGAACGTTTTCCTGGTTCCTGAAAGCCTATTAGGAAAATCTCGTTTCCGAAGTATTGTACCAATGAGTCTTTATAGTATGAAATCATATTGATTTCTTAAAGCTGTATATCATAGAATGCTTTGGGTTGGAAGGGGACCTTGAAGATCATCTCGTTCCATCCCCCCTACTGCGGACAGGGACACCTTCAACTACACCAGGTTGCTCAGAGCCCAATCCAGCCTTGCCTTGAACACTGCCAGGGATGGAGGAACTATATATGTAGTTCATGCTGTATACTGAATACCTGTGTTCTTGCTTAAGCAAGCAAAGTAGAGGACCCCAGCTTGTTGCAAGGAGGAGAAGGACAGACCGTTTTGAAACAGGAACCTGTGCTTCTCTGAATCTTGAGGGTGCTCACAAACAATAAAGAGGCAGCTACCCCCTTTAACACCTCTGGGAAACCCTCCCATTGTCTGGTATCATACATAAGTGATTATAGCAAGACTGACTGCAGGGATGTCTCGATCTATAGAGAAGCAGGTGGATGGTGACACCATAGAAATACAGTTTCTTGGCAAATGGATGTGTGTTGAGTAGCAAGTAGTCAGGTCGTGTTGTACCTGAGTGCTTTAAAGCTGTAACAACCACTTGTGAAGCCACACTGCAGGTGCCTCAGTTTGAAAGGGGCACCTCCTGTGTGAATAAAAGGACGCACGAATAAAAGATTTACTCTTGTAGTTCTGTACTGTGGGTCCAAGCATTTCTCCTAGGTCCTCAGGGGTCAGTTGTGAATTTTTGTAACAAACCCTGGGATAAATGGGCAGATACAAAGTTTCTGTGTTTAACTAAAGTGACCAGGGGGTTGCAGAGGTGACAACTTAAATGGAAGACATGCAGTACCTTCTCCCTGAACGTGCAAAGACAGGAGTGTGACTGTTTCTGGTGTTGCTGGCTCTGCATTACTGCTCTTCAGTTTGTCTCTACTCGTAGCATAACTAAACCCTAAAAGCCTGTAAACTGTAAGAATATTAATATGTATGGCATGTTGGGGTAAGAACACTATTTGAGACATGCTGCTGAAAAAGGCAGTGTTATTTTCTGAGCAGATAGGGAGAGAAGATCAAGCACTACGATGGTGTTTGTACATAAAATGCGCAGCAGAGGCTTAATGTGTGAAAATTATTATTATTGGGTGTCACTATGGGTACGCAGTCATTCGAGCTCCCCGTAGATGGCAAATGTTTGCCTTTTAACTTTATATAGCAACACTTTTTACATGGAGCATTTTAATTGTGTGTTCCATTATTAAGTGGTATGCTAGCCTGTTTACAATTTGTTCCTGCCCAATGCCACCAGTACTGTAGTATAGTTGTAAGAATGGATTCTTAGTTTAGATAGAATGCCTACACATACATGGTTAGTAGTCAAGCTGCTCAAAACTTGAAATCTCTGAAGAATTTAAAAATTTAGTCTCTTTTGAAATTTGAGGTTTTGAGGATGACACCTTTAAATTTAGCTACCAATTGCTTTATTTTTTTTTTTTGCTCTGCTTCTCATTTCAGAGGGTCTGTTACTGACTTTCCCAGAATTCTGACAGAATTCTTTACTGTGACAGGGTCTGGAAGGCATATCTTTGAGTAACTGGATCAGTTACTCTGAGGTGTTTGGACTGAAGTAATTTGCTTCAGTTTTACATGGAAAAGAAACTTAACCTGTATTTCCAAATTATCTGCATGCATTATAAAACAAATCGGTTTATCTTGCGTTGCTTTTTCAGTCCATGTTCTCATACATAAACTTTGTGGTGCCCTTTTTGTCTTTTTTCTCCTTTTTATTCTAAGGCTTAGTAGTCAACTGCTCAGGTCAAGGATTGCAAAAACTGTGTCCAGCCTTACCCTGTGATGCTGATACTCAGACTCTGATTCTGGACAAAAACCAGATAATTAAATTGGAACACTTGGAAAAATGCAGGAATCTGATGCAGGTCAGTATTACTTGACTTGATGTTGCTATGAAATAATGGTACTGTGATGTTAGCATCTTATGCTTTAAGGTTGTATTATGTAATCAAAGTAAACTAGCATTAAAAAAAAAAGATGGCTAAAATAGCTTTGTTTTTTTCAGTCTACAGTTGATTGTGGAGGAGGCTGTTTTGTGCATTACCTAGGCAACTAAAAATGAACTAAATAAATCCTAATGGGAGGGGGCATCGTAAGAACACTTAGAAAAGTCACTGATAACCCAAATTTTGATACCACTGAGCTTTTGGATACTTGTGCTTTGTAACATTAAAAATAACTTTATTATCACTGAAAGTACCTCCAGAGAAACTCAAAGCTGCCCAATAGTTTCTATAGACAAGCTAAATTGAGATGGGAGAGGTGGGGTTTGTTGCTACAACAAACCTTCACCAGAGTCAGCTTGGCAGTCATGTTACTGAAGTGTTTGTCTAATCAGGATCTATTCTTTAAACAGTTTGTGATCTACAGTCCTGTTAGCACAGGACTTTTTTGTTAATCATGTGAAACATATTTTGTCCTCTGCCATGTTGACAGTAAGTACAATTTTACACCAGGAATGGGGCAACAATTTGCACAGTGAATTGGCAATTCTGGATTTAAAATCTTATTTTCATATGACGCGATTCCTCATTCTTTCTCCTTTATTTAGGTGTTGCTAGGAGAATTTCCTCTTAAGTTTACAGAGTGAGTTGAAGACAACGCTCTTTGATCAGTAATTTATTTCCTGGCTCTTGCGGGTCGTTTGTGTTATTTATTTATTTGGAAATTAAATACGTAGATTGAAGAAGTTCCTGTTTGGAGTAGATTTTTAACTATTAAACATAAAAGCCTATTCTGTCTGTGTAGTTAAAACTCTTCCTTTTAACTGTGTGTCCATCTGCAGCTCTCTGTAGCCAACAACCGTTTGGTGCGAATGATGGGTGTAGCAAAACTGACCAAGCTCCGGGTGCTCAACTTGCCTCATAACAGCATTGGGTACGTGGAAGGGCTGAAGGATTTGGTGCACCTGGAATGGCTAAACTTGGCAGGAAATAACCTTAAGGTAAAGTATTTGTTCTTTTGCGTTTTTTTCCAGAATCTAGTCTTGTAAGCAAAGAAATCTGAATACATTTCTGGTTTTGAGTGGAACAAAAATGTTGATGTTTTGTGTTTACTGATTAATGAAATAGAAGAAGGCAGCTTTTGGACTACAGTTGGCTAGGACAAAATAAGAGGTTTGATATCAAAATATAACGAGAATAAGGAAACAGTCACGAAAATAGGAAAAAGAAGTATCAGCTTTAAAATGAAACTGTGTTAAAACATGGTTTTTATTTTGGGTTACTTATCCAGTTATTTTTTTAGCTTTCAAAATAATTTATAGTTATTGATACCTGGTTTTATTTAGTGACGAAAAGAGAGTTACTGTGAGTAATTGACTTTTTTATTTTTGTAGGTCATTGAACAAATCAATTCCTGTCTGTCTCTTCAGCATCTTGATCTATCAGACAATAACATAGCTCAATTAGGTGATCTCTCCAAGCTTACATCGCTGAAGGTAGATGTTATTTTATCTCTATTTTCATTACATTCTTTACATAAGGAAATTTCTGCCTTTAAAAACATTGATAATTCAAACTAGCTTTTAAAGCATTTTAATGAATTACTGTCATATCTAAAGGGAAGCATGTAAGAATTCTTTTCCTTGTTTCCAAGTTGCAGGAACCAAGGCAGTGATTTTGCTATAACTTTCTATAATGATTTTGATAAAGATATGATGGTGAGATCTTGTTCATAGCTCTTTGTTCTCTTAACTTCTGTCATGAATCAAGACAAAGCATACTGTTAACTCTTTTAGCATGAACACTGTAGATAAAAAGTGTTTCCAAATACATTTTTTGGTAACTGTGACGAGAAAACCTTAATTATAGTTCTTTTGCATGTTTTTTGCAGGTAATGCCTGAACAAGAAATATGGGGGGTTTGATCAAACATACATTTCATCACCATATTTTTATTTTATAGACTCTGTTGCTACATGGAAATATTATAACTTCACTTCGCACGGCCCCTGTCTGCCTGCCTCAGAGTTTGACTGTTTTTTCTTTGGCAGAAAATGAAATCAGAGACTTAAATGAGGTAAAATATAGAAGATACATCACCCTTCCATTAGGTAGACCAAAAGCAGGTAGTTGAACAATTTTTTTTGAGGTTGTAGCTGAGAGTGGGCTCTCTTCTTTAAAACAACCCATGCTGATGGAAGTAACTTTTAATAGTTTATATGCAGTAACTGTACTTGCATTAGCTGCACGAGCTAGGTGATACCTTTAAAATTCAACCTGGAAAGAAACTTTGCCTTTTCTCTTTTATATTTTTGTTATTCAAGGCTGTCAAAAGTATACTTTAGGACTAAATTCATAGCTTGTCATGACTGAAAGTTGAAAGCTGAGCTGATTAACTGCTGCAGAGAACTTCTGCAGCTACTGTGTTTAGAACAGAGAATTGCACTTGTTGCAACTGACCTATTTTTCAAGCACTGTATAAGATGAACAAATAATCTGCCTGTGACTTTTGTCTTTATTGCTTTGTTTGTTTGTTTGTTTTAATATAAGTAGCAGCCAAAACTTGGTTGGGAGTTCATGTTGGAAAGAAAATCTTGTTTTGGTAATACATTTCTCTTCAAAACAGAATAGTGTTTCTTCAGCTTTTTGGCTTGCCTTTTTTTGGTGTTTTTTTTTTTTGTGTCAAAATCCAACACCCGTTGTACTAAACTGGAATCATAGAAATACTAAACCTTTCCATACATAAAGCTCTATTCCCAGATTTTAAGAGAAGCTAATACTTTCCAAGGGCTAATAGTACTTACATAAGAATTAATGGGAAAATGACAGTAGTTGGTAGAAGGTCCTTTGTAGGTGTTGTGTTCAAAAAGAAAATGTGCTTTTTAATGTGTTTGTAATTCTGTTGTTTTGCATGAGATGTCTGGCTGCATCTAGGAAATGTGGTACATTCTGTGAGCATTTAGTGGGTTCAGATAACAAATGTGTCTTATTTTGTCAAGGTTTCTTTCCTGAGTTCTCTTCGTCAGTTGGAACAGCTGTCGATTATGAACAATCCTTGTGTGATGGCCACACCTTCTGTCCCTGGCTTTGACTACAGGCCATATATTGTCAGCTGGTGTCTGAACCTTAAAGTTCTTGATGGATATGTGATTTCTCAGAAGGAAAGGTGACATAATTATATTAAATCTCTAAAATTAATAAATAAAATTTGGCTAAGCTGAAATTGCATTCTTAAATAATGAAAAAAAAATTAAAAAGTGCTAATGATCTGAAATTGTGTTTGTGTTGCTAATGACCGTATGAGATACAGGCTG
Organism: Lepidothrix coronata; assembly: GCF_001604755.1. Taxonomy (NCBI): domain Eukaryota; kingdom Metazoa; phylum Chordata; class Aves; order Passeriformes; family Pipridae; genus Lepidothrix; species Lepidothrix coronata. Next base: position 1,238,668 of record NW_016690364.1, read on the forward strand.
GTTAACATTGTTGCTTTTGCTAAACTTTTCATCTGTGACACTGGAATTATTATATAAGATCACAAGTTTGTTTATGTAGAAGTATAGCCAAGCTTTTGTTTTGTTATTCAACTCACAGTAGCACTTCTACAAAACTGGTAGCAATTTATCAATGGTCTGTTACCCTTTCCAAGCTTACAGCCTCTTTGTAGAATGTGACAATCAGCAGATATTAAAGCTGTAACTTGTGGGAAACTCAAATGTCCCCTTTTATAAAGGGTCTTATTTGTGTGTGCATTTCTACATTTGGCCTTTTTTTGGTATCAATTAGTTACACATTATTTTGCTCAAATCTCTTGTTAGTGTATCATTGTAGTCATTCATATCACTATGATATGACAAAGTTCTGCACATCAGAACAGTGCAAGCATAAGTATTACCCAGTATAAGCACATTCTAGTCCAGTACATCAATGTAGTCCAGGACATTAATGTCCTTCTTTTCCCATTACTAAAATGAAAAGCTGCCTTTTTTGTCAAAGGTAAACTAACTTTAGCTCTGTTTCACCATAATATGGTATAACTTTCCTGAAAAGTTGTCTGTTAGAATTTAAACTTCTTTTTTTGTCACTAATAGGGTTTTCTATATTAACTGTTATTATATGTATATGTATTATATTAAATATTCTCAGACTGAAGTGCATTTAATTTAAAAACAGATTTCAGTTATTGAATACTTCTGGCAAGATTTGCTCGCTGTGCCTGTTCTGTATGTTTGTGTGAATTCTTCTGTTTCTGTGAAAGCTTTGATGATAAATTCATTGACACAAATGTGTTTTCAGTGCTCAAAGACTACACACAGACAAAGCAGAGGCTGCACAGTTTTGGACAGGGGTTGTTTTTTTTTTTGGATGCTTATGTGAGGGAATACTTTATTCCTTGTTCTGGAAATGAAATTCCCAGTTCCCCTGGGCACTGCACATGTTCCAGGTTTTGGTTAGATTTGTAGATTAGCTCTTGGGTACCCCCTAGAGGAAGAGTAGTGAAGGGAGACTTAGTGGTTTTATGCCATTCGTTAATGGTGACTGTTTTCCCCCTTCCTAACAGTTTGAAAGCAGAATGGCTCTACAGTCAAGGTAAAGGAAGATCATATCGACCTGGGCAGCATGTTCAGCTCGTCCAGTATTTGGCCACTGTTTGTCCTCTCATATCTGCATACGGACTCCAGACTGAAGAGGATGCCAAACTGGAAAAAATACTGAGTAAGCAAAGGTGAGAACTTTCTGTTTCTTTCCTAGAGAGTGTAATTGAGAACATAATTCTAGGTCTTATTGCATGTTAGATATAGTGATTAGAAAGTTGAGCAACAATAGTCCTGTAGTAAGCAGGAGGGTGGTATCTCATCAAAAGGAACAGAAACTTGGGAGCATCTGGAAGGGGTAACTGTCAGTGCAGATTGGCCTCCAGGCAGAAATTATAGAAATGTGGCCATTTTGGAGGAGAAGGTGCAATAAAAGCATATTCACCTTGGAATCTCCAGCTAAGTGCTCTGACATTCACATGATGTTTCTGGGGAAAACTCAGGAAGTTGGCTTGCTAAATATAACTCTAAAAATCTAAAAAAACCTCAACAATCAAACCGAAAAAACCTCAGCAGAAAAAGCAGTCCCCCGAAATTCCCACCTGTGTATATATGCACACACATATCTGATTTATAGGGCAGTTTGATCTCTACCTCATGGTCTTCTAATTTAGCTGGGCTGAAACAACTTGTGTTTTCTCTGGGTTCATAAAGGATGATTTTAAGTTTGTGGCAATATTTGTTCATTTGTACTAGGATTTTGTCCCTTTAGTAAAGGGGACATCTATTCCTTGATTCAGTCACTTTCAAAAATAAAAGACACTCCCTCCATTCCTCAAACACCTATAGGCATAATGTATTCTACATCAGACACTTAAAATATCTGCATGCCTTCCTTGTATGTAGAAGTACTTAATGGTTTTTAGTCTACAGTCAGAATTGAGTGTTGGGTTTTTTCCTCTTCTTTTTCCCTTTTTTTTTTTTTTGATACATCTAATGAAAAAAAAGGGGCAGGAGGAAGGGGAGCAGGAACAGACTGTACCATCCCCTACTTTGTGAGTAGCCCTATTAATGTCTTGTAGATATAAGGATCTGCATAACTAACCTCTTGTTTAGAATGTTTTGATCACTTGTTTCCTTTGAAGTAATTGATATTTTCTTAGATGTTTTCCGTACTGAAAAAGTTTAAATACAAAATTTGTTGGAACTTTGTGCTTAGACTCCACCAGAGGCAGTTGATGCATCAAAACCAAAATGAGGGACCACCTACCTCTGCTCCCAGCAAAACAGTGCCAGTTGCTCATGAACAGAGCAGTCCAGCCCAACAACCACAGATGGTTCTTGAAAGTGGTAAGAAGCTAATCTACACCTGTGATCTAACCTGTGGAAATAGATATTTTTCTTTTCAACACAGATAACTTTGCAGAGAGAATTTCAGAACAAGACCATTTTATTATTTTATTCTATTGATTTTTTTGGAGACTTTTTCAACTGAAGTTATACTTTGTTGTCTAAAAACTGTTCCGTGCTTATTCATGTCTTGAAATGCTGGTAGGTTTGTTAGGTGAAAAACACAAGCCAATGCGCACAAAGTTATCACTTTGACTGTTCCATTTTATAAAAGTTGACTTCTCCAAGGGGATGCAGTTTGTGCAATTTACTGTATCCAGTATTTGCCAAGTTTGTGGATGTTACTTTGTTAAGGGGTTATTTTCCTTATACAGAAATAATGCTCACCTTTACTAGTATTTTAGATCATCTTACACACCTGGGTGCTAACTATCAAAACCAGATTGTGAATCCCTATGAACTGAATGAAGATGTTATTGAAATACTGTAACACTTGAATATGGCTTTCTGCCTATCTAGAACCTGTCATCCAGAAGAATTCTTGGGTTGGACCAAGTGCAAACAATGATCATTCCTATGCAGCAAAGAACACTTGTCCTCTTGAAAGAAGCTTTCACAAGGATCTATACCTTGAAGATGTACAGACAGATGAAGACAAACTAAACAGCAGCCTTTTGTCCTCAGAGTCTACTTTCGTGCCAGTTACTTCAGGATTGTCTCCAGTGTCTCCCGCTTTGGACCTGAAGCTACATGGAATCAGTTTGGGCCTAGAAGATGATGATGATACAGTGATTGAATGTGTGAGAGATGTTAATAGTAGAGAAACAACTAACAAGCAAGAAGCTTCATGTGTTACAAGAGAGCAGACAAACAGGGCAGTAGGAAGTGTGGAAATGCAAGAAAATGTCAAAGAGATTGTGGTGTTGCCTTCTCCTGACCCGGGAGCAGCTGGACTGGCTGCTAATATCGGCAGCTGCTCAGTGTCCTCTGAAGATCATGTTCTTCATAGTCACCCCAGCACCTTGTTAGGTGCTAAATCAGGAGTAAAAACTGTCTGCCCTGACCAGATGACAGGAGAAACTTCTGATTCATTAGCTGTTGTTAACCAAGGTGCAGCTGAACTGCAGAGGATGACCAAAGCAGCTACCAAGCTTCAAGCTTGCTGGAGAGGATTTTACACGAGGAACTACCATCCTCGAGCCAAGGAAGTGCGAAATGAAATTCGACTACACAGAATGCAGGAGCACATAATTTGCTTAACTCATGAAATAGAAAAGTAAGTTGAGGTCATGCTATGTATTTTCAAATCTGTATGAATATAACCATCACTCCAGGGTATTTCATAACAGGTGTAAATGGATCTTGATATAACTACTCACAGTAGAACCTCTCATCAGAAACATGAAATGGTGATTACATTTACAGGGTCACTTCCTGTAAGGTAAGCACAGTTATGCACATACTCTCAAAGTGCCTTCTATGAGTGGGTTGGGTTAGAACACATTTTTATACTCCTCTATTAGCAGGACTTGCATATTTCTGTGGATAACCCAAAATAGAAATTGTTGGACTTTTTTTTTTACTTGTCTTCTAGCAATTACAGAGTCTATAAATGAAGTGTCCATATTGAGTTGTTCCTCTGTTGCTGGTGAAAAGAAGAATTCCCTCTGCCTTGTATGATACAATTTTAAAATGTGACTGTTTTGTTCTGTCTTTATTTTTTGATCCTGTGAGTCCATGTTCGGATAAGACCATTATCAAAGTTCCTCAATTTGTAAGATAGAAATTCTGGATTTACTTATCAGCCTGGGACTGTCAGTCTGCCAGGCGCTTTTTCTTTACTATCACAAGTGATGTAAGTTCTGTGAATCAAGTTGAGTGCTCAGTGAACCTCTGGAAAATCCCAATGCTTACACATCGTACTGCGTCCAGGTATCAGCTGGGGAGAGCATAATTTGAAATGAAGTGTTATTGTAGAGGGGGACGATGATAGTTGTGCAGGAAAAAATAAGAGCTCAGGTTCAGTTTCCAAAAAGACACTTAAATTATTGGCAAGCCAACAAATGTGCTGCAGTAAAAGGAAGCAGAATCTAAATGTAACTAAAAAAGAAACTTGAAGTCAGCAGCTGGGTATTGATGGCAAGCCAGACTGCAGTAATTTCTTAATGTTAGGCTCTGTTTTATTTTTCAGGAGTGCTGTTATATAAGTAGACATTCTTATGTATTCTTGTTGCTCTGTTACCCAAATGTTGCTTATTTAAGATGCATAAATTTTGGCTGTGTGTTCTTGCAGACTAAGAAAAGAAAGAGAGGAAGACAAGATGCAAAGGCTTGTACAGGAGGAAGCTGTCAGATTTCTTTGGAACCAGGTAAATAGTTTTAGTCCTGTTGTTTTCCTGCTTATATATGAATTTGAAAGGCATTATTTCATACTGTAGCTCCTGAAGAGATAGTCAATATGGTTTACTTTTTCCACTGATGATTTGAGTGGCTTCATAGAATCAAATTGCCATGTTGTTTGCTATATTCTTATTCTGGGGGAAAATAACTTTCAGAAGGATTAGTGCAAAAACATTGGTTTTGTTACTAAAGGCTAAATTGTGGCCTGGTGTGAGAAGGAAGACAAAATGCAAGGGAAGCTAAATAAATGTAGCAGATCCGTGAAGAATGATGTGACTGCTAAATACCCAGGGCAAATGAAATGTCAAGCTGTGTTGCTTGTGAGCAACTCATTTCTGAAGTAGGAAAGTTATTAATACATCTTTTAATAAGCTATTCATCCAAAAATAAGACTCTTTTCTTAAGCTTTGATTATTGCATAATGGTTCCCCATCCTTTCTGTTTTTAAGAACAGATTCCTTTTTCTTCAGGTACTTGGACTGAGAGCTTGTGTACTCTGTCAGGGCTTCTAGGTTTAAAAGCCATGATTTATCAGTGGGAAGAACAAAATTTCCCTAAAGGTATATCAAGCCTTTTGTATGTCTCTTATCTTAGGTTTTATACTAGTGCTTGGTTGCCGAATGCAAGAAATACTCTAGAAGTCAAAATACTTTTAGTTGCACTTCATAATGAATTTATCTCTATGTTTTACAGGTTAAATCCCTTCAACAATGGCAGCTTTCAGTGATGCAAAATTTAGGTGCTACTGGGACCCCTTCAGCCAGTATTTTATGCTCATCCAAACCATCTATTCAGTCATCCACACTTGAGCAAGAAGCCCCACCAAATGTTAATTCTGCTTTGTTAGTTTCAGCTAGTGATGATCTTCAGGAAAAGTCTTTGTTGCAATTCCCAGATTCTGGTTTTCATTCTTCTGCAGCTGATCAGACTCACGCCAGTGATCTGTGTAGCTCTGAAAAGAGCTTAGCTGAAGGAACAGAGAGCTCTCTTTCAATGGAAACTGTCAAACAGTGTGGCACTTCTGTTTCAGCATATTCCTCAGATGTAGAGGATGGCCATGGGGAATGTGGGCAAAGTAAAGAGAGCTCTGGTAATGAGCAGGATAACGGACTAATAAAACAGTATTTGAAATCTGTTCAGCAGCTGGAAGAGGCTGATGAAGTGACAGATTGCAATGAGGAAATGGAGGGCAGCTGTCCACAAATCGCTGTTTCAGCAGAAAGCCAAGATTCTTCATCGGACACTGTCTCTCTAGATCTCCCTCAAGATACATCTTCCCCTATCCAAGGTGAAATCAGTCAGACACCAGAAAGCTACAAACTGGATTCAGAAATGGTAGAAGGGAAGCAAACAGACTGTGATTCTTCATTTCAGATGCTGCATGTTGGAATAGCTGTATAATAGGTTCAGTTCCACAAAGGATGAGGGATTCCATTTCACTTTCCTTTCTTTTTCTCTTTTATACAAAACTTATTTTTCATGTGTGCTGTTTTAGATTTTGACACGTTACCAATTTATGTTGTACTTACTATTTTATTTATGTTGCTGAGGGCTGACACTAACTATAGTACCCTGAAATCAGCAAAGTTCTCAGTGACAATCATTATGCACTTTATTTTCCAACATAAAACTGCTATCCTAATAACTGGCTTCCATTAAATTAATCTGAAGATTAAGGTTGTGAGTGGCAGTGGTAGTGTTTGCTGTAAATTCACTTGAGTGAATGTGTCAGTAAGTATTGGATTTTTTTTTTCTACAAAGAAAGATTAAGTTCTTCTTTTGCAAAGAGAAGGAAACAATATGGGAAGAAATGGAATTGATACAGGCAGTGCATCCTGTCATAGGCAGGATACAGTCTGATGAGAAAGGTGAAAGAAGTTGCTTTTCAGAGCTTTTGACTTTAACAAAAGTTTGGTCAGTGTATAAAAGATGCATTCCAGAAAACCAGTGTCCAAGTCAGTGACCTTTTTGGAAATAACTTGAAGCTACTGGCTAGGAATTAGGTCATTTACATATGCACTGAAACAGGGACTTACAGGAGAGACCTTAGGGAGCTTCAAATAAGCTTTGGCCTTTGCTTGCCCTGGGGTTGAATTTCCCTGATTTCTCAGGTAAGACTCAAAGTGGAACCAGCAGCAGCCAGGACTAAATAAGAATTTCAAAAGGGCATATGATTTGGGAACATCATTTCCAAGGCTGCACTGCTGGGTTACAGCAGCAGACTTGATGGCATGTTTTGCTCCACAAAGATGCTGATGTCACTGTGGGATTTGGATCTGCATGCCTTTCAAGACAGTGCATTTGATGGATCACAACTACTCCTATCTACAGGTATAACTATTAAAAGCAAATGCCATGACTTAAAATTATTTTTTCATATTTCTGTTGGGTTTTTGCTTGTTTCTTTCCCCCTGTATGTCCAGTATTTGACACTTTAACTAGGTGTGGATAAAAAGTTGTATTCATTCTCTGTTAGCAAATATGCTGAGATACCTAGGCTATGCTTTCCACTTAAACACTGGGCAAACAACAGGGCTTGTATCTTGCCTAGCCATTGCTGTGTTGGGCTTTTTAATGGAAAAGGATCAGGTATCTTGGTATACAGCAAAAGTGGCAAGGGAAATCTGTTTTTGCCATGTTGTTTGTGGTGGACACTAGTGAAATAAAAATTGATATTGTGAGTTACAGGGATCAGTTCAGTTTGCTAATGCTGTGGTTCTCAGTGTTTACTGGAAGGTCAGTGTTTCAGTAGTTTGCTAATGTTTACTTCTCAGCTATAAAGACACATGCTTATTGTAATTCTCTAAATCCACAGGTTAACTTCTGGTGCTATGGTGTCATTAAAATCAACTAGTGCTGTTTTAAAGTGACTCTTATGGCCACACTACCAGGTAAAATAATTTAGTTTTTGTAAAGCTTTGGTTGCTTGTCTACTTCAGGTTCTGAGCTGAAATTTACCACTACTCAGGAGTTTGGTATGAGGCCAGTATCTGCTTGAGACCTTAAAATAGCCTTTATGTAGAACATAAATGGTGTATTGGACTTGTACCAGCCATCTGCCCTGTGGTGAAGTTCACCTTGGAAGACTAAAGCTTGCCTCTGTGTACAGAGTAGCCATCATCTCTTTTTCCCTATCCCAGAAAAAGTTCTAGGACACTAACTTCTCAAAAGAGCTATCACTGCAGTCGGGCTGACATTTGATTGTGCCTTCCATACATGGTAACATTTAAGAAAAAACCCCAAACAACTGAGGTGGTTGGTTCTTAATGGGCTCACTCTCTCGCTGAATCTAGTTACAGCACATTTGTAGCATAACCATATTCATAATTAGAGCACAATTGTGCTTGGGTATCTAAAGTGGTATGGGTGCATTAATGTATCACAACATCTAATAATTGTGCAAAGAAGTGTGTAGTCCACACGATCATACCCTTGCCATCTGAAAGTTTTGAACTTGGCTTTAAATCTGTCATGCTTGGGGATCTGCAGTTCATAGGACTTGGCTCTTTGACTGTCAACATGTTACATAGAAAGAAATTTCATGTAAACCTTTAAAGGGATGTTCTTTGGGTTTTGAGAGATAAGCTATTTCAGTCTGTGAAACAGTTGTTGGACCTTACACTCAAGAGGCAGTGGTTAGGTGTAATCTCTTCCGTGGCAGAATGCTTTATTTGCATTCACAGGACCTGGGAGAAACTAGACCACTTGCTGGATAAAAATGTTTCACTTACTGAAGACACTGAGGGAGCACAGATATTTTGCTATTTTGTATTGTCACTTTGGCTGCAGAGTCAAAAAGAGGAGAGACAACTTGAATTTTGGAGGTGTCAAAGGGGGAAGACTTGGTGAAAGTTAATTTTTCATGGAAGCCCTAGATGTTTATTGACATTTCCTTTGTTACTAGGACTTGAGAATGCAAACACAAACGCAGCATTTCAACTAATGCCTGGGTCAGCTGTTGTCCTTATTAACTTGTAACCTGTATATCCAAAGGTGGTTTTATGAAGGTACAGCGAAGCATGTACCGACATATGATCAGCTTTATCTTTTTGAGGGAAACTGTGAAATACAAAACGTTTTTTTTCTGATGTTTTGAAAAGTATCTTGCATGTGTAGAAGATGAGTTGCCTAAATATAGAGAAATCAAAGAATGGTGAAGTTTTGGATTAGTTTTTATAGGGTAAAATGTTATTAGTTTGTATATATAGAAAAGATTTTCATCCTGACCATTCAAATGCATACAGGAAAAGATGTAATGAGGGAGGGATACAGTGGAAAAATAAGGAATAAAGCTGGATGTATACTTAAAAATGGCTTCTTTCAGTCCTGTTTTGAGCTCTCAAAGAATCATGATTTGGAAATATCATAGTTAAAATGGCTTAACATTGACTCACCTTTGTCTAGATACGTTTTCTTAATCTAGGTATGTAATATCCTTTTATCTGGATAGGGATGCACAGCTCCCTTTGGAGATGATGGAAATTTCATAAAGGAATTGGAAGGCCTAAAATATGAAAACCTATGTCTGAAAATTTCCTGTGTTAATGTTGTATTCTTTCAACATTTTCCTTTGAAAAGGCTTCATATTCAACAGAAGAATGTACTTTGTACAATAAAAGTTTGTCCCTTGTGTTTTGTGCTGCGCTGATACTCCAGTTGTAATGGGAGAGGTAACTAATGGTTATTTGTCAGGCAATGTTGTCAGCTCTGCCATGAGTACAGTTTAAATGCTTCTTTTATTTGCTTCAGAAAAATCAGCTAAATATAGCTCAGACTACTTAAACTCCACCACACAGATAGTTTTGCCCCAAATGAGATAGCTGGCCCATGCAAGCCTATTTTCAGCTAGTCTGTGTCAGAAATTAGTCTTTTGTCTGTTTCTCTGAAGGTAGGGACAAGTGGTTTTATACCATAAGGCAAGAAGGCATTAAGACTGCAAATTTTATTTTGCTGCTTCTAAACCACAAATATCCTTCAGCAAATACTTGAGAAAGTCCTTGTAAAACTAAACTGCAGAAGCCTAACAATTGTTGATAGTTAAGTTTCTTAAACAACCATAGATTCTAGTATTTGCATGCAGCAGTTTAAATAATACACTTAGCAGCCAGTCTGTATATAAAAAAGTTGGTTTTTTTTCTGAATAATGTTTGTATTTGAGCTTGCAAATTGTTCTTGTTTTTTATGAATTTGTATATATTGTCTGAAGAATTCCAGTCTTAATTTCTACTTGTAGCAGGTCATTTGATGAACAAAAATGGAATATGCATTCCTTTGAGACTACCTGGGTAATTTTTACTGGACTTGATGTTCTATTGTGTCTCACACAGATTTGCTTTTTCCTGTGAGGATAGAATTGTAGCATCGAGTGGAGACTGACTGAATGACAATAAAATGTAAAAACTGGTCAGTTCCTCTGATAGTGGAAAAGACACTTTTTTTTTCCCCCCTGTTGTATTAACTTTCCCCCCCTTTGAGGACTGTGCCACCTGAATAAGTATGCATCAAGTATTCATGAAGTCTTTCAAAGTATCTTTTTTTCATAGTTACACTTTTTCCCCCCAGATTGATTTTTCTAGGACTAAGTTACTGAGAAACACTTGCTTTCTATATGCCTGCTGAAAAGCTGGGACTTTCTGTCTGTTTTTAATTGTTTTCTTTATGTCAGTAATGGGAAAAGCACATGATCCTTTTCTTGCAAAAACATAGAACAGTATTTATCAGGAAAGGTGCTTTATCTCTTGGAAAGTGCCACACCAAATTTTACTGTATAAGAGCTCTCAGTAAGAATCTTCTTTTTTGGTTTCATTACATTTATAAATATATGGGCTAAATTCACTTGTAGCATAATTCTACTGAACTAAATTTTGTTGAGTCTTTGACAGTAGTATTCTACCTCTAAACTAAAATTTGAGAAGAAAAGAACAATTGGGCATTGATTTGTCTTTCTACTTCTTGCTGTTTTGTGTGAAGAATGGCAGGGTGGTTAAATTGGTACCGTTCATATATTTTCTATAAGTGTTTACATTTCTGGATTTATTGTTTCTTAAGTATTTTGTTTGTATCTCTGAGTTTTGAATTTTAAATAAATGATTTGTACATTTATTGAAAATGTTAAGGTGTACGTGTACTTGATCTTGACTCTTACGGCTTGTAGTCATCTCTTTACGATTGGAGGGCTCTTTTAGAGATGAGATGGGAAGTTTGGTAACAGAAACATTTGATAACAAGGTAAGCATTAGCATTCTTTACTTGGTACAGCCGAGGCATTCCACGGCCACTGTTTCATTCCATGGCTGCTTTGACTGCTGAAGACAGTAAGAGTGTAGTAGGGTACCTGAAATGTGTTCGCCAACCTCACTGAAATTGTTCTTCATGATTTGCAGTCCTTTGTTTCTACTGCTGGCCCTCTCTTTTGTGTTCTTAATTCCCTGCTGTGTTTAAATGAAAAGATGTGGCAGTGTTCTGTATAGTTTTCTAGAAAGAGAATTAGGACTAAGGGCTTATCAAGAGAAACACAGTTGCAAAGAGTGTTGATCCCCCTCCTACTCCTTTGGTTTCATCAGATACCTGCTCTGTTCTTAAGCAAATGAAGATTAATTAAACATCTTTAAAGTTTTAACAAACAAACAGTCGAGGAGCTCAGACATATATGAAAGTCATGTTTTACTGCAACACAGTCCTCCCAAAAGTAAAAAAAAAACCAAACAAACAAACAAAAAAAAAAACAAAAAACAAAAACAAACAAACAATGAAAAACCCCCAAACCAACAAAGATAACTTTGGGTTTTTTTAACTCATTTCACATGTGGATGTTAGTGGGCATTTTTAAACTCTTTACTGTGTGTTCCTACTTCATTACACCAAGAAAAATAGCTGAGATTTTTTAAGTGAGACTCTTCTTGCTCTTTGGTGAAGGTATTTACTGTGAGGGTGGTGAGGTGGTGGCACAGGTTGCCCAGAGAAGTTGTGGATGCCCCATCCCTGGAAGTGTTCAAGGCCAGGCTGGATGGGGCTTTGAGCAACCTGGTCTAGTGTTCTGCCATGGGCAGGAGTGTCCCTGCCCACAGCAGGAGTGTTGGAACTAGGTGATCTTTAAGGTCTCTTCCAACTCAAACCATCCTAGATTCTATTTAAAAGACAGAAAGAGGCATAGCTAAAGTAACTTCAGGTCTGAAAAGAGAAGAGCGATGCTGTTTTCTCCTGGAGTAAAGACCTTAAAGCTGTACTACTAAGTTTAAATGCTGTGTATTGTAGGGATAGTAACCATAACACCACAGGAGCTCAGGTTGAAGGTCCTCTTGTTCCTGTTTTTGATTCACATTTGTAATAAGATCAAAAATTAAAATCTTTAGATTTGGAAAATAAAGTGATATCTAATGGATGGACCCATTTTTTTTTTCAAAAGGAAATAGTTAATTTTAATTTTATAGGCTGAAATCCTTATATGTGCTAGGAACTGAGTCCCCTCCCAACTTCTTGTGCACTCCCCGCCTACTTGCTGGTGGGGTGGTGTGAGAAGCAAAAAAGCCCTTGGTTCTATGTAAGCTCTGCTCAGCAGTAGCCAAAATATCTCTATTGAGAAGGGGGGAAAAAATCAATACCAAGTATTTTTCAAAATACTGTCTTAAACTGTTTTGCTTACACAGCCAGATGACTTTCAATTCTTGACCCACAGTGTATAGTACTAATAAAAGCTTGTGCCTGTGGAGATTTTGCTTTCTCTCTCTGCCATGTAACCACCATTGCAAGATGCAGAAAGGAAGAGAAAAACAGAAGATAACTTACTTAAAATAGCTGTGGTTGATGGGGGTGGGGGCAGAAGACAAGAGTTATATTTATAATGGCTAAAGTGTTTTGTTCACAGGAATATTTCAGCTGCTCTGTCTCTCTTCCAGGTTTTAAGTGAGCCCCATATTCCTTAGTAAAAATAAGACTTAGCCCTTACCCTGTAGTGCAAATAACTGCTAGCAGGTGACTGTTTTGGAAAGAGGCATTCCCAAACTTATGCGGTGTTTACAAGTGATGGCAAAGCCATTGCGGATGTCCTGTTAGCAAAGTGAAAGTGCTACCCAGCTCTGGTGCAGGGTGCTAAACTCAACGCTGGCTGCGTGCATCTCCTCACACATCTTGGAGTCCTGCCTTCAATGCAGCTGGGTTTGCCCGATTCTGCTGTGCTGTGCCTGTGCCCCAGCTCAGCCTCTGCAGCTGGTCTGTGGGCCAGCTCTCCCCCTTCCCAACCTCCTCGCTGGCCAAGACACCGCCTCTCCAGCTCCCTGCTCCACTTGTCTGCAGGCTCTGCAGCGTTTGAGCTGCGATGGTTCCTGTCAGAGCCTTCTCTCTTGACCGGGGGTGCGGCTGGGGGGGCCTGATAATGCCATCTGCGTGCCAGCCTCTCCACATCCTGCTGTGTTTCGCTTCACCCACTGTGGCCTGAAAATTATAGGGACTTAGTTTGAGGCTTTTTTCTTGGGGGGGGGGAAGAGGGGGGAGCGGGGGAAAGCTTTTTGTTTGTTTGTTTGTTTTTTGGTGTTGGGTTTGTATGTGTTTTGTTTGGGTTTTTTTTTTTTTCCCTTCTCATTATCCAGCGCCCTCCTCAGCAACTAGGATGTCCCCAAACGAGCGCGTGCGGTGCCGGGGCTTTCCCTCCCCTCGGGATGCGGCGCCGGCGGCCGGGACAGACCCGTTACCGGGGCGGGGCGGGAGGAGGCGCCGCCGCCGCCGCCGCCGTGTCGGGGGCGGGGAGGAAGGCGGGGCGGCGGGGCCGGGGGATATACGGCGAGAGCCTCCGGGCCGGGGGCGAGGCCGCCGCCTGGCCCGGGGGAGCGGCGGGGCTGCGGTGAGGGAGCGCGGGGCGGTAGCGGCGGGGCCTGCGGGGCTCGTCTGGGGAGCGGGAGGGGAAGCTGCGGCGGGGGAAAGCGGGGCGGCGGTGGGGCAGGGGCCGGGGCCGCGGTGGAGAGGCCTGGGGCGG
>NW_016690364.1:1252482-1364671 GCF_001604755.1 Lepidothrix coronata
GGGCGGGTGAGGGGTGCCGGGGTTGGCGGGTGCCCCGCTCGGGTGCCCCGTCCCCGCCGCCGGGCCCGCCGGCCCGCAGGGGCGCGCTGCCCGCGCTCCATCGCGGCGGCGGCGGCTGAAGATGCTTCCTGCCGGTCCAGGGGCTGCCTCGTGCCGCTCCCTGGGGGATGCCGGGTCCGCCTCACGCCGCTCCCTGGGAAATGCAGGGCTGCCTTGTGCTGGGGGATGCCGGGTCCGCCTTGTGCCGGGGGATGCCGGGTCCGCCTTGTGCCGCTCCCCCGGGGGATACGGGCAGCGGGCGGACCGCCCGGCGGCGCCTATAAAGTAGCTTGGGACAGTAAAATGCAGCTGTGCGGTTCGCATTGCCGGCAGCGGTGGTTCCTGCTGGCGTCCCCCGTCCCTCACTCGTGGGTGCGTGTCCCGGCCCCGCGGGGCAGCGGGAGCAGCCGTGATTCCCCGGAGCGGCACCGCCGCAGGGAGCTGCGGCACTGGCCCGGAATGTCCGCGGGTTGTAGGGGCTGGCAGCTCCCGCTCTCCGGGGAGCAAGGCGGGAGGAATTAGGGGAAAAGAGCAGCAAATGTGATTTTCCGTGGCTGCAGCCACGCGAGCACCAAGCCTTGAGACACTGCGCCTTAGTGGCACGGTCTGGGCATCGCCAGAGGTAGTGGCTCCTCTGCCTTTGCGATTCGCGTGCCAACATTGCGAGCGGTTGCACCAATACTCATAATTCTAATGCTTTCGTAATGCTGCTGGCTTAGAGAGTTGTGAGGATGGAGACCTGACAATAACTGACAACTCGGAAAAAAGCCCCGAACTATAATCTCGTAATAGAGCATGAGGCAATTAGAACACCCTTCATAAAAACGTAATTAAACCGGTTTTTGTTTTTAACCTTGGGCAAAAGGGGACTTGTAATAACATGGAACAAAGCTGAGAGAATTAATACTTAATGATAAATTGGAGAAAATTCAAAGATATGGGATTGAAGTTTAAAAAAAATGAAACACTTAAAAAAATCCTTGGATTATTGTAGAAAAAGAAGTAATTTTACTGATAAAGAGTCATAACGGCCATGTTGTTTTGTGTCACTGCAAACAAACTACCAGGGCACGAATTTTATTTGAAAATAGTTGTGTGTGTATAGATATATTTATTTTTTTAATGTATTGTTTCCAAGGTTGTCTGGCCTTTTCCACGGATGACTTCAGAGAACATTTCAGGAGTAGGGTAAGAACCTAAGGCTTTTTGGTGTACTTATTGGCTTCCTTTATACAGAAAATAAACGAGATCAACTGGTCAAGGATGGTGAAACTGTCAGTATGTTAAGGCCTTTGACATAAAGAAAGCTCTAAACCTGTACATTGAATGTTTTAGGGCATGTGACATGTACAGAAATGTGGAAAATTTGGAACAAAAATACATGGGAATAGCCTTTGTGGCCTTTTTAGGCATCTGAAATGGCTTTCTATTGATTTTCAGTGTCCTGTGCTTTTTGGTGATTTGAAGAGAATTCTCAGCAACGCAATTGAAAATTCTCTTTTTCTCTAATATATTTGTTTCTGTTCCTCAAATGGACATATATGGCCTTAAATTAGCATTTTCATGTGTTTAGGTATATTTATTATCGTTATTGTTTAAAACCCGAGCTACTGTTTTATGGAAATTTAGTACTTTCTGTTAGTGCAGAACTGTTCCAACAAAGGTGCGTTTTTGTGGCATTTTGATACTTTCACTTTAATGGATGTCTTGCTCTTTCGATGCTTGTTCGTTGGTCAGAAATACAATCTCTGTAATTCTCAGCAAAGCATTTGAAGTTATAATCCCTATAATCCTTGTAAAGCAATTTGATGTGTGGTCTATTTTGAGACTGTCCTGGTTATACCAGTAATATATTTGAGTTTTCTAACCTATATGCATTTGTTGAATAATTTAATTAGTTAATTTCGATATTTTATGTATTATTATGTTTACTTTGACACAGCATTCTTCATTTAGACTTAAGAAATAGTATAAATTCTCAGTTATACTATTTATAGAAAGTTTTACGAAGTTAATGTAATCATTTGATTATGTTGTTGCACTTGGAGGATGGTTGTATGAGTAATACTGCTTTGAGAATATTAGATTTGAAGAGATTGGTGTCTTTTGACTGCCTCTCCTTGCCATCTGTTTCCTGGTTCCAAGTTTAGAGCTTCTGCAGGAACAGTATCCTTTTTGCTTGCAAAATGACTGCCTCAAAATTGTCCTTCTCAAAAAGAAAGGAATAAGAGTCTTACTGAGCAAGCATTAAGCTGTGAGAACCTTATCAATGGCTTTAAGTCTGTGATTTTATACTGGATCAGCTATCAAGCAACCTCAAAGAAACAATATATTTTACAGAAGTTAAATTTTATGGAAAACAATACTATTATTTTATTAAAAAAACCCACCCCAAACCACCAAAACTGAACACATTCTTCCCAGAAGTTCATTTTTTTACTATTAGAGCTGCATATGAGTACATGAGGTAAAAGGAATGATAAAAAACCAGAGAAGATATAGTATGATGCGAAGTTAAATTTTAGTGCATTGAACTCTGTTACATATCTCCTCTGTAACACTACAGTAATTTTTTCCCCCAGCAGAAAACTGGAGAAAGCATCTTTTATCTTGCTTATCCAAACTTGCTTCAGAGCTTAGTTTTTAATAACAACTTCTTGAAATGTGTACACAGGTAAATGGGAGATATCTAAACTCACAAGTTTCTGCTGGAAGTCTTGGTCTCCTGATGTCTGGATAGTGATAGTGTGGCCTAATGGATAAATCGGGTGGTTGTTACTTGGTTTGGTTTTGTTGTTTGGCAAAACGAAATCTTGCGCTCTTCTTTTGCCTTTCTTTTGTATCAGCTACAGGTGAGACTACCTTTATAAGGTTTTGCTTTGACATGACCTAGAGAATTAAGTAATGTAAGTACTGTTCAGATTAGTTCCACAAAAAAAATCCGTGTTGACTGTTCTATTGTGCTGCCAAATTCCACCATTTGTATGCTTTCAGTGTTAAACTTGACTTATAGTAATATTTTGAGGACTTAATATAGTTTTTGTAAATGCACTTGCAGGAATGAAGTGGAAGTCAACTGAATTCTCTTGTGCACTACTGAGACGAAATGACATTCATGTTTGTGGTGGATGGAAGTCATGGCAGCATCTAACATGGGAGGGAAAGATATGAATGGACCATGTGGCGTGACTCGTTCAGACTGCAGATCTTCTGCCTGCTTATGGCAGTACTGGCTGTTGTGGTGCTGGTCCATAACTTTTTTCAGTTAGAGGTAAGTGAAGCCACTCCAAGAGCACTTGAGTAACATTATTCCATTTTGAGCGTAAGGTTAGAACTGTGCTGACAACATTTAGCTATAACTTGGAATCAGAAAAAATTCCGACTGGAAGGGATGTGTGAAGGTATTTAGTCAACACTCTCCTCAAAGGGCCAACGTCAGAGTTAGCTTGGACTGCACAAGGTATCGTTGAGTTTTGACAGTCTTCAAGGATAGTCAGATTTCACAACCTGCCTAGGCAGCCTGTTGCAGTGCTGCACCTCTCGTGCAATGAAGAATGTTTATCTCATGTGCAGGTGGAAGTTGCGTCTTATTTTTATAGTGTGTACTTTGACTCAGTTCCTCTGTAACTCCCCTTTAGGTAGTGAAAGACTGCAGTTAGATCCCCTTTTGGTCTTCTCCAGATTAAAAAGAAATAAAAAAAAGTTTGGTTCCATTAGTGTCACTCCGGTTTCCTAATCATCTCAGGGATTCTTAGCTGTTCTCTCCAGTTTGACTCTGGTATGGGTTGTCCAAAAACCAGACACAGTGTTCTAGTTCACAGTCTTCTTCACTATGGTCAAGTTGAGGGGAACTATCACTTTGCTCAGTCAGCTGGTTATGCTCTCGTTAATTCATTGCCACAATGCTGTCCTGTTGACATGGCCAGTTCTGCAGAGCTGTTAGATGGCAAGTTGATCTCCAGCCTCTACTGATGCAACTTTTCTTTGCCTTTCCCTTTTTCCCTCTGCTGTGTCTTACTTGCATATTTATTTGTATTACTTAGCATGTTATTACAGACGTACTTTGAAACTGCTTAGTTACTGAGTTACTAACCCCAGGTTAAAGTCAACCCACAAGGGACACAGGAACAATAACTGGAGACACTAAATAAAAACTGCAAATGTTGATTTTTAAAGGAAGCAGGGACGCTTCTTATGGATTGCAGCAAAGCGGCAGAAGTCCTTGCAGCAAGGCTGTATAGCTGCTAAAAGCATATATTCAAAGAATCTGGATAAATGCACAGAAGAAAAATCTATTAGAGGATACTAGATCTTAAAGATGTCCACCCTTGTGTTTAAGAAATCTCTAAGCCATAAAGGGCTAAAAACTGCATTAAGTCTTTAGGAGGAAATATTTGGTCTGTATTCTTTTCCCACACACCTGCTGTTGGAAACTATTGGCCGTCAAAATACTGTGTTTGATGGACCTTTTGCTCAAGTTAACATGGTCTTTTTGTGTAACATATAAAGTAGCTTTTGTTTTCTCTTTCTGTGGTTTTGGTTTTTTTTATGACCTAGAATGTTGTATGAGGAGTGTTGATATTTCGAAACCTAGACTGTTTTCTTTTTTAAATTACGTTTCTTAGAGAAGAGGGCTCTGGCAGTGCTTTGAGAATGAAATGGAAAATGCAGGTTTGCTTTGTGCTTTTTCTTGCCATTGCTCATGATAGTATCTTCACGGCTTTGTTGACCTTTTACTTACCTGCTCTTCCAAACTTGGATAAGTATTGTGTTGCTGGTAAATCTTTACACCACAACATGCCACTCTAACACCTTCTGTTGTCTTGACTTTTCTGAATGGACATGCTCTGGTATTTGTCTCTGTCTTGGCATAATTTTCCAGGCAGTCTACCGTAGGTGTCTGTGCTGATTCTTTTCAGTCAGAGATCAAAACCAGAAAAAGCCTTGGAAAGCTTTCACAGAATATCTGTACCCTAATCTGTTTGGGCTCTGGAAGGTGGGCTTTTTGTTGACTACTGTTGAAAACATGTTTGTAAATGCATCAGACATGCTTCTCATCCCCAAATCATCTAGCCTAACTGGCTAAAGCTCAAGATCTAAGGCAATTGTCAACTGTCCCCCCTCCCTAGCTATCCTCCCTGCTTTTTTTCCTGTAGGATTTTATGCTTTTTCATGTTGGAATCTTTCCTCTTAAATTCTTAAGCTACTAATAACACCCTCTCAATAATCCTCATGTCAGAATTTTACTTTTCTTACTCTATATTGAAAAAGAACCAAGCTGTCTACTACTCCCTTCAGGTCACTGTATTATAGTACTCGAAGAAATGCATTTTTATTTTAATTTAATTTTTTTCTGTGAACATAGATAAAATGTTCAATAATTTTTTTTGGTCAAGTATCAGGATGTTGCCAAACATCATGCCTTTAGGAAACAGGAGAGTTTGTGAATTTGTACCAATTACCTTTAGAGTGAAAGAACCATTTCAGGACTGGTTGTGAGCACTGTTTTATTAAAAAGCACTTAGAAAAGAGTGTATGGGGAGAAGGGAAGTTTCTTGCCAGAATGAAGTAATGGTGTATGAAATCAAACAGCTGAAACTGAACAAAAGAACTATGTAACAAAGTCTTTTTTTTCTTGCTGCTAAATTGCAGGTGCCTACAAAAGATAACTTCATCTTATTCGGAGTGTTGCAGGAACATTTCTCTGTTAGGTGATGGCTTTTCAGGATTGGCTTTGACACTTAAAGTAGTTTAGCACCCACTCAGTGCTGTGAGATGGTAATGACAGTGAGCTGATTTCATGTCTGTCATAGACTACAAATAGAGTACCTTGGGAGTAAAATTACTGAGAATAAGATGACTGACCTTTCAGTAATTGGAATTTGTTCAGTTTCAAATGCTGTCTGCTGCATAAATTGAGAGTTTTTATTGGTCAAACTGGAAGTCTTTTTCCTCCACCATGCCTGTTGGCTGGGAATCTCTTGTGATGTTTCCTGCTCTAATGATAGTGACTTTTGCAGGTTTGCAGCAACTGTTCTGAACTCCAAGCCAGGAGTTACAGTTGGTGGAAGATCTTGGGCTTTGTGATGGAGTTCCACATTTTCAGCAGCAGTTGAAATACTCAGCATTTTCATTGGCCACCTGTCATAAATGAGTGCTTTAAGGTTACTTTAAGCAACTCATTCAATGACACCACCTACATTATGGTGTTTAACTGAAGTGTTCATTGCAGATCTAATCAAGTACTCTGGGATCATTCTAGAATATTTTTGAGAGCATTATTGTCTCTATTGATCTATACGTTTTATCTCATTTTTGCTTATTTGGCAGTGAGAATGCCAAAAGCTGAGTAGTTAAGCTGAAACTCCCATTAGCTCCCCCCTTGTTTTGACATCTGTAATGCCAGGAACCGCTTGTATTTTTGTTTGTGCTTAATTGACATGTAATCTGTTTTGTCCTACCTGTGTTACTTGGCAGGCATCCATTAAAGTACTTTGTGGTCAGATTTGGGATCTGGTTAGCTTCAAAACTCAGAAAGTAAAAATAACATTAACAAAACCCTCAACAAAACAAAACAAAATCAAACAAATGCCTCCCACACAAACAAAAAACCTCAAACAAACCCAACAAACCAACAAACAAAGTCCCTTGGAAATTGCACTTAAAATACATAACACCTTGAATGGAGTATATAAGGAAATAAGCAAAGCAGGGCAAGTGTTATTTATCATGGAGACTATAATAAAAGCTAAAAGTATCTGTGTCATAAAGGAAGAGTACTCTTGAGAAATCTTGAGAAATGTTCTTTATCTGTTTTTTTTTTTTATTTAGTTTTGGCTACTAGGTACAGTGGAGAGCCCACAGTTCTGCACAGTCTCAGTGTGCCAACATACCATGGAGGAGCCAGAGAGATTTGGAAATGCTAATGAAAGAGGAAGTAGGAAATGGAGTGGGGGCAAAATCAGCTAATTGTCTGCCTCAGGGCAGCCCTTATGTATCCATAGGGGCAGGAGAACTGGAGCACTTGTTTGGAGCTAAGCCTGGGAAACACTAAAGAGAGAAAGATGGTTTGGAAAGCTTTTCTATGTCAGTCAAGGATCTTCAGTATATTAATTGACTGTGAAGCTTTCCCTGCCTTTGCTGGCAAAGAGAATCTCTGCAATGATGCATGGTCCTGGTTGTGCTTGAGAGAGGACTGTGAAGATGAACAAGAATGCTGGAGAAAGAATGGCTTCTTCATGAAGTTGAAGCAGCTCTGCTTTTACTTTCATGGAGATTCGCCCTCACCCCTTTTGAAGATAGACTGAGGAAATATTTGTGGTATGATCTGTTCTGCATAATGGGTCATAATCTGGAGATGTTGAAGTGTCCTTGGCCTCGGCTGCAAGTGAACAGCTTTGGCCTTGTGCTTTGCTGTGCAGAGGGACTGATTTGGAGACATTGAACTGTGTTCTGTTTTCTGAATGAGTTTGTTGGCTTGCTTTTCTCTGCACCCTTTTCCACTGAAAAATATAGGTATGCCCCTGGAAAGACTTCAGAAAGCCTAGCTAGGCCATAAATGGCATCTTCTACAACTCTGACAGAAAGACTGGGTTAAAAACCCTGAAGAAATTTATAGAAGATTAAAAATAGGGATATGTCTGTTTTTAAGGCTGTCTTAAATAGCCATCTCTCTTCTTAATTTGAAAGGATTTTTTCCCATGCCCCTTGACCCAAAGTACCAACCACTGAAGAACCAGCTGAACTATAGAAATTTTCTCTTGAGAACTTACACTGAAAACAACAATTAATCAAACACACATATTCTCCCCTCCACCCCTCCTTAGAAAAACGCTTAAATATTTTTGCTGACTGATACATTGTTACCAGCTTATTGGACGCATTAAAATAGATAGCTACCTTTTAAAAATATTTCCATGCAGTATTTTCTGTTATAGATATGCACAAGCAAGTGCATAGGGAAGGGAAGAAGGGAAGAAGTTGTGAAGGTATCCAAAAATAGACACTTGGCTTAATTCAAGAATGCATGTAGACAAGATTTAAAGTAGAACCGTGCCTGAGATTCACTCTCAGCTTTGGCTGAAATTTACTGGGCTAATGAAAGTAACATGCAGCAATACATCTGCAGCTTTGCTTGCTGTGATGGAAAATGTAAATAATTACAAATTGTCTCAGATGGCCTTCAGGGCAAATTTATTAAATCCTTGATGGAAGTGCAAAATAGAAGCAAAAGCTTCCATTGTGATGTTACCATGTAGCAGTCTACATTTCAGGTTTCAGGTTTTATTGTTAACATGGATATCATACAAAGAAGATTTTGCGTATCCATCCTACATCCTAATGTGCTCATCCTCTTACTCTTAAGCTGATCAAAACCAACGTATATCACAGACTTCAAAAAACTGTACATTTCTACTACTTGTTAGGTTTACACTCTTCTAAAAAAGTGTGTTGAATCTCAGTTATGTTCTTAATGATTTTTATACACTGGTGATATTTCAGTGGACTAAGGAAGGTTTATAACAATGAATAAGGCTTTAATGTAAGTGCTGTGAATTTTAGTACATTACTGGGCAGTTAGTTATGGAGAAATTAAATGGGACACACTGGGGCATTGGTGAGTACAATGATATTTTAAAAGATTTCAAATAACATAGTTTGACTTTTTTAGCAGTCTTTATCCTCTGATGCCATGCGAATGATGCACTATATAGTTGTAATCTTTGCTTGAAAAACTGTTTTCATTCTTTATGAAATAGAAGTATGGATAAGTTCTGCTATATATACCTGATAATTAATTGTTAATTAACTGCTGATTTTGTGTGTATTTGAAGGGTAAATTTGGAGTTGCTGATTAGAAATCTCATGGGTAGCTCTGGAGGCTTAGGCTGTGCTATTTTTAAAATTTTCCTAGTGCAAACCTGCAAAATCATGTGATATCATGAAGATGATGGTATCTCTGCAGTCATTTGCATGAAAATACAGTTTTGGACACTGATGTCAAGTTGCAGCAGAAGCCTCCTCTCTTAGTCTAGCATTGTATTTAACTATTCTAATTTTTAAACTGTTGTGTGAATTAGGGGATGCTCTGCTGTTTCATTTGGTTCTAGAAGGAGCTGTATATAGATTTTTACAATCTTATAAATAAACAAACCAATAATTTTTTTGCTTGTTCAGTCCTAGCTTGTTCTACACTATTGTACTTGGCAACTGGCTCATGAATTCATTGTCCCTGAAGCATCTGGGTTTTTATTCTTTTATTTGTTCCAATCTGTACGTTACAGGGAAAGACACATTTCAGATAATTAGATAAGAAGCAATGTGAGTGTGACCAGATAAATGACTGCAGCTGCTACACGCAGCAGACTTCTCTAGAAGGCATGTGCAGGGGGTGCATCTGCATCATCTGCAGCGTAGTGTCTCAAAGAAGCCCTATTTCCTTGCGTTACATTGGGCACCTAGTGGTGCTCAAAGACTAAAATGTTACTACAGAAGAAAATAAAACATGAGCTACAATTTGCTACTTAATCTTTCAACCTTTTTTAATTTTTATTTGCATTGCTGATGTTTACAGAATATACCGGTAGCTAAAATACTGCCATAGAAAATATTGGATATGATCTATATAAAAGCTTCTCTGCCAAAACAGGGTAACAAAACAGGTGTTGCCCACCTGTTTCCTTGGAAATCCCACGGTCAGAGTGATAGATTCGAGGCTTCTAGTGAAGTTGCTTCATTTAGTCAGCTTCAAAGCTCTACAGAGGAAAGCCCAGTTCTTGGGATCATTTCATTATCCATTATTCACAATGTTTCATTTCATAGCATGGTTTCAGGTGATCTTTTTCCTCCCCAGAACCTGGATGATGACACAGTTTCAGGATCCAATTGGATAACGGAAAACGATGTCCAGCATTCTCTGTCACAGACAAACAAAACTACCAGGAAGCCTTACTGCGGTTACACGCAGCAGACTTTGTCCAAAAGAGAACAAGAGGAGCAGGAAACGTTGCTTGCTGCAATACAGTGGCCAAACCCCCCCGATAACAAAATTGCCTTTGCACAGAGCAGTGATCCCACACGTAGTGACTTTGTGATTGTGAAACCCAGCAGGTTCTTCAAAGTGGGTGATGAGTTGGAGGTCCTCGTTCGCATGAAGGATTTCCAAGGAAAGCCCAAGCGGTATGGCGGAGACTACTTACAGGCGCGAATTCACTCTCCTCTGCTGAAAGCTGGAGCAACAGGAAGGATTGTAGATTGCCATAATGGCCTTTACAAAGTCTTCTTCACCTTGCTTTGGCCAGGAGAGGTCAAAGTTTCTGTGTCACTTGTCCATCCGAGTGAAGCCATCCAAGTCCTCCTGCGTTTACGAGAAGAAAGGCCGGACAGGGTCTATTTCAAAAGCTCATTCAAGTCTGGGAGGTACTCAGAAACCACCGAGTGCAACGTTTGCTTGCCTGGAGATCTCCCGGTCTGTAACTTCACAGATCCCTACACAGGTGAGCCATGGTTCTGTTACAAGCCTCGAAAACTGTCCTGTGCCAGCCGAATCAGCCATGCCAAAGGTGGATATCTAAAAGGTCTTCTGACAAAAGAGGAAAGCCTCTTTTTCCAAAGGTATGTGTGTTGTTGAATTTATATATATACTCAGTCAAGTTGTTTTGTTTGGGTTTTTTTTATACAAATTTGGCTTATTGGTTATTATGACACATGGCCTTGGAGGAAGAGTGTATCTGCAGGAGGAGGGTTTGATGTGAGTCTGTTCTCCTCCATTCAGCTGTACAAGAATCTTAGACAGCAATCTTAAACTACAGAAACTTGGTATGTAGTTCTCTGTGCTTTGAATTCAGCTCTGCTGCACCTGCTGAATTTCACAAGAGCGTGCTGTCTGAATTGTGTGGTGGTTTGGGGGACTGTTTCCTTATTTTTTGTTTCCACATCTACATTTGCAGTATCAATAACAATGTTTTGAGATGCCTTTTTGACCAAATCTCAACTACTTGAAAAGAGTCCAGGCTTGACAGTGTGACTGTCAAATCTTAGGAATGTGGAAGTGCAAATGATCTGTGCATGTTATTTCAAGTGTCAAACTAAATTAGTCATCTTTTTCGTCTGCATTCAGCATTTAAAAAAACCCAAACCATCTCTTAGTACCTGGGTAGATGTGACAGAACTGCTTCTGTATGAAATTAGACATCTGAATTTAGACAAAGGTAACCACTCTGTAGTGTCAGACTTGTAGTTGCAGGCTGCTGCCTTGCTCTCCAACAAAAGTGTTGAAGGAAGGGCTTTTGGCAGTATGTTTAGTTGAGGCTTACATGGGGAAAGATTTTAGAGTAGCAGTTCCCAATACTGTAATTAGGAAAGTATTGTGTGCATGTTTGAAACCAAGACTAGAAACAAAAAGTAAGTATCAGTGGAATTTTTTTGGGCTCTTCCTTATCAAGTTTGTAAGTGGGTCTTCTGACTTCCTGTGCCTCTGGCAGCTCACCTGTAAAATCTGGCTTATATTTATTGGTGATGTTTCCAAATGGGAATGGGAAAGGTTTTGCTTTTTTTGGCTCGGGAGGGGTTGTTTGTTCGGCTTTTTGTTTTGTTTTTGTTTGTTTGTTTCATGCAGCTCTGAGATCCTTGACTGAGTGGCTTATAGAAATTCCAAATAATTTATTTCTTAAATGGAGAAAAACATTAGACAAGGATTCTCTTCAGAACAGTAGCAAAAGACAGAACAAAAGCTTAGTATTAAATCTCTGCATCTATCACAGCTGTACAGTGTGACCAACACAAAGTGATCAGAATTCACTGGTGTCCATAAACAAGTCCTTCTGAGATCTGTCGATGTTTAGGGGGATGACCTTTGTTTCTGTGCTTAGCAAATTGCCGTACTAGTGGAAGACCTTATTGCTGGAGGTCTCTGAAGTTGGTTGGGCATCGTCTGGTGCCACCATCTCCCCCACAGGACACACCACCAGTGGCCCAGTCTGGAGGCAGAACTGCAGGTGGTGGTGGGGCTGCACTGCCGCCAGCTCCGCTCTGCGCTGCGGATCCCAGGGGCTGGAAGCAGCAACCACCTCAACAGAGGTATTTGCTGGGATAGGCACCTGTAGAGGTCTGTCAGAGCTGGGAGCTGCTGCAGCACTGTACCCTTTCGGTGGTTTGTATCCCCACACTCTGCAAGCTGGGAAGTTCCCATCTTTGTGGAAAATCCTCCAGAGCTTCTCGCAGGCTTCTGATAGCTTTACTGGGATTTGTGTCAGCAAAAGTGTGCACAGGATTGGTGTCTTAGTGCTGTGAAATTCTGAATTCGGATTCAGAATAGTGATGGTGATCTTGAGGAAATTAATACAGAATGAACTCAGTTATAGGAAGTAGAGTAAACTTGGAGTAAAAAATTCTTTGTGTGAATACTACATACTTATTTGAAGTGCATTAAGAAAAACAAGATTAATATCACCTTCAAATTTTACAGTAATTTTTACAAATATTATTATGTTTATGTTTTGTTCAAGTAATGTGAACATCAAAAGGCCGATACTCTCCAGTGGACCTGATTCAATCCTTGTAAAGCCCAAGGCATTTACAGGTAAAGTGAACTTCATAAGATTCTTGTTTTTAATTCATAATTAAATTTATAAAAAAGAGCAACAGGCATGAGGTAATAATTGATTTGTTTGTTTTTGTAGCATGGAATAGAAATTAATTTCAGATTTCTATTGAAAAGATGAAGGCTTTTGGTTGTTAACTGTAATATAAGTTCAGTACTAATAACGATTTTTTTTCCAAAATTACATACACAAATGAGATTTTAAAAAAAAAAAAAAAAAGAGAAAATATTGTTCTCTTGCCAAAACTGTCTTTTTTTCCCCCCTAGCATTTACTCACAGCTGTAAAATGTCTTAGGGTAACTGTTTACCAAACTCTCAATCTAGCAAAAACAGCTGCGGGGTGTTTCTTAATTTCTTTCTTTGTTAAGAACTTTGTCGAACAAATTTTGATATCTTGCATTTAAGTATTACTATCCTTTGTGTTACCACAGGACCGAACCTACAGTTGTGGACCAGAGCCTAATTGTAATGTGCCCTGTCTAAAATCAGAACGAAGACAGTCTGTACTAAATTAAACTTAGAGGTTGTATCTCGTTCGTATCCATGTGCGAACATTTTATGCCTGTGTAAAATGTGATGCACAGAGAATTATTTCTTGATTGAGAGCTTTTTAGACCTTTTTTTTTCGTAAGGTTTTAAGAGGCTTTTATGGTAGAGTTCCTGACCTGTGCAATAAAGTCTGAACAGAGAGCAGCCTACAGCATTTCTTGCTTTTAGTTTTACTGTTCACTAAAAAAATAGAGTGCTGCTTCTAGGCTAGCAGCATTTCCCCTCCATCCCTTTTCTTTCTCTAGACCCTTTAGATGATGTGGTTTTGTTGCCTTTTTAATCTTGTGTATTTCCTCACAGAAACTGCTGCAAATTTGAGATTTGATTATGTCACCCTTCTTCCAGGAGCTATGAATGATCAAAGCCTGCCTACATTTCCCAAGGATTAATGTTGGGTTAGAAAGGGTAGATAAGAGTAGCACATTTCCTCAGGGAAATTCCTTCCTTCCAGGAACAGCAGTGTCTGAATAAATAAACTTAATATGTTAGTATAACGATTGTGAATGTACGGATTTGTTAGAATTGCTGGCACACACAAATTCATTGTTCTTCTTTTTGTCCATGTTTTTTTGTTTGGGGGTAAATGTAGATCAAGTTTTTTAAAATTTTATTTTTCTGAAATACAAGTTTTTATTTCTATCCTTAGTTTATAACTTCAGGTTGGAACTTTTACTCTCTTCTATAAAATCCCAAAGTAATGGCTTTCTGAATTCTGGATCAAAAGTGATATGATACTATACACAGATTTGAAATGCTGATTTACTGTGAGGCACCAAAAAGTTGTTCTAGCACCATTTTTATATGTATATGTGTAGCAGAAAAATCCACTTAAAAGGTAAAAAATGGAAATACTTTTCCATCAAAACTTAGAATCGAACAAACTCAAGTTGTGAAATCACATTATGAATTGGTCTTTTATTACATGACCGTATGAAGGCTTTTTTTCCTTTCTCTGTAGGATTCCTGTTTCACAAATATTGGATGAGTCCACATTGCTAGTTGGGTTTTTGTTCCTCTTCCTTCATTGTCCCTGTTGTCTAATTTAAAGTAACATCCAAAGATAAAACATTCTGAAGGCTTTTTTCTGTGGTACTCATGATTATATTACTTGTGTTATGCAAACGTAATAGCAGTTTGCTTTTTACAGTGTCCCTGTGAGGTCGAAGGATGTTAACAACCTCTAAGCTCTCAGGTTAACATCTACTAATACAACACACAGAGAATATTGTACAGAAAAGGAGTGGCAAAAAAATGCTTATAAGGAATGGATGTTTAAAGATGCTTATGCATGATGTTATAATGGAGCATCTACCAGGGGATGCTTTTAGGCCCTGGACCTCCAGTGCTTGTACTCTATACATAGTTAGAATGGTCCCTGGCATGATTTTGGCCATGGCAAACAATGTGTGCTTTATCAAACAGCTCTAAGTTGAGACAGGGCAGGGACTGTTTTTAACAGATAATCTCCACACCAAGATGGGTAAAAGTGTTTAAACATTAAATCATTTAAACATTTAAACTTAAATGTAGCTGGATGTGTCTGCTCTGTGCAGCTGGTGTTTGTGCCAGGGAAGAGCTCCCTGCTTGTTCAGTTTAAGTATTTGAATACACGAGTGGCAAAGGAGAAACCTGGAATGACCTCACAGAAGTCTGATGTACCGATATCACACCGGTTGCCAAGAGAAATATGGCAATATGTGACTTACATAACCATGAGGTTGCAGCTCCCTTCCTGTAATCTCTGGCCTTTGCTTGCAAGGTATCAACAGGCATCCTACAGAATAGAACTTCCCTGGTGTGTAGTTGCTCCTCAGGGGGCTGCCTGTCGCAGGCAGTGAAGGGTGAGGGGGCTAGATAGCAGTGAGAAAGCCCAAAATCCATGGAATTAGAGACTCTCATGATTAACATATTCAAAGGGCATTAGTGGTGATAGAGCAGGACTGTGGCGATATATGTTATTCCATATTCCGTAGGCAGAGATTTTTTGGAGGGGTTTTTGGTGGGTGGGTTTGTTTGGGGTTTTTTGGGGGGATTTTTTTTTGAGTGGTAGCAGGTTGTCCCCTCGGTCGGTGTCCTGCGCTGAGCGGAGCTGCCGGGCGCCAGAGGGCAGCCGCGCGCTGCGACACGGTGGGGATGAGGGAAGATGCTCTGCTCGTCCTTCTGCCTCTGCTCCTCCCTGCCTTATGCAAGCACCCACGACAGAGCGCTTCTATCGCAGTGTGAAACATGCCAGATACTTACTTTTAGGTTTTCTTTCTTTTTTGTTTTGTTTTGGTTTTGGATTTTTTTACAGTAGTGTCAGAGATACCATTTAACTTAAACCAAGTTAAACTATGATTGTTCAAACTACTCTGCCAGCAGTTGCAGGTTTTGCTACAGAAGTATGAGGTGAAATACCTGGGCTTACAGAAGTGTGATGCATCACGTTTTTCAATCTGTGCTGCCAGCCAAGGAGCACCCAGCTGCTCACTCACCCCCCTGGTGGAATAGGGGAGAGAGTCAAAAGCATAAAAATGAGAAGACTTCTGGGTTGAGATAAAGATGTTGTAAAAGGGAAAGCAAAAGCTGCACACACAAGCAAAGCAAAACAAGGAATTCATTCACCACTTCCCATGGGCAGGAAAGTGTTCAGACATCCTGAGGAAAGCCAGGCTTCATCATGGGCAAGAAAATTGCCATCACTTCAAACATCCTCCTCCCCCTTCCTCCTTCTTTATCCAGGTTTATATTAGAGCGTGATGCCATGTGGCCTGGAATGTCACTTTGGTCAGCTGGATTCCGCTGTCCTGGCTCTGTCCCCTCCCACTTTCCTGTGCACCCCCAGCCCACTCACTGGAGGGGTGGTACAGGAAGCAGAAAAGGCCTTGGGTGTGTGTAAGCACTGCTCAGCAGTGATGGAATCCCTGCATTATCAACACTGTTTCCAGCACAAATCCAAAACACAGCCACATATTAGCTACTGTAATAATTAACTCTCTCCCAGTCAAACCCAGCACATCACTCTTTTTGCTTTAAACTAGGGAAGATGTTCATTCATCACAGACTACATGTCCATGAGGATTATGGAGGCTGGTTTTGTTGTTAATTTCAAAGAATTTTTCTTTTCCAGATGTAATCGCTATGAACAGAGCTGAAGATCCCACAGCTTCCCCTTCTGGTTATTATTATGAAGACCAGTGGAGGTCCAGAACACACTGGATCCATAATTTTAACAAATCAGATGATATAACTGAGTGCTTACAAGGAAAAGTAATCCACTTGTTTGGAGACTCTACAATAAGGCAGTGGTTTGAATATCTGACAGCATTTGTTCCAGGTACTTTTTTAAAATTTGGTTTTGTCTTTAAAGACTTTTGCAAAGCTTTATTTTTCATCTCTCAGACACAGAGCTGATCTTACTGAGTGACAGTGACACTGGCAAAACAAAGGAAGAGGGAAGACATCAGAAGTCCTGGCAGACAGTTATTCAAATGTTTGAGCAGACACTGGAAACATGTAGGCCTTGGAAATGTGGCCACAAGGTATCAGTGAAGTTGTCCTTGTAAAGGGACCACTGTTGTGGCTGTGAGTTAAGGTGGCCACTCCAGGAGCCACAGCAGAAGTGACTTAGGGTGCCTCTGTAAGACCTTGCAGCGTCACAGTCCTAGCAGTGATTTTGGAATGAAGTAGCAAAGGACTTCTTTTAATGTTCATAGGTTTTGGTTGTTTCCCTTATTTTAACTTAAATAACAGAATTTCCTTAGCCAATTAGATATTCATTCCTCCCTCATCCCTTTCCCATAAAGCAGTTGCACTGGAACACAGACTTTGGGACTCCTTAATGCCTACAAATTTAAGTCACCTTAAATTTAATTGAGTCCTAAAGTTGCTAGAAGGGTTCTCGTGAACACTGGATTCGTAGGGCAACAATGACTATCTGGAAAATTTTTTTTACTAGAGAGAACAGAATAGTTCAGGAAACTTGAAAAAGGCATTGACAGCCTTGTGGAGTCCAAGTGTCTTGTCTTGCATACAACTTTAACACCCGTAAACTCCACTCTAAAAAGTTATGCTTATCATCTGTTTAATTCTGGAGTTCTTAGAGCTGTGTTCAGATTTCCTTGTCTACTGCTACTTTTGCCCTGTGGTCCCAGCATCTCGTTGATAGTTTCAACCTCTTACGCCGTCTTTCACTAATACTCGCTCTCGGGTTTTCAGATCTAGTGGAATTTAACCTGAGGAGTCCTAAGAACGTGGGCCCTTTCATGTCTGTGGACCTGAAGCACAACATCCTGCTGAAGTTCCGCTGCCACGGGCCACCCATTCGCTTCTCCACGGTCTTCAGCAGTGAACTGCGCTACATCGCCAACGAGCTGAACGGCATCGTGGGGGGGAGGAACACCGTGATAGCCATAACCATATGGTCCCACTTCAGCACTTTCCCTGTGGAAGTGTATATCCGGCGGCTGAGGAACATTCGGAGATCAGTTATTCAGCTGCTGGATCGCAGCCCCGAGACTTTAATCGTCATCAGAACCGCTAATGTTCAGGAGCTTGGGCCAGAAGTGAGCCTCTTTAACAGTGATTGGTATTCTTTTCAGCTTGATTCTGTCATGAGGAAAATGTTCTCAGGAATTGCTGTGCACTTTGTGGATGCTTGGGAGATGTCTGTGGCTCATTACTTGCCACATAACTTGCACCCACAGGAAGTAATTGTTAAGAATCAAATAGATGCATTTTTATCTTATGTATGCCCTCTGCAAACTTAGCACAAATCCCTACGTCATCTTTTGCTACAGCTGAAGTGAAGTTGCTCTTTGTCAGAGCTATGGAATGATGCTGGATGATATGGAGGAACTCTGGTTATTGTAAATGCATGCAGTATGAGTAGAGTGGCCTTAACTCTAGGTAGCTGTGAAAGGTGGTAAAGAGGAGTTGACTGTTCAGGCCATATCTTCCTGCAAGGTTGATTCCTTCAAGCTTATCATTCATGTCTGAGATTATTAGAGAGCACCTTAAATTAAATTGACAGGATTCAATAAGAAAATATTTGGGTTATTAGCTTTACTAGTTGTCTGCACTGTATACCTAATTTAATCCATATAGCA
Organism: Lepidothrix coronata; assembly: GCF_001604755.1. Lineage (NCBI taxonomy): Eukaryota > Metazoa > Chordata > Aves > Passeriformes > Pipridae > Lepidothrix > Lepidothrix coronata. The sequence continues at coordinate 1,270,760 of NW_016690364.1, forward strand.
CTGATTCTGTTGTCAGGGTCTTGTTGCTCAGAACTGTATGTGAAACCTAGGAAAGCTTTTGGGAATGGTCTTTCTCTTAACATTCCAGAGTTTAAGAGGTGTCTCCTCTAGTTGTATGTCAGAGAAACAACACAGTGTCCATTCTTGTTGCAAAGTCCTAATTAGAGACATGAAGGGAGTGTACCAAAGTCACTAATAAGGAAGCACAATCAAAATATCTATAGTATTAAGTCATGAAGAATTTGCTGAAATTTAATAGGGCACCTGTGGTGTTTACAGATGGCTGCTAAATAGTGCAAATAGACAGTATTTTAGTTTTGTTTCCTGTACTACTGAATCTCTTTTGAGCTTTGATGCACTGTCTACTTCTTGATTTATCTGTAATGATGAAATGTGTATTATGATCTCAGTGAAGACACTGTCTCAGTCAGTTTCTGCAAGTTCAAGTTGCAGGCTCGCCTACTTGAAGCATTTTCCGATGTGTTTCCCTTCCCTGGGAGATAGAGCTATTGTGTTATGCTCCTGCAAGGCCAGGCTGCTGACAGTGACTCGTGTACATCCTTCGTGCGCTGTGTCTGTGCGAAGGGGCCAAGGAACCCGAATGCACTTGGCCAGGTTTGGCACTGGGTAACAGTAACTGGCACACACTAATGGCCAAGGCCATGCCCTGAGCCCTCATCAGGGTCTGCCAGTTTTGTCATTTATTCATGAACTCCGCTGCTACCAATACAGAAGGTAAAAAAACGTAGCACCCAAAAGCCAAGCACACACCGGGTTGCCTTCATACAGCTGCTTAGTACAGACCCAGGTTTGCTGGTGTGAAAGCTGGTGGCTCTCAGGCCTCTTGGTGTGGTGTTTACTGCTGCTAATTGGATTGAGCCTCTCTTCAGTTTTAACTTATAGCGCTTTAAACAGAATTTTGATTAAATTCAGCTCCCAAATTAAACAGCAGAGAAGTGTTCCATGTTGTCTTACTTCTGGTCCCGTTCAGGCCAAAGCCAGTCTTCACCAGTGGTGTTACTGAGGAATGTGTCAAAACAAAGGTGGGTCTTCGTAAGCAAACAGAGAAGATTAATAAGGCAAATTGGTAAGTTGCACAGAGTGAAATAATTGAAGTGTCTTCATGTTAGAAATGTTTTGCTCTTTGTCAGGTTTGCTGCTCTATTAAGAAAGATTGTGCTCTCATTGCTGGAGCCCCAAGAAAGCTAGTGCTACCAGCTACAGCAACAGTGCTTTTTATTTTGTTCATTTTAAAGGACAACTGAGAATTATTTTAAAAACAAATGTAAATGCTTTCAGCATGTAAAAGGCATCCATCTATAAACTTAGCAATTTAAAAATGTTTAAAAATGACTGGACGAGTCATATACACTGAAATAATGTTTATTCTTAGCTTTTCAAATCAGAATTAAGGAGGTCCAATTTGCTGGTTCCTACTGACAACTGCCTCACATAGCATCTGTCCATACACTGCCTTTAGGTAACTATTTATTCCTTTTATATGGTAATGGAAATTTATCCTCTGCTAAGAAGAGACCACGCCGGTTCAGGTCTGGGAAAGTAAACCACCACGATGGAAAATGACCTTTCATCTTTCCCAGGTGTGATTTTTAAAATAGGTATAGTGTAAGACTTTCATCCTGAATAACAAATCTATCCTAGTAATGTTAATGAAAATAAGACTTCAAACTTGTACTTTGAAGGAAACTACCTAATTTGTGGACTAACCATTAGGTTTCCCTCATAAAGCCATATTGTGTGTGAAAATGTTGCGGCAGCATGTTTCTCCTCTGAATGTTGTGGTGCCACTGCTCTTCAACAGCAGCTTTATATCACTGTTAGCTACCAAGCACAGATAGAGAAGAAAATATTCTTTTGAATGTTTTGACAATGGAGGGAAAGAGAACAGGACTGCTATTAGCAAAGATGTCTAGTTGCCTTCTAGTAGAACCTCACCCTTTAATTAGATTAATTTTTTAATAACAGATTAACTTTTAGGTAATGAACCTGAGGGAAATTGGCAGTTCATTTGGAATGAGGACCAATACTTCATTTCTTTGGGCTCTGAAATAGGCAGGGAGAAGAAATCAAGAAACTGAGGATTTCCTCATGTTTGGGGACATGATGCTTTTAGATGTCATTCCGTTGATCTCTAAATGATTTTTCATTTCTATTCTCATCTTGTTACCATCGCACCAGTTGTGTATGTACTGTATATGCAACCATAGAAGCAATAAAATATTTTAAATCAGTTTATTTAAACTTTTAAATGGATTTTAATAGGGACTTGGGTTAATAGGTTGGTTATTTTTCAAGTTACTTAATGTGAAACAGGACTGGAAAGGAATATCTCAGTTGTCTGTTAAGTACCTTTCTTTAAACATAAGAAGTTATTTCACAAAATATTTCAAAATCCTGTCTTCCTTTTCTTTCCATTTTCTTAATTTGAAGGGAAAAAAATTGTATTTTTGATATTTTCATTCTTGTTCTGAGCATTTTGATTATTAACCTTTCAGTACAGATTTTTTTTTTCCTTTTTAATGTCTTTATTCAAAATCCAGATCCCTCAAATCCCAGTGAAATAAACTGTACTTTTATGGTGTTTATTAGAAGATTTCAGAGCAATTTATTTATAAAATAAGTAAACTCCATTTTACGTATTAAGAGTGTTGCACTGTAATATTTTGAGAATCTTGTTTCTCCTGTATATCTTCTTAGGCTGATTTCTTCCTTCTAGAAGACATTAGTTGAATTGTTGATGAGAAGAAAGGACAAAAAGCAGAAGTTTCCCTTTTTTCAAGTTTTCAGTTGCTTCTAATTTCATCTGCAGTGCAGCACTATTGTGACTCTGCTTTACGAGATTTAAATCACCAGTTTTCATTGTTTTACCTGTTAGAGGTAAGCATTTAAAAATAGAAACTTTGCTTACCAGAAGTGTCTGTACAATTTTTTATGTACTACAGGTGACAATTCCATGTACATGAGACAAAAACAAAGGTTTGAAGTTGTCTCCTGGAAAGGTTGAGGGTATGGGAATTTTGCTTTGGTCTGGTTGCACGGTGTGGGTTAAAACATTCTTCCTCTCATGACTGTTTAAGTAACAGCAAAAAACTTCAGTCATAGATGTGTATTTAATTTAGAAAGCACTTACTTGTTAAGTCCAGATTACTCCATGTATGTTTAGACTGTTCGGAAGACTCGTACTATGTTGGGAGCCGCGAAGGACTACATCTGTGTGTTAGAGAAAGAACTTGTTTTCAAAGGTGTTTTTTTCCCCTAATATATGTATATTAATTGAAATGCTTACAATATGAAGAAAGCTCTACTGTCTTATTTCCTGATGTGATCAGAAAAACAATTTCAATAGCCAAAAAGCTCAAAGAATGAAAAGTTCCTAATAAAGAGGGAAAGTTTACTTGAACTATTTAATCTGATTTAGTCTCAGTTTATTTTGTTTGTTGTAACCCTTTATATTTTTACAGTTGCATAGTAGTTCCCTTAGTTTTACCTGTTACATTCTTGTGCTGTATGTTGAGTAGGAGTTTCACGCAATGGTTTATAGATTAAATTCACTTAGAGTGATTTTTATGATCTGTGCCTGACATGAGACCTAGCACCAAAGCACACTGATGTTTCCTGTTGTTGGTGCATCAGGCTTGGAATAGACAGGAAGGAAAAATGAAGAAACAGAGGATTTGTGTTTTAAGATGAGGACTGGGCACATGATGCTTTTAGATGTCATTTGGTTGATCTATAAATGATTTTTCAATTCTATTCTCATCCTGATATAATAGAAGGTCTTGACATAATAGAAGCTGAGCCCAAGAGCTGTGTTTTCAAGGTCATGGGGAGAGGGAGAGAGTGGCTGCATGGCACAGACTGGGGAGCCTCTGGGATGGCTGGAGGACCAGGGTGGAGGAGTTGGGGGATGGCTACCAGCTTACCTTGGGGTTAGGTGGCAGCCAGAATTCACAGCTGGGAAAGTAGTAAGCAGGGTGCATTGTCCTTTGTGCTGACTTCTAATATATGTAGCCAAAAATAGCCTGTTTGATGGGGGGAAATCGCTGAACTACAAGTTCCTGGAAACTAGAATAGAGTGCACAGAACAGTGTCTGTTCTGTTTTTCTGCTCCCCCTCTCATTTGTTGGTGATCACTGAAGGGGGGAGGGTAGGGCTCCGATCCAGGGTGCTGCTCCTACATTCCTCCAAAACAAAGAGCTGAGTTCATGCCCTGCTCTCCCAGTGCCACCTGACAGCCATAAGGTAACAGGGTGAAGGTAAAGTGCCCTATTCCCAGCATTTTGCTCTGGAAACTGAAAGTGAAGCGTGCTGCCATCGTGTCCAACCTATGTCAGCCTTCTCTTGGCCAAAAATAGAAGAGATGCTGCAAACATGAGCTGCTTTTCAGTGTGGTGTTAGGTGTGTTTTCAAGGTCATGGGGAGAGGGAGAGAGTGGCTGAATTCACCACCGTGCTTGTCATCCAAATCTAAACTTTCATGTAAGGGAACATAGCTCGTATCTGGGCAGTGACTCTAAAATCCTGTCAAAATTGCTGTGTCCTTCTCTGTTGGCATTACTAGCCTCTTGAGGGCATATCCAATAGCCTTTTGGGGTGTTTTAAGCTGGTCTGCTCTGTAAGTCTTGTCATAGTGAATTGTACAGGAGCTTCTCTGCATGGAAAGGGAAAGAGGGATTTTGTGGGAGAATGCTAGAGAATTAAGTGTGTGTAAGTCACTTTGTGTGAGGCCCAGGTGCAGAGTAAGCACATCATTAAACATAAGTGAAAGTGTAATGTGCCCTCACCCACATCCAGACTGTGTCAGCTGGCGTGGGCTTAAAGCATTAGTGAATCCTCAATGAATGTGGCCAGAAGAGGGCTTTGAGGCACTGAAAAAGAGCCTGGGATGACTCTCAAATGAAAAACATAAGCCACAACATAATAGTCCTGGTGGTGGTTTGTTTTCTAACTCCTGGGTAGCTGTGTTTTGAAAACAGATGTCACAAACACCACTGAATGAAGCTCTCTCACTGGGAGTCCATTCTAGAGTTGCTATTGATGTTGATAACTTAGAATGAAGACTGTCCTTCAGAGGGTGATTTTTTTTTTTCTTTTTGGCTCTAAATATTCTTTTTAAAGTGAGGTGTTTTTTTTTCCTAAGTCACAAAAGCATCCAGAGGAGTAAACTCGACTGGGATAGAATAGTACATCTGATGCCAGTTCTTTCTGAAACATAGAAAACTCAGCAGACTGTATGGTCTGACAGAAGACCATGATGAGGCAGTCAATGTTGTGTGGGTCAGCCACCTGTTAAACATTTTGTCCTGCCCCTCCACTTGTTAGTCTCCCTTCCCTGGTCAGCTCTGAAAATAGACAAGTGATTTTCACCCTGTGCCCTCATGTTTGGGCCCTCCGTATGCACCTGTTGTTTTTTGGTTCAATTTGGTATGGGGCTCTCCCCTTTTTTATTCTAAATCTCTGCTGCAGGTTGTTTGCAATGATTGGGTCTATTTATATGACAAGGACTAATGCTCTGCTGTGGCATGGCAGCCCACTCTGAAGGATCTCACAAAAGAGCTTCCAGGTGGGACATGCCCGTGGGAGTACAGCAGGTGACAGGCATGGCACAAGTACCTGCAGTGAAAGAACCATGACAAATTCACAGGGTTTTTCCCCTCTTGCCATCCTGCAGTCAGTTCTTTCCACTGCTTGCTGCCCTCTGGTTTGCCCTGTGCCAAGTGAGTCACGCTTTCCAGTCCTGCCTGCCCTCTTTCTCTGTCTGAGTCAGCTTCTCTCAGGGAATTGTCACTTGCTGTTGGCAAGGCAGCTATTTCTGTCTTTAGCTGCTTCTTCCTTCTAATGGTTTCATATCTTTCTGCTCCACTTTTATATTTTTCCCTGTGTATTTGTATTGTTATTATTTGCATCTGCTGTGTCTTGGTTTAGCCTTTGCTTTGATAAGTAAAAATAGAAAAAAAAAGTTCTTTTACAGAAAAAAGATCTTGTCTTTAAAATCCAATTAAAAGAAACCAGGAGCTCCAGTAACAAGCAGATATTATAATTATTTTGCATTGTTGTAATATGTGTTCAACATATGTGTATCTTCCAATCCCAGAAATTTCATATCTGCTGTTTGCAATGCAGGTTCCCCACGTTAACACATTTCTTCCTGATGTCCTGTTGCCCCTGTTTTGCTGTGCAACAAACATTGCTACAAGTAGTTATTTTCATTTCTAACTGAAGTCATGACTTTTCATCCTGCCCTGCCACATATCAGCCATGGCATTGTTATGCTCCCCTTCTTTTTTTTCTTGTCAGACTTGGATTTTCCTTTTTTTTTTTTGCAGCTGGGAATGCCTGTTTGCACAGGTGAGTGGTGCTCAGGAGGGGGCTGACCCTCCTGGCATATACCGCTGGTAACAAGTGTCCCCCGTGGCTTTAGGAGCCAGAGCATCGGAGCTGCCATAGGTCCACAGGCAACAACACCTGGGAGAAAGGGGTGTAGCAGCTGGATGAGCTGAGTGGTGCTCCAGGTGCTGCTCCTACTGCCTGTGATGTTGAGTCTGGCTGAGGCACTGCCCTGCCACATGTTGGACAAGACTGAGGGCACCACGGGCTTCCAGTGAGCAAACAAATACCAGCCCCAGCTAGAACAAAGCATCCTTATTTCAAGGAAAAGTATTGACCTCATCAAGATTATCAGTTGAACACGTTCCAGTGATATAATACATCTGTGAACAGGAAGGTGGAGCCCACGCAGCATTTCCTGCCTGCAGGGGGAGGGTTTCAAAATTATCACCTTTGGGATGGAGATGTTCTCTCCTACCTCCCTCCTGCAGCTTACTGAGGCAGGGCAAGGGTGTAGGTAAAGTCTGTGTGTGTTTTGTTTGTTTAACATCTAAGTTCCAGTGCAGGAGGCACTTGGATACACAGTGGGCAGGACACAAGTGGTCCAGTGCTAGTATCTTGTTGGTGCCAGCTGCTGGGAACTGTAGGAATTAAGTGCATTTGAGAAGGGGTAACACAAGGCACTGAAGCTGGGGGATATTTGCTCTGAAAAGATTTGTGTGTCCTGTCCTTGCTCACCGTGTTTGGTATGCCTGTGCCACTGATGAAAGGAGAAGAAAAGGGAGCATGATTCAGATGGATCTTCTCACCTTTTAGGAAAATCCTGGAGACTTCTTTCAAGCTGGAGGTTATTCATATCTACTGGAGCAGGTGACTATTTCACATCTGATAGATCTATGACGGAGACAGCCTTTTTATTTTTTTTTTTTACACTTGCCCCCCCTCCTCCATTTTAATCAGGCTCCTGCTTGTATGGAGCTTTCACAGTGACACCAGCCCTGTGAAACTCACTCCAGCCTTTCTGAGGGCAAAGTCCCACTGAAATCCAGACAGTCACCAAGGAGAGGTATTTGTCCTGTGCCACCGCCCAAAGGCTGGAGCTGGGTTTTTTTCCTACGGGACGTTGCATCTCTTTTGCTTCCTGTGTGACTGCTATGCAGGCACCTGCTTGTCCAGGTTACCCCATAGTGCCAAGACAGAAAAGGGCTACAAGATGCAGCTTGACTGCTTGTGGCCATACAGGCAGCACTCCAGGCAGAAGGCGGACAAGGAGGACAACCTGACCCTGGCAGGAAGGAAACCCCACCGTGTTCTACCTGAAGGTTTCTCTTCACCCGTTTGTTGTGCCACACTTTTTCATTAATCTTGTTGTGAAGCTTGTATCAGTGTCTTCTAGACCCTCTCTTGGCAGTGTTACGCCAGCCTGGGGTTTCCTGCCAGCCTCCTTGGCAAGGGAATGTCCCTGGCCAGGGCTTACCCCGCCTGGGAAATTCCACCGTGCAGAAAAAGTCCAGGGAGCCACACTCACGGCACTGTGCTCCTCCACCCTGCTGCTTCCCCTCACATGTCATAACATCCCCTTTTCCTTCTGGCTAACCTGAGCCAAAAGATAAGTGGTGTGTGATCCACTGCAATAAAAATAGCCCTGTGGGTACTCAGCCTGGAGCTGTAATGAACTTGTGGGGTGTTGTTTAGGGTATTTTTCTTTTTTTTTTTTTTTTTTTTTTTTTTTGTGACCAGAAAGTCAGAGTAAGCAGGACTTTTGTGAGGGAGGGGAAAAAATAGTTTCCTTACCACTGCTTCTCTGTTTTATATTATTAAACCTCAGAGGAACCTCTCAGTCATTCACACAGACACGGTCATAAGGAATGATTGTTTGTCAGTGGGGTGCAAAGAAGGGGTTTGTTTTCTGTAGAGCTATTTCTAACTTCAGTGCTCCGACATGAAGGTATGCTGTTATAATTTTATTTTATTTGGTGCTTTAAAAAGCTGTAATTGATTGGAACAATATTGAGTTCTTCTTATTATTTTTTTTTGCTTCTAATAGCCTTCCAAGGGGCTTGTGTTTTAATTGTCTGTGTCTGTTTTGGGGTTGGATATGGAAGAATGGTTGGCTTTTGGGAAGGTAATAGGTAACAACAACAAGCGTGAAGAAACCACAAAGAACAGTGGGGTTTTTGAAAGCCCACAGTGAATCTAGTAGCAAAATACCCCTAAATAGCTTAGCTGTTTTGGGCAACTCTCTCTGAAACAATCTGCTTTTTCCAGGGGAGGATGTAATAGCTTTCCAGAGTTTAGATGGAGAGATGTTTGTTTGTTTGTGGATGAAAGCTAAGCTTAGAGAGCACTGAATGAAAGAAGCATTGTTAGTGAAAGCAGGTGTTTTGTATAATCTTGATTACAATTTCTTTCCTCACAGCTCATCATTAATTTTGGAATAGCAGAGCATCAGCAGCATACAAGCCTGCCAGCTTCAACAGGAGAGGCATAAACTGTTGTGGTGCAGTGTGAGACAACACAGGGAAACATATAAAAATAGGGATCTACGCCTACTTTCTTGTAATTCAGAAAAAGTCTGTGGGAATGAAAAGAAGTAAGTTTAATGACCTTAAACTTCACTTTAAATTTTGTTATGCTAAGGAATTTATTAAACCAAACCATAAACTTCTTTTCATCACTTGGTGAGGGTTTCTCTGGCTTACCACATGAGGTCAATTATGCAGCACCCCAGTTCATTAATGGTGCCCGTATCTGGCAGGCAGGGAAGGCAGCTCAGCACTAAGCATCTTGCAGAGGATAAATTGTGGTGTGGTTTTAGACCCCAATTATTTGGGGGCATGTGTGTACCATGGTGTCATTGAAGACTTGTGTACGGCGGGCGGTGGTTAAGTTTGCAAGTACTTTAAATGGAAGCTGGGTATTTTCAGCTGGGACTTTTGTGGCTTGCCTGGAGGCACGTGGAGTACAGGGAATGGGTGATACCATGGGCTCTCCCTCAGCCAGACTGGGTGACCAGTGGTCAGGGAGAAATGTCACCTAGGGATATTGGAAAGAAGGCCACATTTCTGCTCCAAACAAAACTCCATTGTCAGCTTGGTGATCACTGTCTGGCATGTGATTTTGTTTTTGCTAGTTAGACCTTTTTTTAACTTTCTTTACAGCAAGCCACATTTCCTGTTTTGTTTAATGGCAGTGGGTACAAGTAGGGTGTGTCTGAGGAGGAAAGATCTTCTGCCACTGGGGCATGAGCACTGGCCAAGCCCTGGGCTGCTTGGGGCAGTCCAGCTGCCTTGCACTCTGCTGCCCTGGAGGGGCTGGTTGGGGTATCATCGTCGTTGTCATCATAATCATTAACAGTTGCTGGAAATGTGTTTCCAGCAGCTCTCCTGGGCACTGGGAAGCTTTGCTTCTCTTCCCATCCCTGGGCTGGCCAGAGCAGCGGGATGGCAGGCACAGCCCCATCCCTCCCTTTGATTTTGCTCCTGCTGCAGCCCAGGTGGTCTGACCTCACTTTGCTTCTCACCTGGACTTTTGAGAGCAGCAAAACTCAATCCTGACAGTGCTGCTGAGAAACCGCTGTGTGATTTTACGTGTTCCCAGTCACAAGCTTCTGAGACAAAATGTGCAAGGTAGAAACAAGAGCTGCCTTTACTCTTGCTTTCTTCTCAAGAAATTGGCAGGAAATGAAAAGGAAACTTAAACATCCATGGGCTGGCTTCTGTGGAGAGCAGCGTCCTGTCAGACAGGATATGTCTGGCTTTGGTAGGTGTCTTTTCCCAGCTGAGAACTGGAGGAGGGAGGCAATGCCTGGGAACAGAGCTTTGCACCGTGCCCCACCAAGTCAAAGAGTTTATTTTCAACTTTCTTGATGTTTTATGCTAACTTGTGCATGATTTACATATTACTGTAAATTTGTCATTACTGTCATGGATTTCTTTCTAAATGTGTAGCAGCTGGCTTTTCAATCTGTAGAAAGAACACAGTACTTTGTATCCTTTACATGATATTAATACCCTTTAGGCAGACATAGGACAACTGCAGTTGAGAGTTATGTGACAGCAAATTCTGATCCACAGGTGCAGTGATGTTGTCCCAGTTGTCCCAGCACACTTTGAAATGAAGATAAAACCTGCCCTAGTACATGCATCCTAATTCATCCTAAGCAACAGGAAAATTTTTGTAACTGCTGAAAGCAAACTAACATTTTCCCTACCATAATAAAATTCTATTTGTCTGCCTTGATTTAGGTGCTTTTTTAAATGAGAAAATTTCCTGTTTATTGAATTTTTGTCTGACTAATGGAGGACAGCTCTGCAGCTGAGTTTCAGGACTTTCCCAATGGTCAGACAGACGTGCATTTTGAAAGCTGGGATTTCTCTCGTGAATGGACGTCTGAACTGAAAGCATTTAAACTCAATAGACTGGAAAACACAGTGAAATAAGATCAAGATATTAGATGAGGGCATTTCCTTCAATGATCTCTACAGTGTTAACGTGCTACAAGTGCTTTCTACTGTGGTTGTCTTGTTTCTGCCTGGGCTTTCCTGCTCATGGATCTGCACCCCTGAGCTGATGATATGCTCACAGGCTGTGTAGGATTGTGCAAATCAGTGCTGAGGCTTTCTGCAGGTGTTGATCCTGCCATGCAACCACTGCATGGATGAGCAGCATGCATGCTGACACTGTGCCTGGGGTTTCTGGACTGGTCAGCTGTTAGATTTGCTGTCTGATAGATGTGACTGGTTTGCCATGTCCAAGAGGAGTGCAAATTTTCAAAATCTTCCTGGACGACTTTTTTGAGTGGAAAAACACGTTTGGGAAGCCTGGATGTATGGTGACCTTAACCTGAGATAGGTTACCCGTTACATAAATTGAGAGTCTAGGAATGCAAGTTCCCGGGTAGATTGCAGTTCAAAAAATCATGTTTTTCTGGGTTCAAATCTCAACTGAGAGTTTTTCCTCCCATTCCTGTACTGAAGTGTTGACTGGCGATGTGCACTGGGACAGCTCTGCAGTCTCTGCTAGAAAGTGGTTTCATTTCACAGGGGCTTGAAACAGTTCTTGTTTGTTTGTAGAAGGTAGGAAGCCTGAAATGGAAGTACACCAGGGCCTAACTCACCTGCTGTGTTTGCAACACAGGCTCCTGCATCTTACAGCAGAACATAAAATTATTGTGGGCTCAGAAGGGCAGGTTTTGGCCCAGGCTGGTCACCTGAGTTAGGAGGAAAAATGTCTTCAGCATGAGCCATGAGGAAAACTGGTGCTTACTCCTCCAAACTTACACTGGGTCTCCCTAACAGCTCTGAGAAACTGCACTAACTCCCTTTCTGAACTGGAATATCGGAAGAAGCCAAATATTTTGAGGCAAGATTGAGCACTATTTACCTCATCTATGTGCACACAGTATTCTTTACAGGTGACATATGACGTTTCCCTTTGCTATGGGGAAACAGCCTTCTGCTCCTTGTTTACACGGTGTGACATCAGTGGTGGATGTATTTCTTAGCCGTGCGTTCCTACTGCAAGGCACTAATGAACTAATGAGATATGTAAGCTTCTGAGAAAACATGACGAACCAGGGTAGTGAGTATCTTGAGAGGAATGTCCACAAACATGAGGTGTATGTACAAGGAAACTGTTTACTTTCACAGAACTCAGATCCACTTCACCAGCTTTGCAACACTTACTGGGTTTAGGGTTTCTTTTAGTCTGTGCTGATTTAAGCTGCCTTATATACACAGTGGAAAAAGATCTACTTAGGAACATCCCACTTTTTTTTTTAATTTCTTTTTTTCTGTTTTTTTTTTTTTTATCAGGCAGCTTGGGAGGAAAAAAAGCAGAATTGAGGGTATTCTTTGGATCAAAGGAGCAAGGCCCAGAAGAAATATGTTAAATAAAAAGTCTGAGTTTTCCTTTAATATGAAGGCTTATACATGCCCCCTTTTGATGTTCAGCTTAATTCCAGAATGTCAGTCTTGTAGACCAAAGTCTAGGAAAAAAATGCTGCAATACAAGTATAGCAAAGAGGGAAGAAACACTGACTGCTCTGTACCAGCTTTTAGAGCAAACCTGTGTCATGAACCATTTCCAACCTGCTGACATGCACTCTCCGAAACTGATAAAGCAAACAGAGGTACAGATCCTGAACGCTCGCTAGGAGTGGAATTGTTACTGAGCTTTTATCTCTGGTTTTCTTGATGCTATTCTAAAAGCAATCCGGGTGTTATGCTGGATAGTTTGGGGGTTGCATACTGTGTGGAAACGCTGCTGGGGTACAGAGGTGTGGTGGAGGTGTTCACTCACCTCGACTCAGCCTGCAGCAGGAGCCTAATTATACCTATTGGAGAGTAAGGAACATTTGACGTCCATACACCAAACTTGCGTTAAGCAACCAGACTGTAAACTACCATTTTTATTTCCAGTTTGAGAAATACCACAAAGGTTATACTGCTCCAGAAATATGTTGCAAAATCGAATTCTTGTTACTAATAGCTTGTGCTCTGCCACTTTACCCAGAGACTGACCCTTATCCTGCACTGCTGGTTGAGAGACAGACTGAGGAGAGATTTATTCTGCTCCCATACCCACTGAACCGTGGGCTGCTCTGAGAGCTGGCATGTTTCTCACTCACAGAGGGAGGTTAGGAAGGATTGTGTGCCTGGCAGAATGACTACGTGCTGCTCCATGGGGAAGACAAAGTTCCACTTTCTGGGCTTTCTTTCTTTTTCTTTCTTTCTTTCTTTCTTTATTTAAAGCCTACATCCCTTATAACGTTCACATCAGTATGTGCCCCAGGGATTGAGCAGTGCAGGCACACTGCATCTTTTCTCTGTGCTGGTTCTGATTAGGATAGCAAAAGAGAGACACATGACCCTGGTTAACCTAGATGTTTAGTCAGTGATGAAAGCATTAAGTTGCTGGTATTCAGCTTCTTCAAGTTTTGTAATGAGACCCCTGCCCAGCAAATGCAAGCTTCAAGACAACAGGATTTTGGTTTTGTTCTTAACTGAACTTTCAGATCCCTTTGAGGCAGCTCATAGGTGTGCACAAATCACCCTCTCAAAAGCTGTTTCAGTAATCAAGTATATTGGATTAACCTAAACCGAGACTGATTGCTTTAATGCCACAATAGTTGTCCAGACTGTGTTCTGAAGGGAGGGAAGAAGCAGAGTTTTCAGAAACAAGTGCACTCTGTTTCTTTTTTGTTGTTGTTTGTGATACCAAGATAAGCCTATCTTGCTTTTTGCAGGTGTGTAGAAGAGGAGTTTCAGGACAAATGCTGCTGATAATGGCCACTAGTTGGCATTATTGATACATCCCAGTAAATGGAGGTGGTGCAATAAAACATGGGAAGACAGTGCTCAGGGAACTGAGAGGGCCACCTCTGTGCTCACCTTGCAGCCTTCTCCAGCTCTGAGACTGATGGGTTGTACCGAATTATAGCTCAGGCAAAGCAGGCTGAAATTGCCTGGATGCCACATGTGTCCTGCAATGCCTTCCCAGCTGGTCCCCCTTCCCCTCCAGTTTGTAGCTGTTTGTGCAGGCTGTGTCAGGTTCCTCATTAGGAGAAGAAGTGACAAGTGCTTTTTCTTGGTCACCACCCTGCCCCAGAGGAACTTACTTTGGCTGAAGATGCCTCACAGGGTTTTGGTCACCACAGAAATTAAGTAGTGTTTGGGCCAAAACCCAAATGTTCAAGGTCTGCAGCATTAATAATTACAATTTGTGGATGTAGCAATAATTTACCAGTAACTCTCATGGAAGCACTTTGAGTGCACAAGGCCGCTGGGAGCCAGCTCATCTTGTGCAACCTATGGGTGTGTGTGTATTTTTGAAAGAGCCTTTTGTTACAGAGCTCAGTGGAATTAGACTTGTCTTAATCTGCTTTGACTGGGAGTAGGTTTATGCCAGGAGACCTGATAAATAAGATGTCACTGATGAAACAAGTATGAGCTGATGTATCAGAGTGTTGCCTGAAGTGGATTTTCCTTGGTAAAGGGAGAGCAAGTCAGCAATTCAGCCTTCAGGAGAATAGAAACTTTGGAATAGAAGAGAAAAAAAATTCACATCCTCTTTAAGATAAAAAAACCCAAACAAGAACTCATTAAATTGCTTTATAGAATAGTTTTCATTCATATGTAGCAACTAATCTTCAATTAAATCCATTCCAAAATTGTTACTAAATAGCAAGGATAAAGGCGCTGCCTGTCCCTACCTGTGTGTGATTTAGGGACCTTCCATGGCACAGTACAACTACAAGGAGAGAAATCCACTTTTGGTTTGAAATCTCATTTAATCTCGGCATTTTGAAGGCAATTGCAAGCAACTATAATGACAAATCTAATTTTCTGAATTATCAACTTCTCACATTCATGTTACCATTTGCTTGTTAAAAGACGAAATCCATTTGCTGCAGTAGTTGTAGACCCTCTTGGTGATATTAAAATAACTTGCTTTCTGGGCTACTTGGCAGGGATGAGAATGGAAAGGTCTATCAGTCGGATCTGCTTTCAGAAAGCTGAGTTGTGAGTCCTCCCATTAGCCACCAACTGTGCAAAGATCATTCGGGGGCTCAAGGATCTCTCAGCACCAAGTGCTTTTCAATGAGGAAATACTTAAAAGCATCTACCTAAGGCTAAGGTATTGTAAGTGAGGACTAAGGCTTGAAGAACAGAGAACCATCTCCTTGTGTGTTGAAACCATATGGCTTGATTTCAGAAATCCTCACCTGCATAAAGCGGTTCATTAATGAGGGAGCCGTGCTTGGGAGAGAGCTGTTGCTCAGGGAGCAAGTGAGTTCTTGGGCTATTTCTCGCATTACTTGGCATCTGATTTCAGTTTATGGGTTCCATTTGCAAATTTTGTTGTGACTGCATAGATTCAATCTGTGGTGTAAAACAGCAGTTTTTGGAGTAGAAAACTGCCTAGCTAATTCCCAGCAAAAACCTTGCTTCAATTGACAGTGGAAGAAATATTTGAATAGTATAAAGTAATTCGCTCCTGCCTCCTCATGGGCTGATTAATATAATTTCATGTTGCACCTGTCCCATGTTTTTCAATACAATGAAACATTAGTAATAATATAAATTATAGACCTCCAATTTGCATAATACACTTCAGAAAGACCACGTTGTTTTACTACATAATTTTTGGAGCACCCACAGTACTAAAAACATCCTAATCAACCTCACAGACAAAATCGCACTTTCGTATTTTAGAAGACAGTGACCTCAGTGGAAATGAGGAAAGTAGATATATTTGTCTGAAAAGTAGAAACCTGAGAAGTCTCCCCATGAATATCGGTAATAACTCAGTACTGTTGTTCACAGTAATCGCAGGTACATGGTTTTGCCCACTTTCTGTTTTGGCATTGTGTTGCTTACCCACTTCTCCCCACTGGCCTCGACCAAGAGGCTTTGCCACCGTGGTATGGTGCAACTTAAAACCAAAATAACTCCTGTGTCTGCCCCCTGCCTACTACACACTCCAGTCACAGAGGAACAGAGATGAGTCATCTCTGTTGTGAGTAACCGCTCACATTTCCCTTTCTCGCTGGATGCTGCTCACTTGAAGCACACGACCAATAAACCCCTGTACTCCCAAGACCACGTCCCCGGAGCCGCGGCCTGGCAGGAGTGGGACAAAGACTCCCACGCCATCGCACCTGGGGTGAGAGGTACCTGCACACGGGGACGCGAGCTGGGCATCAGCAACAAGGGGCTGAGGTGGATGCTTGTCCTTTCTATCTCTGCAGTTCCGTAAGAGGGTGGGAATTAGGGGTTGCATTCGTTGTGAGCGAGGGCTGCCAAAGCTCAGGCACATGGTGTGATTCTTGGGGTGTCCTGTGCAGGGCAAGGAATTGGACTTGATGATCCCGATGGGTCCCTTCCAAATCAGCACGTTCTGTGATTCTATGAAGCCTACAGGGGCAAACTGGGAGGACAGGGTGCGAGGTGGCATCCATAACTACCACCCCCATCGTTCCCATCCCATCCCGCCACCCTCGCCCTGGCGACGCTGCCCCGTGCCCAGGCTGGGGGCTCTGGTCGTCCACGCCACGAACCCCCCGCGTTGCCCTGCCCGGCCCTGCCCTATCCTGCTCCCGGTTCCCGCCCCGCCGCGGGCGCGGCTCCTCCCGCGGCCCTTACGGGAAGCGCGGCCCCGCCCGGGCCCGGCCCCGCCCCGTGGGGGCGGACCCGCTATAAGCGCCGCGGCCTCCCGGCTGCCCCCAGTGCCCGCCGCGCCGCCCGCCCAGCCCTGGCCGTGCCCTCTCCCGCTCCGCCGCCCTCAGCCGCCCCTCGCCGCCGCCCGCCGCCCCGCGGCACCGCCATGATCGTGGAGAGCAGCCGAGACGCGGCGCCCGATGGCGGCGACGGCGGCGCCCTCAGCAGCCCCATCAACCTCGCCTATTTCTACGGGGCCTCGCCCCACTCCAGCGAGGGCAGCTGCTCGCCGGCGCACTCCTCCGCGCCGGGCTCGCCGGGATCCGACTCGGACCTCTCGGTGAGCAGCCGCGGCGGCGGCCGGAGGGACCCCCGGGGCGGTCCCCGCCCCGCGCTGCAAGGTACGGCGTGTCCTCCGGCCCGGGGGGCGGCGGGGAGGGCGCGGGGCCGCGGTCCGCGCTTTGTCCCTACGGGGGGCGAAGCCGGTCACCGACCCTTTCGGGTTGAAAAGCCGCCGAAGCGGTGAAAAGCGGGAGTGCCGCGTCGGGCGGGCGCGGCTCGCAGGTGCTGCACGCCCAGCGCCGGAGTGTTCCGATTCTTGGGAGCGGGAGCGGCCGGGGGGGTGCCCGGGCGAGGGGGTAGCGGAGGAGCCGCACGCCCGTGGGGTGGTGGAGGGGACGCGGGGGGCAGCGCCCTGTCTCCTCTCTGCTAACCAGGGATTTAGGTGGTTTTCCACAAGAGTTCCCGGCTTTGTTTTTTTTTTTTTTTTTAATTTATTTTTATTTTTGTTCTGTGAAAACGGAATCAGTGATTAAAAATCGGGTTTTGTTTTCGTGTCTCCGCAGTTGACCAACACATGGGGGGGGGAAAGCAGCACAGAGGACCTTTCCAAGGCGTCCGCGTGAAGAACTCCGTGAAGGAGCTCCTGCTGCATTTCAGGAGCAGCAAACAGATGTCCTCGGGCCCCGCCACCGAGGAAAGCAAGGTAACCGGCATTTTTGTACACTAACATATTTGCTTTTAATGGTTACTGTGCCTTGCGATAACGCTAGAAATGAGCTGCTGCTTTATCTGATGTGGCTGGAATCAGTGATTTTCCTTTTCAACGCATAATGGAAGAATACTGCTGGGCAGAAATCGGTGGAAAGGTTTACCGTGGGAGAAGGAAGCACTTAAAAATGTTCTTACGAAGCTTAATTTTCTAAAGGGAGTTTGGGTAAAGATACATTTGTGTTACGAAACCACAGAAACTCCCTGTCAACTGCAATGAGATCATTCATTGGAAGGCTTGGGGATTCTTCTCAGGAGAGATTTGTTTGTCATGCTCTTGCGCTTCTCTGTGCAGAGCACACAGTATAAAGGTAGGCCCTTCCACTTCCAGTCTGAAAAGACAGAAAAAAATACAGGAAATTCTGAGAAGATAAAGGGTATTCTTGATTTTATTAGAATAGTTTTTCTGAGTGTGTATTTGTAAGCTTTCTAGATAAGTGTGTCACTGGAAGATTTTTGCATAGAAAAGTTCGCGGCATTGGAGAACTGTAAAATCGGCTGGCTTATTCAAGTTTAAAAGAAATCCTTGGGAAGGAATAGTATCTTTCTCTAGATTTTCTGGAGTTTTGTGGTATTGTAACAAATAGCTTAAAAAGCCTAAAGAAAAATGGTGGTTTTCATTTAAATTTCATGAAAGTATTTCCATTTTCTAACCTTAATTAAAAGCAATTAAGTTAGGGTTAGACAACCATGTACTAGAATTACTATAAGGTGTATTCTGTGTTTATGAAGGAAGTCACTGCTGCTTTCTTGGTGTTTTTATTGTTGTTGTTTGTTTTGTTTTGTTTTGTTTTTCCCCTGTAATAACATTATAATAACAGAATAATCTGGATTTTTCTTGAAAGGCACAAGGAGGATTGGTGAACTACGAGCCATACACAGGTAGACTGTTTTTTTTTTATACATACCTTGTAGTATTAAATCAGTTGTAAGAGTAACCTCCAAATGGATTCTAAATTTGTTTACTTTTCAACAGAGCTGAAGAGCATACTAGGTCACAGTGGCAAAAGAAAGGCTCCTGAGCTCCTTTCTGATGGACCTTCTTTCAAACGCCAGGCTAATATTCACCCACATCTCCTGGTAAGTTTGTATTAATTTTTGCTTTATCCAATCAGAAACTACCAGATACAACTGTACCTCCAACTTTCTGGGGCTTGTTTTGATTTTTTTTTTTTTCCCTCTTGTCAGACACCACCCCAGACACCAACTTCTATGGATAACATGGAAGAGACACATAAAAACGACCCAAAGCATGACAGTAGTTCTGATCTGCTGCAGAACATCATAAACATCAAGAACGAGTCGAGCCCCATTTCCCTGAACACAGTGCAGGTGAGCTGGATGCACTCTGTCTCCAGTCACGGCTCGCCTGGTGAGCAATACCAGGACAGCCCAGGAACACAGGCTTTTTCACCGTCCCAGAAATACCAACCATTCCAAGATCATACCAACCAGCATATACTTGATCCACCGCAACATTACCAGTTCCCCCCATCCCAGAACCAAGATTTGTCACAGAGTTATCCTTCAGATGCCTCCCTGGAGTACAGGCCGTTTGCTGCCAGTGACCAGTCTCCTGCCTACCAGCAGAACACCTTTGAGAGCCATGAACTGCAGTACTGCCCGTCCCAGAGCTTCTCCTCCCTCTTGAATGACTCTGAAGGCTCGGAGGGCATCTCCACTCCCCTCCAGCCTCTGACCAGTGCCCACCCACAGGCTGATGTTGCCCCTCACGCCCCGAACTTCAGCTTGCTTTCCAGCAACATCTGTGGTGGTCTGGAGCGCAGTGTCTCTTTGGCTGCTCTGAATGTCTCTCTACCTGATCAAAGCGTTGCCAGAAGCACGACGCAGCTGGGCAAGTCATTTTTTCAATGGCAAGTGGAGCAGGAGGAAAACAAACTGGCTAACATATCTCAAGACCAGTTCCTTGCAAAAGACTCGGATGGAGACACGTGAGTGCCGTTTATCTTGGTGTTTCTTATGTGGGAGGTTGGGGAATGGTTTTGCATTTTGGTGGGCTGGGGAGGGAGTTGAGAGGCAGAGTGGTATAGTGGAAGCCGTTCAGTAGCAGTGTTTGTATCATGAGTGCAGTAGTTCAAGGTAATCAAGCAAAGCATGTGGTGTGATGCAAAGAGTTGCAGCGCACTGAGTAGATGAGGTGTTTGTATTGTCTAATTTTTAGTACTTATCAATAGACTGTGGTAAGTGGAAAGAAAAACATTCAAATTTAGATGCTTTAAATTGCCCTGGTAAGAAAGTATCCATGTTCCTGTCTTAGTTATGCAGAGAAGGTCTGAAGCTGGCAGCATAACACCCCTTACCATGTGTTTGGATCTCTGATGTCTTGAACCCTGGTTTGTATGGTGGTGTAACTGTTTCCTCTCTTTCCTGCAGCTTCCTTCACATTGCTGTTGCCCAGGGCCGTCGAGCACTCTCCTATGTTCTTGCAAGGAAGATGGCTGCCATGCACATGCTGGATATTAAAGAGCACAATGGCCAGGTGAGGTTCTCAAAAACCTTTGCACCTGCTTTGTGCACCTGAGTGCTTCCTGCATGTCTGGACCTTGAGAAAGATGTGGGGAAATGCTTATTTAATATTAACCCCAAGATTTAGCCTGCATACTAATATTAACCTTGAGCTAATAATACTTCTTGGGATCACCTTGAGCTGGTAAAACTATGTGTTCTGCTTCATTTGTCCTGGCTTCCTAGCATTCATAATCACTGCTTAAATAATACCGGGCAGCTAGGCTTTTTATTTGTTTTAGTTGCTCTTTCCTGTTAGAGATCAGATGACTAATAGCTTAAATTTTCTTCTTGATGTTTGCAGAGTGCTTTCCAGGTTGCTGTGGCTGCCAACCAGCATCTCATTGTGCAGGACTTGGTTAGCTTGGGGGCTCAAGTCAACACCACAGACTGCTGGGGTAGAACGCCGCTGCATGTTTGTGCTGAGAAGGGGCATGCCCAGGTCCTCCAGGTAAGAACCAGCAGGCACAGCTTTGCCCCGGCCATTAACACTTACACTTTGTGTTAGTTGTCTTGGGGAAACTCTGGAAACATCACTCCTTCCTTTATCTTTTCTCTCTGGGTAGCCCAGCGAGTGTGTCTCAGGGCTCTACATTAAAAGCTTGAAGTGAGACTGAATTTCACATTAAGGTTCTCACCAACATTTTGAAGTCATTTGCTGGAATCCTCCAGTCTACCAAACCAATAAATAAGTCTCCTCTTAATCGTAGAATGGTTTGAGTTTGAAGGGCCTTTTACGATTATCTAGTTCCAGCTACCCCGTTGTGTTCAGAGACACCTTTCAATAGATCAGATTGCTCAGAGCCCCATCCAGCCTGGTCTCGAACACTTACAGGAGTGCCCTTTTTATTGCAACTTTGTTGCAGTAAGACTGTATACAAACTTAAAGCGGTATGTGGTTTGGATAAGACCTAAATGTGTACCTGTTCCCGCTTTTGTAGGCAATCCAAAAGGGAGCCATGGGAAGCAATCAGTATGTGGACCTTGAGGCAACAAACTATGATGGTGAGTAGTTAAGATAATTTACAGAGTTACTGGATATTACAGTGTTTTATAGGTGCTGATATGAATGTTATCCTGGATTGAGAAGCAAGAAAATGGAGTATTTCTTTGTCAGATTGAGTTTTACAGTTACAACTGACATCTGTCAGATAAAAACATGGTTAGTCTGTGTCTGACAGGTCCTCTTTCCTCTTGCATATGATTGCCACGTTTGGCACAGAGAGTGTAGGTAGTAATTGGCTATTGTTTAAAACATTTGAGTGCCAGCGTTACATCAGTGGATACAGAAGCCAGAATCTCTGGCACTCGAGAGCTGCTTTGTTTGGACCTCTTTTCCATAAACAGCTCTTTCTAATGTATATTTTGTAAAAAATATATATTAGAAATTGATTCTTTCATTATCTGCTGGCTGAGAGCTCACAGTAGGTTGCTACTTAACTCCTCCAGTGTTGGACAACCCAAATCTCAAGCTGCTTAGGAGCAGTCACTGTCACTTGCAAATATGGAACCATCCCTGGGCTTAATGGGATGAGAAGCAATTTTATCCAGCCTTTGGATAAAAGCAGCCAGACGATACTTCTGTATTGTACTTGTTCATTAATGATGATTTTAATTGTTTTTATGTTAAGGTATGACAGCATTGCACTGTGCGGTTCTGGCCCATAATGCTGTGCTGCATGAACTGCAGAACAGTCAGCCACCTCACTCCCCTGAGGTCCAGGAGCTTCTGCTGAGAAACAAGAGCCTGGTAGAAACTATCAAGACTCTGATACAAATGGGAGCCTCTGTTGAAGCTAAAGTAAGTAAAATGGTTTAGTCTGAAGTGCCAGATCCAGTGAGAATGTGGAAGCAGAACATGTCGCTTTCTCCCATGCCACATTTCAGCTTTATTACGAAGGAAGTAGACTAATTTGAAAGCTTCCCTACAGTTTAATTTGCCCAAATGGGATGAGAATGTTGCATTTATTCAGAGCAAGGAGCAAGGTATTATCAATGCAAATGAACCCTAGGGAAAGAGGGAGGTGACAGTCTAATTTCTGGATTAAAAATGACTCTACACTGGCTGCAGTTAGTAGTGTTGTAAAAGTAGGAATATCTCTGGAGCACTCAGGTATCCATAGTAATGGGGTACTGATGATAATTTGTTCTTGAACTACAGCATTTAATTAAAAACAGCTTACTTGTGCATTCAGGTCTGTGCTGGGCCAGACTGTTACTTAGCCAAAATATCAAAATGTTACATTATGTAAACTTACCTCCAGATGAGCTCAGGTCCACTGTTCATCAGGTGTTGATATTAAAATATATATTCAGATTGACTTTTGATGAATTGTAGTGCAAGTATGTTTGTTCAACATTCTGCAATTACTTTGCTTTCTGTTTTTGTTTGTCTGCGTGTTCACCCTGGGTAGATGAAGCACCTGCAGGGAAGACTAACAGTTTCTTTTTTGATAGGATCGCAAAAGTGGTCGCTCTGCTTTACATTTGGCGGCAGAAGAAGCAAACCTGGAGCTCATTCGTCTCTTTTTGGAGCTGCCCAACTGCCTCTCTTTTGTTAATGCCAAGGTATGGTAGTTTTCCTGTAATGCAGATAAAATCCGGGATGTGCTTGTGTGTGGCACCGCGAGTGTCCTGAGTCTCATGCCCCCACCTTTTCTTCATGGAGTTACTTTGTCGTTTTCAGGCTTACAATGGCAACACAGCACTCCACGTGGCTGCTAGCCTGCAGTATCGGGTGAGCCAGCTGGATGCTGTGCGCCTGCTGATGCGTAAGGGAGCTGATCCAAGTGCCAGAAACTTGGAGAATGAACAGCCAGTTCACCTGGTTCCTGATGGCCTTGTAGGAGAACAGGTAAAGTCGTAACAACCCTCTCCTTCTATCTGTCCCTATCTACACAAGAGCTTTATTCCTCTCCAAAAGTTTCTTTTGGGTTTTGAGTTGCAGCTTCTAAGGAAAAGATTTAGCAAGTGCCACTTTATTCAGAGATCTTTAGTTTCAATGTCAAGATCAGGCAGAATATACAAAGACTTGGAATTTTAGGTTTCACTTGTAGCTTTTATTTTTTCCATCTCAATAGCTTTTTCCTGTCAAGATAGGTTTTGTCTTTGTAACCTTGCAACATACTGGAGGTAATACTCCTTCTCCAGTTCGTCTCAGTATGACCCATGATTGTGCTTTTGTTGCTCTTATTGTAATTACTAAAGGCAGTTCTTAGACCCAAGTAGCAGATGAAGAAAATCCCTTTTTCCTGGGAGCTGTATAAATACATGATGAAAGAGGTGACTCTTGGCATAAGAGACTTGTAACTTAGGCACAACTGAGTTGCTGACTATTGCCTTTCATTGGTTCAAGTGGTGTAAAATTGGATCAATTCTTGTGTAACTGAACTCAGAACCTAGGCTTAGGTAAATGAGGAGTGCAAAACTGAGTCTAGGGTGGGGTTTTATTTTCACATTATGACTCGCTTTAGGGTGATGAATACTAATGTTTTTGTGTCTTTCTCTTCTCCAGATAAGACGTATCCTAAAAGGGAAGGCGATTCAGCAGAGAGTGTCGCCGTTTTAGGCTCCATGTTTCTTGGAGTTCAGCAACTCACACTCACTGTCAGTCAGGCAGTCCTAATGTATCTGTAAATAGACCATTTGCCTGGTGTGGGCAAATGTTAGTTGTTTCTATGAAACAAAAGCATTTTGTTCACTATTATATAGTGGGTTATATAAGAGTTAAAAACAAAACCTCAAACCCCAACAATCAAATTCCTCTGACCAAACGGGAATGTTTAATTCCCAAGTATGTGGAACATTTGCCTGGATACCTGGATTTCACAGCTACGGCAAGACTGATTTTATTTAAACAGCCATACAGATAACTTGTAGACAAGGGAAATTCTACAGGATTTTTTTCTTTTTTTTTAGAGACAGCTGATACAGTTCAACAATACAGCCTTTGTAATGTTTTGTGTTTTAAATAACACTTAAGTGCAAGAGAAATTGAATATTTTTGAAGTTGAACATTTATTTATGTAACTTTTTAGCTTTCTTCCAATATCTTGTGCAGGATTGTATATAGTCACTGGCACTATTGTACAGCTGTATATTTCTAAGAATCTATTGATCACTTAGGGAATGACCTGAAGAAACAATTTCCTTGATCCTGAACTTGCAAATTGCATATAGAGTTTTAATACTAGACTGGTGCAAATCGGGTAAATTCTGTTGTTTTGAAAGAGTGAAGATGGAAAGTACAGTTAAGATTGTCCTGGCACTGTTGTTAATAACACATGAAAAGCCATGCTTCTTCAGGGGACTATCAGTTTTTCTCATGCCCAATAGGGGTTTTTCTTTTGATGGAACAATAGATTGAGAGAGAAAGATCATGACTCTTATAGTGTATATGTAACTTGCACTTTAAGGAATATGATCCTGATTCAGTGCAAGTATTTAGCATGTACTTAAACTGTTGGTGCATGCTGACATATCTCCATGTTAATTGTAATACTTCAACATGTGTAAACCCCACTATGTTGGTAGGGCTTAAGCACATGGGTAAGTAGCTTACTGAATTGAGCTCTAGTTAATTCTAGAGACTTAATGTTTTCCACCTCCTGAGCAGTTAGTCCATTTATGGTTTTACCTTATAGGTATAGTGGTTAGCCAAGTAATATTTGAAGTTAATGTTTTTCTATTTTTTAATAATTATGATTATTAATGCAAAATGTATACTAATGATGCTGTATACTTGTGTTCTGTTGGAAAAAACTTCTTCCTATCACTTTCTGAATGATCTGTGCTGGGCTGTAATCCAGTAATGTGTTCTCTGTATGGTCTTTGCTCTTAAGCTGTTTTTGCATCACATGCAATTCTCTGCCATAACCATTTAATTAGTCTGATTCTGCTGTTTTGACAAAGTATGTCTTGTAGACAAGCTAAATGAAAAAAATCTGATATATGGAGGCTTAGTTGCAATGTATTTCTTGAAGGGTCACATGTAACTTGTGTTTGAATAAACATGAAAATTAAATTTTGGTGGTTACGGTGTGTGATACAAATAATGACAATGAAATCAAGCTTGAGATAAATCTGATTTTAGCATGGTAATACTGTGAGGCTCAAAGGTAATTTGTTAAAGATGAAATGAAGTCTCTCCATCCTGCTGTTAAGGCTTTCCCTTGTTTGATGCTGGTTTTGAAGCTGGTGCTTGGATGTTCTGGGTCATGCGCTGTGCAGTTGTATTGCCCGTGTATTTAGTAGATATGCCCCAAATAGAGATAATAATCACCAGGTTGTCCACGTTGCAGGTTGTCACCTGAACACTTGTCCCTGAACACTTGTCCTTGTGTACTTGAAAGTTCTGACAAGAACTTTCTCATGTTCTCCCCATGACTTCCTTGCCTTGGCCCTCAGTTCTTGCGGCCCAGGCACAAGTGTCACCTTAGCATAGGTGGCAGTCTGTGTAGCCAAATGGGGCCATACACGTGGGGGTGGGCTGTGCTTGCTTCACAGATAAGAAGATGGGCTCTGAGCTGGCAGCAATCCTTCAGGAGGAAGAGCTGCCATCACAGCCTGTCCTTGCTGAGCATGAAACTGTTGAGATGGCAATAGTCAAGAGGGAAAAGCGGATGAAGCATTAGGATCTGCTACTATGCTATTGTATAAACCCTATGTCTGCCCCTGCCTTACTGCTCTGTGTGGTGAGGGTGTCCCCTCAGGTGAAAGTGTGGGGACTGGAAGAGGCCCAGAGGTGTGTAGGAACTCCCTTCCAGGGAGCAAGAGAGTCAACTAGGGCACTTCTGTAGAGCCAGGACAGGCCCTAGAAACTGGGTGGGGATGAACTGCTTTCTCTCCCAGCACGAGACCTGGAAGATATTGATGAAGGTAGCAAGCACACAACAGACAACAGGATGCAATTCCTAGAGATAGCAGAAAAATGGTAGAAACAAGACACTTGTTGATGCAGGAGAGCCTGGGTGCGTACTTAGAAGAATAACATTTTTGGGGAGAGTTACTGAAGAGATTTACCGTGTGAGGCAGCTCACTCTGTGCTGAGGCACTGTCCTGCAGGCTTGCCCTGCTCACAGCTCTTCCCTGAGGACTTGCTAATGGACACTCACAGGCCTGATACCAGACTAATTTATTCTCTTTACTCAAATCACCGATACTGGTTGCACCCTTCATGAGAAGAAAACAGGAAAATCACCTTGCAGCCACTCGAGTCCTTCAGGGACATGCTTGCAGTTCCTCTGCTCCTGCCCTGTGCAAAAACTAATTGCTGAAAGTCTAAAAAATGGCTTTTTGTGCTGAGGTAAGGTGGTGGAGAGAGGAAACTGTGCATTTTTTAGCAGATAAGACTGGGAAATGATGACAGAGACTGGAAGTGGAATTGAATTTCTAGTTAAGATATGCAAAGATGAAATGGCACTGCTTTATGTGAACAGCTAATTGGGTCTAGATCGTGTTGAAGATGCTGTCATCTGCTCCTCTCACTGCAAGTGACCCTGCCTTGGGTATATACTTTTTATTTTTATGAAGAACCCAATAGTACTCTTTCCAGATAATTTTCATTTTCTTTATAAAAGGTGATTACACAGGAAAAAGATTTGCTGATGAGATATTCTGGGCCTTCAGATCAGTCTGATCTGACTGCCTGGCTCTCCTTTCTGGGTGGCATTGCCTGAATCATCTCATAAAGGGATAAAGTCCCTTGGACTTATAAGGTTGGCAGAATATTAAGATGTGTTCGGCCAATGCTTGAGCATGAAGTAGGTGGTGCTGGTGAGAGCATTTAGAAGCAGTGTGGTACTTTCAGTGGCACTTGTGCCCTTCTGGAAGGGGCACTCCTGGCACTCCAAGTCAGAAAATTCTTAAGGGGAGACTGAAGTGTTTGAAGCTAATTTAATTTGCCTAGAGCCTAATTTCGTTGTCTCAAGAGTTCAGCAGGCAACTTCACAACAAAGCATCCCTAGTCTAACTGACTCATTTTTCTCCCCTGTGATCTTGGAAAGGTCTGTCATATCTGACATGATATAATTAACTATTAGAAACAATCCCTTTTTACTGAAGAGGAAGCAACACTAAATATTTTGCAGGCTGATAGTGTTTTCCTGAAAACTTATGGTGCTGGGAAAGTGCTGAATAGCTTTTATTGATGTGGATGCAGGCTCACCATTTATTTCTCTGGTTGGAGTAGAGATAGAAGAGACTCTGGCTTAGGTCTGAGTAGGAATATTAAGACACATGGTCCTGTGTTCCCAGGATGTTTCTGATTTGTTTGTCTAAGTAAGCCAAACCTCAGTAAAGAGTTGCTTTCTGATTTTTGTGGACTACTCATCTGGCTGGAGTTGTGGAAGGTGGCAATCCATGATTTACAAGAAATGTGTTCTGCTTCTGGAGATGGAAAAAGTACTTTTCCCACATCCGTTGCTCATTTTATATTTTTATCAGGCAATAAAAACATAGCCAGGAAGTGCATTATTAGAGAGACTTGGGTGTGGTAGAAGTGACTGTAAAGATATGACATCAACTGCTTGTTCTTTTCGCCTGACAGTTTGTGTATCTGGTTGCCTTTCTTTAAAAAATATATATACTCTAAATATATATACTCTCCTGTGTAAGAGAACGGCTGAGGATGATTAAAGTTCAGTAAACATATAAAGACAAAGAACAGAGTCCTGCAATTAAGTATCTGCCAGAAATTGACCTGGTATTTCAATGTATTGAAACCAAATTCTTCTATTTTTATCTATTACTTTTCATGAGTGTTTGGTGGTAGTTTTGGCCTGTGAGACTGGTGGCTTGGGAGGGTCCTACAACTGAATCCTCAAGTTGGTGAAGTGTCATCCAGCCTGTGATACCACACCTTTTACTTTTCATGAGTAGGATGAGGACCAACATTGCTGTGCAGACACTGGCCTATGCTTGGGTTTAGAAAGGCAAGTGGCATCCCCAGACATCAGGGCACCTTTCAAACAGCATTTCACTTCTTTCCCCACTGCCCCTGGACTGCTGTTATTTCTGCCTGTAAATGAGGCAGAACTAGCCTCAAAATGAAGTTGTTCCTGACAACTTGCTACCTAGGAATGCTCATCTGTCCACAAAGCCCATATGGGCAGCTCTGTTTCCTGGCAAAATTTCCTTACTGTTGTTGGCTAATGGACCAGTGTCTAATCTTACAGTATTTTTTTAGATCCGATCACCGATAGCAAAACACTCAAGGCAGCCCTAATGAAATTGGGAACCACACTAGTATGGAAGTGCTACACCAGAGGTTGTCTCCAATTTGGGTGTTGTTTTCTCCTTCAGACGGTCTCTTTTCTAATAGTGGGACTTGGGGCTTGGTTTCTTCTTCAGGCACCTATCTTAGGCTTGCTGGAGAAGAGTAGCATATCTTGGGCTGTGTTTTCTTAAGGTCTCTTTGTTTTCAGCTCTCATGGTTGAGACTGACTCAGTAAGTCTTTGTTTTACCTGGTAAACCTTACTCTTACCTCTGAAAACATGATCTAGGCTGTTTTGAGAAAGTGATTGCTGTTCTAACCAACTTGTACTTCACACGTGGTTTTCCCCTTAGTTTCTGGTGAAATTTTTCCCTTCCCATTTGATAGTCAGAAAGCCTGAGGGAAAGATGACTGAGGTGGTGCTTTAGATTTAGAAGGGGGAGCAGACAATTGAAAGAAGTTGCACAGTGCTTCTGTAGACTTGTCTGGGCTGCAAGTCGGATTGAAGAGTCTGAGTGAAATGTCTTGTGGTTGCAGTGCGGAGATGCTTCTGCATATGCTTAATGAAAGCTTGTAGTTCTGTTTTGATGGTCTTCGGTACCACAGCAGGTACCATTTGTTTCTGAGGTAGGTCATGGTTATTAAATGCTGCATGTTTGCTTCCTGTAGCTGTTTTTTAGGCCCCAAATAAAAGATCTCTTCAGCAGTGCTGAGCTCTTTCCATTGACTCAAGCTGGGAGAGATAGAATTTGGATCATTTCAGTACATGGCTCCTTGGGACAGCCTTCAGTCATTGCTTATGTGGCTCTTGAGGCCTTTCTGGGAAGGCCCAGAGCTGCCTCACAAGCTTCAGACTCAGGCTTGCCTTGGAAAAGGACAGGGACTACATAAACACTGCTGTTCATGGCCAGCCAATAAACCCTGGAGAGCCGAGCGGGTACCTCTTGTTATTATCCTCTGGCAGACCACAGGTCCTTGCCCGAGGACTTTCATTCCACTAGAAACAGCCCAGTAAGTGATGCCAATAAATCTGGGGTTTCTTTAAGAAGAATTGGAAATTTGAGGTCACAGTGATGAAAGATCCTGAGAGATGCTTACCGTGCTCCCTATGCCCTCGTCCTCTGTTCTGTGCTGCGTAGCTGGGCATACAGTGTAGGAGTAAGAACCGGGTCACCAATGGAACCCCATGTACATTTTTCAAGGAAGAGTTTTAGGAGAAAAACCACCAAGATAGTAGCATGCTATTATCATTATTCATCAATAGATTCCCAGGTGGCTTCAAAAGCCAGTGGTAATCACCAGTCCCATCAGCTAGATAAGAAACCAGAAGCAGAGAGAAGGAAAGAAGCTCGTCTGAAGATACTCGAAGAACCACAGGAGCTTCATCTGAAGGCAGTGCAGGCTTGCAATTATCCTTCTAGTTGCCTGCTCTTTCAAAATTTGCCAAGTAAGACAGTAAGCAATGACTGATCTGTAGGTCATTCACACTTCTTTTGTAGGTCATTCACACTTCTTTTGTAGGTCATTCACACTTCTTTTGTAGGTATTCATGTTTAGTTCATGTCTTTTGCATGCTCCATTCAGAGACCCTTCCTGTGATACTGCTTTTACTCACTGCTAGCATTGCCAGACTGCTGAGAGCAACCATTGGACAAATCTCAAAAAGGAGCTTTTTCCCCTGAAAAATTTAATTTTTCTAAGCCATGATTGCTGGAACAGGAAGAGAAAAAGCAGAACAAGACAAGTGAAAAACAGACCAGAGCAAACTGAATATGCTATGATGGAAGTGAACTCTGAGCTAGACCAATGTCTCTAAAATAATTAAATTTTGCGAACATTTGAGGTAAAACTATGAAAAACTTTTTAAAGTGAGGTGAAATTATATAAAGACATTTTAAAAACCTCATCATAAAACATACTTGGTCATTAATGGATTTCTTACAAAAAGAAGAAAGATGAGTCAAACTGAGGAATAAGCATTTGTCTTAGTGGTTTGAGCTTTTGACAGTGTTTAAGGCACCACTATGAATGCTCTGATGGAACTGTATAAAATAAGTCTTCCTACTGGGAGAGGGGTGAGGAGATTCAGCTCGAGACATGGATAACTCATTAGGAGGTAACTATGCCACTGGATCAATTGCTCTGGTGCTCAGGATAGATGGACTTCTCTTAAAAAAATAATAAGGGAGGGAAAAAGACTGTCTTTAAAAATTTAGCAGATAGGAGAAGATGCTTTACTGCTTTTATTTTTTTTTTTTTATTTTTACACAGCTTTTATCCACTTCTGTCCTTGCCCCTGGCTCTAGTCTCAGGCAGGTATGGTTTTTCATTTTCTCAAACTTTCTCACACATGTCTGTGAATAAAAAAACATGCATATGTAGAATGAGTTTATAATATGGATCAATTTATTTTTGTACTCTGTAGGAGAATTGTATGTATATACATGCATGCAAAATGTAAGTATGTAAAATGTATTGTGTGGGAGTACATAAGGCAGCAAAACTCTTTAAAGAAGATGAATCTTTTTATCCAGGACTAGTTCATTACTTCAGAAGTTTTTACCGTCTTTTGTTAAAAATAGACACTTTTCCAATACTATTCCCTTGAATTTGCAAATTGAATGCACTACTGAAAACCAAAACACTATGAAGAATAAAAGTCAGGTTTCTAATGGTTTTCTGTTCTGAGAATGAAAATCAACTTAGACTCTCCCATGCCTAGTAATGATGAAGTATAGTCCTTGGCTGTTGGCGAGGACCCTAATGTCCTCCCTTTTTCTTCATTAATTCATAAATCTGTGCATCTGTTGAACTAGTAAATCTTGCCATCTCTGCTCTCTGTTCCCATAAAGAGAAGGACCCCAGGAAAGGTGTTTTGCATGTACCTTGTGGCACAGACGGCTGAGTTAACACTGCAAAGGGCTGATCTGCCACCTGGAAAACAACACACAATGCACCAGCAACTTCTAGTCCTCACCCAGGGCTGAAACCTGCCTGTGCAACCAGTAGTGCAAAGGCAGGTACCTTTGTACTTTATTATAGACACAGTAAACAAAGAATTTTTGTTTCTTCTCCCTTAGCTGTCATAATGAAATTTTATTATTGTAGTGGTTTTATCTGCCTTCTGATGAACATGAATGTCGTTAGCTTCTTTCCCACGCTCTCTGCATCCATGTCTCAAGGTGTGTCTCTCGATTCCAGGGCAGCCCTTTCCATGCCTCGCGTCCCCAGCCGTGAGCGCAGACGGGGCTGCGGTGGCTGCGGCTGAGCTCGGGCACAGCCGACGGGAGGGAGCGCTGGAGCAAACCTGACCGCCGGCGTGCGGTCGCTGGCCGCTCTCTCACTCTGAAGCTGTCTGAGCTCAGGATTGGGATTTTCAATGTGGGGAGCAGCAGGGTGGGTGCGTACTTCTCTCTGCCTAGCTTTGGACATTGGGCATGAGCGAGTGAGAGGTGTCCTAGCTGCAGGGACAGTAGCAGTTGTCTCCTGTTCAACTGGGCTGGACAGAGCAGGAGCTCCAGGAGCATGGATAATAAGCTTTATGTTCTTTCTAGCAAGGTGCTCTAAAGATGCAGCAAGATCTGTGGGGAAGGCACCTGCTCCTTCTGCTTTCCCACTCCCAAGCTTATGCTTGGGCTCCTGTTTCCCCACTCCCATGGGAGGATGGTCCTTTGCTCCCCAGGCAAGTGCTTGGTTGTCACTCCTTAGCTGGGGCTGCAACTGCAAGCCCAGCAATAGCACCTTCCTTCAGGGATCTACTGGTGGCTGCCATTCTCCCCCAGCCTTGCGTCTGTCCCCACTCTGTCCACCCCATTGTGGTGGGAATCCTGTGACAGCCTCTGCCCCAAGAGCTCTGACTTAAGATGCTAGGTCCAGGAGCAAGTGCAATAGGGGCCCTACTTCAAAAAGATGTGTCTTCCCTGATCACTGGTTTGATATCTTCCCAAATGCCTCCTGGCGCAAATGGGTATTCAGGGAAGATTTGAATAAGGATAGGGAGGAGGTTTGACAGCTCCATCTGGGCCTCCATCAGCTGCTCGCCATTGGTGTACAGAGTTTATAAGCTGCTGCAGCATTGTCCTTGTTATCCTTCTAATGGCTCTGGTTCTTGCTCTGCCTGTTTATTTTTACTCCATTGTTGAATTTATTGCTCCTGAACTCTTTACTCTTGTTGGCTCCTGATAAATTACTGACTCTTATTAGCCTTAAATTACTTCCTCTTAACTACCTTTAATTATTTGCTGCCATCATATCTTGGTGCCACATCCTCTTAATTAGTGTTGCCATACTAGTAGACACTCTTCTGTGCCTTTGTTGAATCCATTAGCTTTGCTTTTGGCTTGCTTTGTCCATTTTCTCATCTTTCCCTACTCTTCCTTCCCCATCTCCTTGCGTCTTGCATGGATACTATGGAGTATCCTCCTCATCCTTTCTTGTGAGCCCTAATGGTCTTACTGCAACCCTCCTGCCTTGTCTTGTGCCCCCAGATCCCTGTTGCCTTGTTCTTTCACAGCCTGCATCAAAGCTGCCTTTTTTGGGGACAGGAGAGTGTTGGTCAATTTGTTTTTGCTCTGTCTTCTCTCTTGACTTTTATGCATGCTATCAGTCCTCTGTCTGTCCATCCAGTTTCCCCCATCACACTTATTTCTTGCTTTGATAGTGGTTTTGTTTTTTTCTCTGCTGGTGTCCCTAATACTTTGGTAGGATACACTTTGCAACTTTCTCCACCCCCTTGCTGACAAACTTCATCTCGAGACCTGTTTTTTTGCTCAAGGCTATTGCTGATGGCTCTTTGGTGACTATTGAGCAGCTCCCAAGAGCCTCTGTCTTCTTGTATTCAGTCCACCATGTTTTGCTCTGGTACTTGCTCACCATAGAGTCATACAATTGTTAGGGTTGGAAGGGACCTTAAAGATCATCTAGTGCCAGCCCCTCTGTCATTGGCAGGAACAACTTCCACTAGACCAAGTTGCTCAAAGACCCATCCAGCTTGGCCTTTTCTGCATCTCCTGCTCAGACTCCTCCTTGGAGCACTGTTCCTGTGCTTGGGCAGTCAAATCCTACCTCTCCTGGTGCCTCTGAGTGCTCCACCTCTATGGAGCTTAGGCTTACCAATTTGTTACAGCATTCAGTATCTGTCACCAGTCGGTGTTGTGCTCTGTGTGCTGCTGTTCCCAGAGTCACATCCATTTCCAGCCTCCCCATTGCATCCATCTTCTCCCCTGTCTGTTTTCTGACTTGTGCAAATCCTACTAGCTGAAGTTCCCTTTGTAGCACCACCAACACATTTCCTTTTGTGTTCGATACTTATAAAGTGTTGGCTGTGGAAAAGGCAAATTGAAACTTAGGAGACAAGAAGAGGAAGGATAAGTGGTAAAACCTAGAAACAGACAAACCTTGCTGATGTGCCTAGAAGTAACCTGCTCTACCATCTCAATCTCTTCTTCAAATGCCTCTGTTCATAACTCATTGCTGAAATGTCGAGTGCCTACTTCTCTCCCTTATGTGCAGGTCCCAACACCCATGCAGACCAGCAGCCCTTTTGCCTTTCTGTTCACTAATGCTGTAGGCTGGCACAGCCTGCAGCTCACCCTCCTGCCCACCCTGCACATGGGGCTTTAACTAGATCAGCCAATCTGACTTGCTTTGCATCCTGCCTGTCAGCACGGGGGCCAGGAATTGCCTTGGTGTTACCCTTTCTTCCCCAAAACTGGACCATGAAGATTTCCAGCTATTGTCTGTGTTTACCCAGAAGTGTTTTCTTTGCTATGCCATATCTTTGTGGTCTAGGTCATGGCACTATATGATGCAGTTGATGGAGACTGGTGAGGCTAGGAGTTTTTGCTGGAATCAGGGATCTTCCGTGGTGCAATTCTTGTTCAAGAGCCTCACTCCCCTCAGCCAGCACTGTCAGTTCTCAGGATCTGTCTGCTTGCTCCAAGCATTCTACAAGATTGCGGGAATGATCCTGTCTCTAATTTAAGTCATTAGTTTAACTAATATTGTATCTCTTTATTGTAAAAGTGTTCTTTGAGGTTGATTAATGGGGAGTGGGTGGAGATAAAATGAACTCTGGTTTTGCAGGTGAAACACCATTCCTTTAAAACAAAATACTTGTAATGTTAAAAAAAAATAAACCCACTTAAAACAAACCTCTACTTCTTCCTGTGGAGAGACTGTCTCCCACAGAAAGTTGTACTTTATCCCCCCCCCCTTTTTTTTTAGAGCAAGGTATTCCCTGCATGTCCGTATCTGTCTGTCTTCAGTCTTCCTCTTAATAAAGAGCTAACATCTTGGGTCACCAGGATGTACCCTGGTGGCTTGTCCCTTCAGAACATAGCAGGTGTATGCCATAAGGTATAGAAAGGCTGTGATATCTCTGAGTGGGGTACACAGCTGTTTGATTTTCCTTTCCTAGTGCAGTGGCAGCTGCCAGCTCCTGTTACATCTCACAGGGCCTCTTGCACAACGCATTTTTACCTAACAATAAATCTTAGCAGGCTCTCGAGACGCCTGTGCAGAAATCACTCTCTCTGTGAAGAAATGCATCTGAGAGCTAGCGTGGTGCCCAGCTCTCCCTATGTTATCCCAGCCACATCCCAGGAGACTGCTGCTGCCCAGGGACATCCCAGTGGGCTGCTGTGGAGGGAATGGCACAGCCCCCCTCTGCCCAACAATGCCATCCTCTGCCAGGGCGGACAGAGACCTTACAGACTGCAACAAGCCCAGAAAGAGCCTCCTTAGGCGTGGTTCCTGACTGTCATGTCCTTATCAAAAAGCCATGGGGAGATCTATGTTAGGCCTTTTCTCTTGCTAAACAGAAGTTCAGCTTCCAAGTCTGTCAGCCCAGTTGGAAACTACTCCAAGTAGAGATGCCTTTAGGGGGTAGGCAGCGTAGAGAAACATTGCAGCTCTTACAGTCATCCTTGTATACAGTTTCTAGTAGCACCATCCTCTTTTGGTGCACAACCCGATAACACCTTGGCAGTACCCATGCTGGTGGGGGCGAAATTCCTGCTCTGCTCTTGCAGAGGTCACAGCTGCAGCACTCTCACAATGATTTCAGTGTTCTCCAGTTGTGTTAAAGGTGGCCTTTTGCTTTTCCTCCACAAGACATGCTAGCTGGAAAAGAAGGCCACCAAACAGATTTGGAAATACCTGGTAATTTTGATTGTACAGTACACAGTGGCCTTGAAAAAAACCTGGAGCATCAGTCTAGGGTGCCCTTTTCCACAGATGCCTCATACCCTTTGGCTGGTTGGGGTGAGGATGGACTGAGATTGATCACTGAGCTGCAAATGTGAAGACTGGGCCGATAGGTGAATTTACTGAAAAAAAATCTCTGCTTGGCTGCAGCCGAATGCCTGTGTGCCTTGGCACGCTCTGCGCTGGGATGGGTGAGGAGCAGGAGGGGTAGGTGTGGTGGGATATGCCTTGGCACCATGGCAATGCAAGCGGCATGCCTGCACCGACGGAAGCAGGTTGGAGGTGATGTGAACCTGGGAGCTCTTGGTGGCATGGCTCGGCTTGCTCTCTCCTGCACTGCCAGGCTGGGGCCCTGGCTCTCCCTGCTGCTGTGCTCCTGTTTCTCATTTTCCTTGTTGCTTT
Source organism: Lepidothrix coronata (assembly GCF_001604755.1). Lineage (NCBI taxonomy): Eukaryota > Metazoa > Chordata > Aves > Passeriformes > Pipridae > Lepidothrix > Lepidothrix coronata. The sequence continues at coordinate 1,306,667 of NW_016690364.1, forward strand.
TCTTTGCTTTCTGGTGAGCTAAAACTTGTTTTGGAGCAGGGGGGACAGTGGTGCAAGTGAAAGAGATCCTCAGCAGTAGGGAAAGAAGAGAGTTTTTATTAAAACCTTCTCTTCCCTTTCCCTTTCCCTTTCCCTTTCCCTTTCCCTTTCCCTTTCCCTTTCCCTTTCCCTTTCCCTTTCCCCCTCTCAGAGGAGCAGCAAAGCACTTCCTGTGTTCCAAGACCACGCCAAAGCTTGCCTGGGATGCTGGCACCAGGAGCATGCTCTCAGACCCCAAAGTGCTCTCTTGTGATCCCACTTGCAAAACTGTCCGTGCAAATGTGTGTGTGCAAGTACATGGGGAGGACTGGGGACAGGGATAGAGGTCTGCGTGATGGGGATTGAGTTCGGTGTTAATCATCATAACATCGTATTACTCTCCTTGTGTCTCTATTGCAGAGATTTTGGAAGAGCGACTCTCTGGGTGCCATCAGAAGACATGCAAATGCATGCAGAGCCAGCTCATGCACCCAGCAGGGAACAAGCCCTCCCTTAAGGAAGGAGTGGGTGGGCCTGCTAGTTGTCTGGGCCTGAGAGGTAGGAAACACCCGAACATCAGTCCTGGCTCCAGAAGTAGGCAACAGAACTGGTAATTGCAAGCTGTGTGGGGATTTTTGACAGCCCTACCCCACACCAGTTCATTCCTGTCTGGAAGGAAAGAGATGGTTTTTTGTGCAGTGGAGAAAAGGGAACTGTGATGTCCTCTCCATTTCAATCCGTATCCAGTTTACAGCATGAAGAGTGGCACTGGCCCAGCTGGCCTGCGGGGGATGAGATTCCTTAAACCCATGCTTGACATTTCTTTATACATCAGCTGTCACCTCTGTGACAAGGATGTAGTAAGGGAGTCTTCTCATAGGGGAAACCACAGATACCAGGGGTAGCTCAGTACTGGGCAGAGTGGGGGGCACGAGAGCTCTGCAGGTCCCCTCTCTCTCCAAGGGAAAGGCTCTGAGGTGCCGGGTGTCAGCAGTGCTCTCTCCCTCAGGCACTGGGGCCTTGGGCTTGTCTGCATCCCTTGGCAGCCATCCCAGTGACTGCTCCAGTGCAGTCCCCATGTCAGACGCACACAGGTTCTCGTAGTGTGTCTCATGCTGGTGTGTCAAGGGGTTCAATAATGGGTTGCTCTGGGTTGTTTAATGTTGTGGTTGTTTGGCCTGGTGGCAAGCTGCCAGCCTCTGGTTGGGAAAAAAATCTTGTTCCCCTGAAGACGGTTTCTCTGAACAGAGTGCCCTGCCCTTAGGGAAAGACTTGTCTCCACCAAGGAGGGCTTGACACGGATACCCCCCGGGTTTCAAGCACTGGTGCCAGTGCCACTTCTGCAGGACAGGGAACATCAGAAAGTGATGGGAATGGATGCCAGCCCTGGCTCCTTCAGGGTTGAGGCACTAGATTTTGCCGCATCCTTCCTCATGCCCTCTCCCACCGATCACCATCTCCTTGGTTCTGCCAGGTGTTGCATGGCCTCAGCAACTCTTCCCACAAGCTTTTTTTTTTTAAGTGGTTATCTTTAACCTCGACCCCTTCACTGTCTCAGTGAAGTTTGATCCCATGGACAATTTCTGGATCCTATTAAGAGAGACAAGCCCTGCAGCTCAGGGATGGATGAGCAGCAGCATAGGAAGGAAGGCAATGGGAGGAGAAAGCTGGCTACCGTGCTGCAGCCACCTTCTTCCCAAATTGCATGGTGAGGGAGTTCTGCTGGAGATTGTTTGGCTCATGAAGGCAAAGTGATGTTGGCTCGAGGAGCCCTGGAGCCTGCTGGATCTGGGTGATGGTTTGAGATCTGGTTCTGATATTGTGAAATCCTGAGAGAGCCTTGTGGCTTCCTGGGGAGGCAAAGGGAGGTGAGGTTTTTTGACTGGCCGTAGAAAGGTGTGGAGAGCCTTCCTCGTGTTTCTGAGAGGTTACAGCAAGTGCAGAGGGTGAGCAAAGCTAGTCAGTTGGTGAGACGAAGCTATAATTAAAGACTTCTAACCTCCTTGCCTGACCTAATTTCTCTTAAATCGAACTTCAAATCTGCTTTCCTTTTCCTTACCCAAGGATAAATGCAAAGTAATGCAATTAGGTTGAAAAAACAAATGGTAGAAAAGTGATCAGTGATAAGAATCTGATTTCATCTCCTGTAAAATTGTGGTCTTTCTGCTGCTCCCTCTCTCTGGCAAAACCGCAGTTGCCAAGGGGACCTTTGCTTCGCCTATTCATTCAAAAATATAATTTCTCTTTAATTTTAACACCCAAAACCTCCAGCCTAGCAAACACTTAGAGTACACAAAGCTTGCCCCAAACAAACCAGGACAAATTCCCCACCACTGTAATTATCTTCCAACACTATTTCTTGCTCTCAAATAGCCGGGATACGCTTGCAAGGAGACTGTGGCTCCCCAGAGCCCTGAGGCCTCATACAGGGCTGCTCTGGCTGCTTTTCCCACAGCAAATCTTTCCTTTCTTACTCAGGAAAGTGTTCAATTTTAAGTGTGAACACATGGCTCCCTGAGCAGCGAGGGCTCACCTCTGCCTGTAGAGAGTGGAGGTGAGCTGGCACACAGCTCTCCTCAGTGCCCACGTGTGGAGGCTTGTCCGGAGCCTGCCCAGGCTGTACCTACAAAAGCAATTGCTGCCTGCGAGGGTTTCACACCTGATGGGGATTGCTGAGTCTCCTTAGTGTACCTATATATGCTAAAAAACCATGGCACTGGGGCCTCAGCTTCACATTCACTAAATGAACAGGGTCCTTCTCTGGGGGCTTTAGGAGGAAGAGGGAAGAGGCTGTGTGAGCACAGCAGATGAATCACTTGAGTCCTGCCTCTGCTCAGTGTCCAAATTAGCTTTCCATGTGCAGATGAGAGTTATTTTAATCACTGATTTCATGCATCTGGTTGTGCGAGGGAGACTTTCCATCATGCTCTACTGCAGATGTTCATAGGGATTATCCTTGGTTTAGACCCATGGATAATAAAAATCGGTGGGATATGCCTTTCACTATCTGCATGTGGAAAGGGAAATGAGACACAGCTTTGTCCAAGGATATTGCAGTTTGCTTCTTTGGCACTTAGAAAGTGCTCTTGGTTTTTGTTTCCTTTTTTTCCCATTAAACAACACTTTCAGTTTTGGAAAATGTTCAACCTGACACTTCAATATTTTTAAAGTAGCGTAAGTAACTACAGTTTGCTCTGGTTAAGGCAGCGTTGCTGAATTCCAGCCATTTGTGCATGTATGTGGGTTGCTAGAAATAGCCTGTTGCTGTGGGTTGGCCCTGGTGGGCAGCTCAGCCTCCCCCTACAAGTAACTTGCTTGTTCCCCACAGCCAGATGGGCGAGAGAATTGAAAGGATAGAAAGAAGTAAAGAAACTAATGGGTTGAGATGACAGTTTAATACGTAACGCAAAAGCTGTTCACACATGCAAACCTGAACAAGGAATTAATTCTCTACTCTCCATGGGCAGGCAGGTGTTCAGCTCTCTCCGGGAAAGCAGGGATCCATCATGTATAATGGTGATTTGGGAAGACAAATACCATAATTCTGAATGTTCCCCCCTTTCCTCCTTTTCCCCCCAGCTTTTATTGCCGAGCACAACACTGTAACGTGCGGGATACTCATCCCTTTGGTGAGTTGGGGTCAGCTGTCCTGGATGTGTCCCCTCCCAACTTCCAATGCACCCCCAGCCCACTCATGGGTGGGGCCGCCTGAGAAGCAGAAAAGCCCTTAATGCACTGCTCAGCAGTAACTAAAACCTTAGTGCTTTATCAACACTGTTTTGGTCACAAATCCAAAACACAGCATCATATGAGCTGCTATGAAAAAAATTAACTCTATCCTAGTCAAAACCCGTGCACCTGTTATTTCCAGTGAGGAGGCTGAGTCAGAACTTTTATCCTGGTATTCTGTCGCAAAAAAATGATGGGTGGACAATATTTTATTAAACTGACTGTTGTAACTGCAAAAAATGAGGACAGTCTTTCGGGAACAGAGTATTTCTTTGGTTTTTGGCTTAGGCATGAAAACTGTTTTTTTTCCACTGGTACCAATTAGTTTAATGAAAGACACAGGTTTGCAATTGTGCACTCAGAGCAGGTGACTGCCTCTATACTACTAGGGCTACAACAAGGTAGGAATTATAAAAGCAACACCTAAAGAGGAGGAGTCCTGCAAGTATAGAGTGAGTGTATAAACCAGGTCAAAGAAATGAACAAATTAACCTGTCAAATTCAATAACTCAACACGTAATCCAAAGTTCAACTTTGTATAGGCTTTTATTGCTTGCTCAGGACCAACCGCTCCAGTACCCTGCTGCTGTTTGGGTTTCTTTTGAGTGTGAGTGTTAACATTGTTATTTCAGAGAAGTAATGAAACTTCAAAAACTGGACTTTGAGTTTACACTGTTTGTGCTTGGGAATTTGAAAATTTTTAATGGCATTTGTCTTTATCACCTAGACAGACTGTGTGTGTGAGAGCGAGCGAGTGAGAGGCAGATTTTTACATATCTACATCATCATGAATTTCAAAGGGCTTTACAAATCTTACTCTTCCAAAATCAACTAAAATACTGTGCTTTGCATATGATTATATGAAGCTCATTAGTAAGGATACTAATGAGCCTCTACACACCCGAGGCAGATAAATGAGGTTCTAGAGTAAAATGATTTGCTTAAGGTCAGACTCCTGTAAGTTGACAACAGAGCTGGAAATAGAAACCATTGTTTCCCAGTCCCTTGTACCATATTTTCCCACGAATGGAATGTGTCGTGGTTTTTTTATTTTTTTTATTTTTAAGATGAAAACACTGCTGTTTGATCATGCTGTTTCATTTCTTGTGTTTTCAATGTAATCTTCACAAATGCAAATGTCCTGACCTAGAGCTATATAAGGCCTTCATTAAAGCCTCTCCACAATACCAGTCTTCATGCAATTGTATAAAGTAGAAAGGGTAGGCCAATTTAACAATTCCCACGCCTCATAAGATGATTGGCCTAGTTTCTTTAAAGTGGGTTTAAGCCGTAGCCCCCAGTGTGATTTAACACGGAAGCCACACTATTAATTGTCTATCTTTGGCCATTAAGGTAGTGAGTTACTGGAAAGTGAGGCAGTGTCTGTCTTTCATGCACTAATACCCAGTTTTGCACATTTTTTTATCTTTATTTTCAGTCTGCAATGGAGCACACTGACCTTCTTCCTGCCTTCTGCTTTGAGGAGCTGTAATTGGGAGGGGGATGTGTGCAGTGAGGTGCAGAAATGTTGCTGCACAAGAGAATTTCTGGTATCAGTGTCATGGTTTCTCCCTGAGCATGAGCAACCACTGAAATACCCCATGCCCACATCCCAGAGAGAAAATGGAGATAGTGTTCCCACCCCTGGAATGGAGACAGGCTAATGGTTGTTAGATGCCTAGAAACTCCTATTTACACCATTCAGAGGGTACTGCACCCCCATGATGGTGTGCTTTATCTGTGAAGGGTGAAATCTCCTCTATGCTCTTGCCCTTCTCTCCCCTAAAGTGGGGTCTTTTCTTCCCTGCTGTGTGTAGAACATGCCTTTCCTCACTTCCTTGTTATTGGTGGAGCAGAACAGCTGTTGGCCTTGTCAACAATTTGGAGTAAGGCCAGTGAAAGGGGTTTTGGTAATTATATGCTTGCAGGAAGACTTGTGGCCCCAAAAAAAAAAAGATATATACACGCACATACATATATGTATACACATATATATGCATATATACATATACATGTGAGAGAGAAATCAGGGGAGAGAGCCTGCCAACAAACCTACCATGTGAGTGTGTGTGTGTACCCTTTGGCAGGGCACATGTGACTTTCTGCCTGCACATTTTATACTGTTTCTATGCGTTCTTCTCGTACTGATCCCACTTTAGACTTGAATATCTGGGGATGCAAAATCATCCCCTGGGATGGTGGTGCTGAGGAAACCATTAGTACCTACAGTCATGGTTTACCCGTGTCCAGACTTTGCAGCACATGTGACAGGAATCATCCATCCCTGGGCAGATGTTGTTTTTTCCACCAGTTCTAAAGCCAGTGAGGGTAATGTTGGCAAGTGGTGTGGGGTAAAAAAAAAGCCAACAGTTTACTTGTTGTATAAACAAAACAGATGAACATAGTTCTCCTGCTTATCTCAGCAGGGCTGAATCAAATGATGGTCACAGAGTTCAAACACCTCATGTTGATTAAAATCGGGGGGGTTTTTGTAGGTTATCTGAAAACAGACTACTTTTTCAATGCGCCGAGACAATAGCAATAAAGGCTGTAAAACTGTGTTCTTCTTTTGGCAGCAGCCCACTGTAAACAGCGAGGTACTGGGCTTAATGAGGCAATTCTGTACCATCACTTTTAATAACTGAATGTTTGTCTCCCGGCTATTCAGGTGGGCTATTACTGGTATTTAATATTACTGGCAATGTTGTTAGATATTCTGTGCCAGTGCTGGCAAAGAGCAAGGCGATTCTTCCAGATAACAGCCCTGCAACACTATTTTTCTGGATTTAGCTGAGAAAAGGTCCAGGCAAAGCCGCTGCACACTTGTATTTAGCTTTGCCTTTTTCTTGCAAACTTTATTTCAAACACTGAAAGAGTTAAATGAAATAATTACAGGCGAAGCATGTTGATTCTAGCTTCTGTTATAGCAAACACAAAAATGTATTGACCTAAAAGGTAAATGTTGATTGAAGTAAAAAACTGACGTCAGTATGAACTCCAAAGCATTTTGTATCTCGATGTTTGGCACAGGAACACCATACTATATATATAGTGTGAAATACTTAGGTTTGTTTTAATTAGATGTGTGATAAACTAGTGATTGTGGTTCTCATTTCAGGTGTAACAATTTGCAGCACGACTAATTCTGCTGAAAAACCCCAAATTGTCAGCAACAATCTGGAGGGCTGAGCAAACGGTCAAATGACATCGATATAGTTTTCAGAAAAAGATCTTTATACTCTGCTTAGTCTGCCCAAATTCTCAGGGTGATTTTTTTCTGACCAGTATGTTCTGTACCAATATTTCCTGCTCACCCAGAAATCTGCTAATGCAGATCAGTTTGTGGTGGAAGATGCAGGTACTTGGTCCCAGTACCATGCCTCCCTCCCCTGTAGATGTACTGGTGCTGGTTTGGGATTCTCTCCCTCCTCTTGCCCAGGCGGGCCCCTTATGCAGGGTACCCCACCATCATCCGCTTTTCGTTGTATAAACTAGAGGACCTAAAATCATATTTTCCTCTGTCCCCTGTTTTGCAAAGGACTGAGTTATCTCCTGAGAATTCAGCAGCTCTGGGAAAGTTGACCTGCCGATGAGCAGCAAGGTTAAGTCCTGTTAAAGCATCATGGCTGGCTGAGAGAGATTCACTGGTGTGCTAACTGGTGGGTCCAACAAAAAGACTTCCACTATGTACAGAATGAGGGTAAATTTTGTTTTACCTTTCCAGTAAAAGCCCTACTCGCAGAGTGCAGAGATGGGTCGTGGTTGGTGGTGAAGGGGATGTGTGGGCAGCTCCTGGCTCATGAAGGTGAGGGATGGGGCTGGGTCCCAGACAGTGGAGGTGTATACAAGTGCTGGGCTGGAGCCTGGGGATTCGGGTGTATTGGGACAAGAGATGGCTGGGAAATGGGGTGTTCGCCTGGGGGATGTGAAGGTGGAGCAGGAGGGGGGTGGCATGCCTGCAGCTCTGCTAGAGGCCATGCTTGAGTAAACTACAATTAGAATTAGACTTGTAAATCTCCTGAGAAGCCCTTGAGAAAGTGCCCATTGTGATTCACAGGGCTTCCCCCCTCTGCACTGCACTGTGTGCAAACCCTGTGGCCGAAGCCCTCACTGCCCCTCCGGGATGTTTCTCCAGCCGTGAGATCTGCGTGTTCAGCACCTGTGTCTGGCTATGCCATGGAGCCTGCTGATGAATCTTAGTGTATCAAAGCCCTCAAGCATGGGCTTGGGCTTCCCTCTGCATCTGTGAGTTGACTAAAGCTTGCATTCATTTTTGTGAGCCCCCAGTGCAGGCCATAAGCATGGAAAATGTAAACATGTATGTGTGCTCCAAAGCAGCACCCAACAAAAGAAAGGCAAGATGGAAGACAAAAAAAAAAAAACAGCTCTTTCTTGGTTTCTTAAGAAGGTCTGACCTCACACATAGGCTTGTACTTTTTCCCATTTCGTTTTCCTCATCTTGATATAAAAGTGGAGAGTGACTTGGTGCACAGAGAGTGCTGATCTTGGTAGACCAGTATTAACCCACGGCTAGCTTGAACCTGGGCTTAGGAGAATGACTTGATCTGAAGGTAATTTGGAGTGGTGTGTTTTTCCCTTCTGTTTTTAGAGTATCCTTATGTCCCACTTTCAAACATTTTTTCCTTTCAGAAATTGTAAAGAAAAGTAACTTTAATTAGAACTTTTAAATTAAATACAAAAGAGGACATTCTCAAGCTGCAGCCTGATTCTGGAAGTTTATGTCTTAAGAAAGAGATTACTGACTTGAGACCCGAAGTGTTCCCCTTTTTCATAACTTGGGTACATTAAAAACACAGCATGTGTCTGTAGATTTCCTTGGAATACGTTTAGGGACTTAATGAATAATTGAGTAATTGACTAGTTTTCCTTGAACCTTGATAGAAAATCTGCAGGTTTTTCTTTTAAAGCAAGAATACCTTTTTTTTCTGCAAGTATTTCAGGTATTTGTGCTATGCAGAAAAACAACATCTCCAACAAGCAATTTTTTTCTGCTTTGCAATTTTTTCCCGTCTGTTAACTCTGCTGCCTTCAGGGAAAAGTCTGGCAGACAAGACTGGTGTTTAACAGCAAAAGCCAGCTGGGGAATCCCACCACCTCCTCTTCAGGGGAAGAGCAAGAAAGACATCCAAGTCAAGGAGCAAATTAGAGAACTTGCATTTTCCCTCATCTTCCAGGTGACTTTTAACAAAATAACTTTCCATGATAATAATCTGTTGCTTCAGGCCATTGACCATGTGTATGGGTCTGGAGGGGACCAAAATCAGACACTTCAGAAGAAATTTTATAGTCCATGGTAACCCAGTTATATGATGTGACACACTCAGGGTAAAGAAAATAGGAGAGCTTGTTTCCACACCTGTAACATCTCTCATTTGAAGACTGAACATCCAGTTTATTAATAAATCATGGTGACATATTGTTTTAATTTCCTAGTGTTGTACAAAGCAGAATTTGGGTCTCCTGCATTTCAATAGAGTGCTTTTTGTGACTGCTTTTGTGGTTAATGTTGCAAAGTAAAAAGCATCTGAAGGCACTAGAAGGAGTCACGTTAAATACTAAACAGTTGAAAATGAAAGGCTCCTTCCATGAGACATAGCTTTTACTATGCCACTGGATCATCAGAAACAAGTCTATCCCAGGGGTGGGTGGTCTTGCCCCCCAGCTATGGCTGTACTCTGAGCTCAGGATACAGAGTGTGCTCAGCACGTTGCCTGTGTCTGGCCATGCCAACTATCTCAGTCACCGAAGACATCTATTACACTCTGACTCACTCTGCAGAGACACAGCCTGCGGAGGGAAGGTAATTTTTTGAGGCACTTACTTCAGAGTAAAACCACGCTTGAAGAAACCAGGTCCTTCCTGCCAATGAGCTCAGCAGCTCTGTGCCAGCACTTCACATCACAAATGATGTTGGGGGTGTTTGCCTGAATGGTAGAGCCTGTTCAGAGATGAACAGCCCAGCCCACTTGTCACAATTTACCAATAAATCAAAGTTTCATGTAGTTTGAGAACTGCTACTAGGTGATTCATCCTTCTTTTGGTAGGTGGATGATGTTCTTGCTAGATTGGGTATTTCCCTGCCTTCAATACTGATGCTGTGCGAAACTCATCTTTCTGAGGGCTCCTCTTTCTGCTGGCTCCCAGCACGTGGAGGCTGAGAGTCCAGATGTCTCCAGGCACATCCCTGCACGTTGGGAAGGATGATAGGGAGCAGTGTGGCAATGTGCTGGGCATCCTATCTGTTTGGCTTTCTAAAGATTCAGGGGCCTCCTTCTTACATGGGCCCCAGATGCAGGATTCCTGCTTAATCAGTATGCCTTCCTCTTCCCTGCTTTTCAGGGAAAAGCTCAGCACAGCTGCCATGTGCAGGTCAGTTTGTGGCTTCCGAAAGCTGTGTCCAATATCACAGCTGCCTGGCCAGTGCAATGTCTGGGCATTTTGACATGTCACAGCACTGGCTCTGCCACTGGCTGCACATCATGGTTGTATTTGGTGGCTAGAATGATTTGATAGGAGCTGAAATTCGGCATAGCTGGAGTGAATCATGGGCTGCAGGAACTATGCAAGCTCCAGCCATGTCTTGCAGGGTGACCTTGTGTTTTGAATGACTCAGATGTCATCTTGTCTCAGGTTCTTTCCATGCTGTCAAAATCAGTGCTGCCAGACGATCACGTAGATATCAGAGAGTAGATTGTTTGACCTAATTCTCCTGTTTTTTAAAGCAAATCAATGCCTTTTATAAATTTTAAAGCAAATCAATGCCTTTTATAAATTCTTGCCCTGGTGTAAGTCTAGCTCTTTTCTGCCCATTCAGAACAAATAAGCAGTGGCCTTAGGAGTTCACATGCTGTTAATTTCTACATATCCATTTACAAAACTGGTATCCAGTGTCTGCATTTGCAAATGGGCAGTATGTGGGATCCAGTCAGGGATCCAGCAGGGTTAAAAAAACCCTTGTATGAATTATGAATAAACCCTCTCTGCACTCTGTGGTGGGTACTTTTGTCAGCTCTTTAGCTGAAATAACATGCAATGATGTCAGTATTTGGATTCTGTGTAACAGCTGGAATGGCAAAGAAACCAAGAGCATTATACAATCCATTATAATCCAAGATATACCTGTATCTTGAGTAATGCAAGTGTTTATATTCACTTACACACACACATCTGTCTATTTATATTGTTAATTCTTGAGGTGGAGCTGCAACTGTGTGTGATATGCTGCTTGATAAAATTTTTGGACTGAAGTAGAAGAAACTGCTCTTTTATTTGCATAATAAAAATATAATGATTTAAAGTCAGCTCTTTGCATTTGCTTCCCTGAAGACATAGTGTGCTATTTTTGGTTATCTTTTGTATTTATGTGTTTTTTTCCATTTCAGCATATAAACTTGTGGCAGAGCTGTGCTTCTGGTTTTCTTGGGAAATAAAGAGTACTGGCAAATACAACGTCAAGTCCAGCAATGAGTCAGCCAACATTAGCAGAGAAAAGGTGATGGTCAGTGGTGCCTGGGGAGGCAGAGCATGGCTTTGGCTGGGCACCATGGTACAGCCTGGCCACGGGGAGCCTGCTTTTTGGCAGAGCTCGGCTTGGGGGCCCATGGCCACACACAGGGAGGGTTTGGGTGGCTGGGGTGCATTTCAAGTCCTGCTGAGGGAGTGCTGGGTAGGCTCCCCTTTCTACTCCCAGGCATCCCACTGCTTTCCATTTCTCACTGGCTACTTGACGAAGGGAGGTCGGGTGCAGGTGATGGGGACCTCCAGAGATCTGTGCCTGCTTGGTCCCACACCAATGTGGGACACTGTTGGCAACCTTGTTGCCCTCCAACTCCCACTGCCTCCCTGAGGGCAGAAGCTATGAAAATGAAATTGATAAGAAACAATTGAATTGTTTTTTTCTCTGGTGTCTGTAGGCAACCATGTCTAGTGGAAGAGGAGGCACAAAATGCTCACTAGTACTCTGGGTAGTTTAAGTTAAGCAATTGCTCCAACCCCCTCCTTTTCCCTCCCCCCTTTATTTTAAGAGGATTTGAGGTTTTTTTGTGATTAGACACTTCCTTTTCCCAGAATTTCACATACTACTTCATTTCTGATGGGGCTTAATTCCTGACTATGACATGGTTTGCTAATGGCTTATAAGCCTGGAATGGAAAAAAGGTTTCTCAGATGGAGAAATATTTACACAGATAGACCTTAGCTTTAGGCTTAGAGCAGGCAGAGAAAGCACACAAAAGCATTGTGAGTGCATGAAGGTCATCCTTCTCCCTTGATGGTTGCTTGAACTGAGTAAAAAAGGATTTGTTCCTTATGGAAAACAGAAATGTTGAGTACTTGAAGAGGCAGAGTGCACATACTGCTGCTTATGAGACCAAACCTATTGGTACATAAAAAGACAAGATGTCAAGTATGTAATGGCCAGTCTTCGGGAGCGAAGATTTGGGAAAGGTCATTAACCCTTCGAGCCTGCGCAGTGGATTTTTTAGGTGAGACCCAGCGTGCGCTGAACTGAGCCCACCCTTTAATCCTGAGGTTCATCTGCTGGGGCCGAGCAAGCTTGGACAGTGGCAGTGAGGTCCCCAGGACGTAGGTTTGTTTAGAGTGACCTTCTCTTAGATGGATTGCCTCACAGGGCTGACGAGCTCCATCTGCCCGGGGGGCTGGGAATCGAACCCGGGTCACAGCGGTGAGAGTCCTGCACCCTAACCACTAGACCACCAGGGGCCCCTGTCAAGTATGTATTGACTAGTATTGACTAGTAAAATCCAGACAGCTGAAAACACATTCTGAAAATCTGTGGGGATATATGCAAAATGAAAGTAAAAATAGCTATGCTGGTTTGGAAATGCACATGCAATGTCTGGTTTGTATTTCCTAATAGGGGCTTACATTTGCATCAAATGAATTTCATTACTTGCTACTGAAGAGATCTTCCTAACAGGCATACATTTCCCTCTTATTAGCTCAGGTTAAGTCTTCCTGTTAAGTATAGATCTCTCCACACCTGGATAGGTATTCTCTGGTTACTGTATATGCCTTGATTTGTGACTTTGGGAATGCATACAGTGTTCTCCGGTCTATTGGCAGGGCTGCAGTCCTTCTGCTTCAGTAGGACAGTCCTTCTGTCTTACTGCCTGCTTTGTATTAATTACCTTTTATCACATTGCTTTACTACTAGGAGTCTAGGGGGTTACAGCAGATGTTTAGACACATGGGATCTTCTGGGAATGGGCTTGCAGTTGAGTGCTACCATTAACCTGAATAGACTTTTATGTAGATTTATATTCTGAGTTCCTCAACATAGGCTTTTATGATGGGAAAAGAAGAGCAGTGATACAAGGTCCTCTCAATAAAGGCACTAATAGCTTAGTCCAAAAGCTCTCTATTCTCTTGCTTTCCCCTGCTCCCTATAAAAATTCTCTATGTGGCACAGACATGCTTTTTTTGCACCCTTAAAATACATCCTTTCTATATGTTAAATATACACTTGCACTTGTACCCTATGGGTCAATAAGCCTGTCTGGCACAGTCCTCCACTCTGGCCATTTGCTACAGTTTTACTGCCTTTTAGAACTGGGTCCAAGTGTTATGACAATATAATGCAGCCATGGCAAAGCAATGAAAACAGTTTATCTTCATTTTCTGGCTCCTGGCAGAGGGATATGCCTAATAGTGGAAAGTCAGGGTTTACCTAAAAACAGGTGGAACCCAAACCATGGTAGCTGTGAGCTCCACTCAGCTCCAGACTGTTACATTAGCAATGGACTTAACGCACAGAAAAAACATCTAAGGGTTATAAGTATGAGGGATCTGGAATTAATATGTACACATTAAAAACATTTTTTTTTTTCTGGAAGTGATTACTGGAAAATGGTTGTGTTGCTAAGTAGCTGGTCTCTGTTCCAGCTCTGTAGTATTTGCCTTGTTTACTGTTTCATGAGGATTTTTTTCCCGTTTTTGTTTGTAAATAAGACAGCATATGCCAGGGCCTAAAAACTATTAGAGATGTGATCCAAAAGCTGTGAAAGTGGGTCATTATCTTGCCTATGAGATCAACTGACTAACCAGCTAATGGTTAGGGATTATTTTCAGGTCTAAACCAGAGATTGAGTAACTCTTCCATAAATTTACAGGAGTAATTCTGGCTATTCTTTTTATGCATAGAGACTGGAGAGTTGATTCTTTGCTCCTTCTCTCCTACCAAAGCATTTCTGAATGATGACGGTATATAATTTTTAATGGGAAAGTGTGAATTTTACATGAATTGCAGTTAGTCCCCCAGTCAACTTTTGTTGTTGAGGGGAGAAAAAGCAATATGTGAAAAGCTCTGGCTTGTCAATTCTGCTGCATTCTGCCTGCTAAGAGCTGTTGTCCTTAGCCTCCTCACCTGCTCATGCGCCTCCTGTGTCCTTGATGCACAGTGATGTCTTTGCATCTGGTGCAGTAACTTACAGCCACATTGAAAGTTTATAAAATCCTCCAAATGTTTCCCCTAAACCTCCCTGTATCTAGATGGTGAGTTCTGATTTGGTCTACCCACGTCTGTCCAAAAGAAAACCTGATGGAAATGGTGGTAATAGTATATTTTTCCACCCCCCTTTTTTTTAACTGGACAAAAAATTGCCTAGGTATATGATTTAAAAATACTTGTCTCTTTATTAGGGCTACAACTGGGGTCTGCATGTTTATTTGAGAGAACAACAGCCTTTTCTGGTAGTCAACACATCTACTTGATGATGGAGAAATGAATAACAGAGCTGCTGAGCCAGGGAGAGAGATGTCAGGTCTCACAGGTGTTATTTGAATTGGTTGACTTGCAATATGTAATAGAAATGTTTTCCTTTGGATCTAGGGTGAATCATGAAAGTGTCTCATTACAGAGAATACCAAAGCATTTTCCATAATGGCCCCAATTTTGCTACTTTATTGCTCTTCCCACTTGAAGAAATGGCTTATCATCAAGTTTGATTTGTGAAGTGCTAAAAACTAAGCTGGCTAAAGGAGCACCTTGAGCATTATGACTTCTACTGGCCAAAGTGAACATCAGCAAGCTGTGGAAATTTCATCTGTGAATGTTGTTCCCTATTGATGGAAGGGCATGGACAGATGCTCACAGACCCTTAGGGTCGGCAAAATGTCAGCTTTATTAGAAGAAAGACAAAATATATGGTGGTTATGACGCTTAGTTCTTGTTCACACTACATTGGTTACATAAGGAAAACATACTCTGCTGTCCACTGCTAATTGGATCACAACAGGTGGTCATAGGAGATGAGAAAACTTTATTCACCTGCCAAAACTCCTCCTTGGCATCTGGCATGAATCCGCCTTTGTTCTGACTTCAAGTCCTGCAGCCATCTTAATGGCGCAGTATTTTTTACTGTCGGCACCCAGCCATGCCAAGGCAATACACACAGAAATGCAAGGGAAATTGTTCACACAATTTCTATCCTGTGACAGTTCCCTGTTGTTATTTCCATTTACCCATGGAAATTCCCACTGTAACGCAACCTTGGTACACTGGTGGGAAGCGAGTTGGCCTGGCATCTCCTTCCGTCCAGTCCCAGGTCTGTCCTCCCATTACCCTGAGCAGCTCTTTACCTTGGGAGGTGTTTTTCCTCCACCAGCCTGGCTGCTCTTACGTGACGACGCAGAGTTCACTGCAAAGCCTCGGTGTTGACATCAGGAATATGACAGCCCTTATCCGGCCACAGACGTTTACAAAAGCACTGGCTGGTGGCCCGAGTTACCTGAAGCAGTTACTAATTGTTTGATGATGACGCAAATGACGGGGTCCAATTTCAGCCCTGCTGCCGTCTCCCGGGCAGGAATGACCTGCTCGACTATTATGGCTCTGCATATCCTGGTGGAAGGCAGGCCTGTAAATTCCCCAGGGGCTGCACTCCTGCTGTAGGTAGGTTATACCAAAAGCAGTGTTTCATTTCTGTTGGTGTAAAATACTCTTTCCTCTGGCCTTTTTTTCTGATTTAAACATCATTTTTTCCCCCCACTCCTATTATATGTTGAAACTGTTCCTGATGCCTGTCCAAGCATTATTTCACATATGCTTACATGACATACTCTTTTATTGCCTGAAACTATTTAAAATCATATTTAATGCCTTGAACACTCTTATTTTTGCCCAGGTACCTACCGTAGCTCTCCTGTAGCAGGCACATCATACAAGATTGTTTCACCATGGCTTGTGAACTGCCCCCATTGAACTGGTGTCTCTGTATCACTGGCAACACTTGTGGAAAACTGCTGTAACAGCTGCTCAATATCACTTGAGACAGTTTCATATGTTTTCATAAATGTTTTCACTTCTGATTTTGTCATTTATAGCAAGTGTCATCTCATGCTATTTATGCAATGGTCAAAGCACAAGATATATCCTGGGGATTAGTGGTGGGAAGCACTAGACCACAGCTTTGGTCGCCTACCCAGCCTGATTCTGTGATGCAGAGTGAGTCAGCGACTGTGCCTCCGTCTCCCTATGTAAGATAGGATAGTAATAGTTGGATTGCAAAGCTTATGGTGTCTATTAGCCTGGCATCACCTGCTATTCAGTTCCCATGAATAGTGGGAGAGAACTGAGGCAGAAACACAGAGCAGAGGCTGCTGAGGTCCTCTAGGAGCATACCAGATGCACCAGTGGTCTTCTGCCACAATTGGCTTGCTCAGGGTCAGTCCCAAGAGGCCACAGCTGAGTGAGGGAGTTTCGGATTAGAGTCTGAGGCTGGGTGTAGTATCCAGAGCAACTGTGGGAGATATTTTCTGTGTACAACCCTGAGAATATGTTCTGTATGTCTCTGTCACCTGTATGGTTATTCAGTTCTGTCCAAGCTTTTTGGGGAAAAAAAAAGAAGAGAAAAGAGAAAAAAAAGCTCCTTGTTCTTAATGGTAATGTTTAAAAATAATATAAAACCATCCTCAGTGGCCAAACCACAGAAATTGCCATGCAGATCCAAGAGCAGGTGTGCCTCCTGGAGCTACTGGAACAGCATCAGAAACCTGCTAGATCCCCAGTAGAAAGTGTACTCTTAATTCTGGGTCAAATTCTGCTCCAAATGTGGTTGAGAGCAAAACTCCTGTTTACTTTAGTGCTTGCTGCCTTTCATCTGTTGCTTTTGGAATAAACTAAGACCAGGCGTGAGAAGCGTAAACTGTGCCTGTTAAGGCAGAAGGAAACCAGTGATGTGCTGGGAGAGGCTGGAAATGATCTGGTTAGTATGTTCAGGTCCTTGAGATGAGACCACAGAAAAGGATACTCACGGTCTTTTGGCATGAAACTGAGGCTATGGCTTTCCATCCTCACTTTACATTTTCCTTAATTTTGCTCACAGGCCACTTCGGATGTCTGCAGCCAAATGCACTGCATTACAGGTCCTCCCATGTGCATGGGTAGGTGTTTATGCTTAGCTGGCTTCGTGGAGCTTCATGGCATTCACTCAAAAAAAGTGCCTTCTTCAGCTTGGGACATGCAGGATTTCAGTAATTTTTTTATACTGTAGAAGTTATTCCATCCCTTCAAGAACAGCAGGTTGTCTGAATATGTTCTTGTATTGTGTTGGAAATAAGGAAAGAAGGAAGATAAGTTGTGTGCATAGGCTACTACAGGATGTATTTCCTAATTCAATTTCCTAACGATATAGCCAGTTCAGTTTTTGGGTCAGTGGGTGCTAAGTCATGGTTAACACAAATGCCCAAACAGACTCAGACCTTCCAACATTTTTCTCTATTCATACTCATCACAAACTCAAGAGATAATTGACCTATTATTCAGTGGGAGAACTCCTTTCCCGCCCACTTTCCTCCCCCCTATTTCCCAAACCATTCCCTCTCACTCAAAGCCTTCCAAAACATTTAAGACTTGATACTGCAGAGCGCTAAGCACCCTGGCCCTGATTCAGTAGAACACTTAAACATAGGAATAATTTCATTTGAAGTCAGTGTAATTATTTGCATGCTTTAGTTGCTTTGGAGTGAATTGCTCCATATTCAATAGGGTGGAGTCCATTGAGTCCTTTCCTGGCTGCGTTGCTCCAGTTTGCTAGACGGGGAGCAAAGCTACAGTAGCTCTTTTCAGTGCTTGCCCCGCTGGAGAACAAAAGGAAGCGGCACCTAGAAAGGGTATTTCTGGGCAAGATGGGGTTGTGGTTCACTAATGCTGTGTTGTAAAAGGCTTGTTCTCATTGTAGTCTTATCAGAGCCCGGGAGATTATTCTTATCAGAGCCTGTAACAATATTTTTATCAGCTTGAAAGATGATTCTTTTATACCAGGGCAGCTGTAAGCCTCTTAAGGCCTTTCCTTTTACTTACCTCTCTGCTGCACTTCTCCGCCCATCTCCAGTCAGCATTTAAGCTTTAATATGAAGCTCACAGTAGACTGCCATTTGACATATAACACTGTGCTGGAGGTGTTTTACAGTGTAATATGCCTAGATGTGTGATTTAGACCACTGCATCTTAGTTCCCAAGTAAGAGAACATCTCAAGTAGGGTTCCAGTGCCTGTTTAAGGAGATTTAGCCCATCAGTGCTCATTCCTGACAGCACAGGCTGGTGGCAGAAAATAAAGGTATGCAGCTGTATTTTATCTGTGCTACTTCAAGCTACTAGTTTGTGATCTAGGATGAGACGAGCAGCTCTTTTGACTCCTATTGTGTGTGGAGTCCAGAGTAAGACTGGAGCTCCAAACTTCTCCTGGAAATAGATATTTTTTAAATAACAACAACAATATTAATAATGATAATAGTTCTGTTGCATCTTCTGTGTTAAAACCCCCAACCTGGCCAAATATGGACATACTTGTATTTTGGTATCCTAGCCTGGAAAACTTAGCAGATTCCCTGCCCAATCCTTAAAGGAGTGGTGATGGGGTGACATCAGCAGATGCTCCAGGCATCTTGTCAAGTCTGTTTGTGTTGCCAGGAGGTTACCTTTGATGTTAGCAATGCAAGGGACTCTATAGGATAGTTTTTGCTGTGCCTGTTAGTGTAAGAGTTGTGTGCATATCATCTCAAAGGTGAGACGGCAGCCTCAAAGGTGCCAGACAGGGATGTAGGCTGTAAAGGGCTTCCAGATTGGTCCCCAGAGGTCCTCAAAGTGTCCCCAAAGTGTTTCCCCCAATGCAAACACAGAGAGAAAAGAGTCAGATCAGCACCAGCCACAAGAGCAGGGCCAGAGCAAGCTCAGGAGCACATCCCCCCCAGACAGCCACCCTGCCTCACTGCCAGTGTGGTGCCTTGAGAACAGCCCCGGCCCTGGGGCAGCAGGGGCAGTGCATCCTTGGGAGCTGTTCCCCAGGGCAGCACAGATGGGTCCCAATCTCCTGGCCATGAGGAGAAAGGCTGGCTGCAGGGGAGTAAGCCCTGCTGTGATGCTTGGCCTCTGGCTCTGACCCCTTTTGTTTCGCAGCTTAACCAAAGTCAAAGAGAGCAGCCTTGGCTGTTCATGTTTGCAGTGTAAATGAGGCCCAAGAAAACAGTGCAACTCCTTGATGGTTTTTATTTTATCACATTCATGCTCCTCTATTCACTTTCTCACAGCTTCTGCATGGGGATTTGTCTGTTTTTGTTGGTGCTGCAGATGTGGCAAGAGCAGCCTGCACTGAGCGAATGCCAATGCATGGTACATACCCATCTCCACATGCCTTGGCAGCTAGGGAGGGTCTGGAATGTCCCTGTCAACAGTGAAACCCACTCCTGCACCTTCCCTCTCACTCCAGTCTTACAACCAGAAAAAGACTTACAGCACACAACCAGAAAAGAAGCAAGAAAAGTGCCACAGTGAAGTGACTGTCCAGGAAAAAGGAAATGGAGTTGTGTGGAAAGAACCACTCTGGTTCCTGTCCAGAATTTTCAGCAGAGAAGTAAAAATCAGAGCTTGTTTCATATTGGAGACCGAGGATAAATTACATGAATTCAAGGTGCATGAGTAAGGGACCAGGCCACGGGTTTGCCTGGCTCAGGGTTCTGTCCCTGCTCCACAGCAGGGGTGGTGGGACCACGATGGCGAGGTCAAGCTTTCACCTCCTGCAGTGCACTTGGCTGGAGGGGAGCAGCCTGCACCCCACTGCTGCTCCCCCCCCCTCCCAGTACTGTGGCCAGGCCCTGGTGCACGGGCACCACATCCTGGTGGGACGGATGTGGATCAGGATAGTGCCCCAGGAGCAGTGAACACTGACCCCAGTGCTGCGCTGGGCACACGCATGGGGCCAGATGTGTCAGCATGTCTCTTTCAGCTGGGGCCAGCTGCAGCCTCCTTGGCAGCAAGGGCCTGAATGCATTTTTGGAAGTGCTTTGAGGCCATTTCTCCCGGGGGCTCTTGCATTCTGGGTGCAGTGCAGGCAGTAGAATCCAACTGCAGCAACACTGGTGGGGCCCTCACACCATGAGTCCCTCTCCACTGACTGGTAGTGCCATATAACGGGTTGTGCTGCAGCTGCTGGGCGATGCACCCTGAATTCAAGTTGCCGAACCCTCCCCATTTTTTGCCTGTTTTGGGCAATTTTTAACTCCATCAACTTCCACTGAGGAAAGATGCCCAGTGGGCTCTCCCCTCCCTTCCTCTCCCTGTCCACAGATGGCACAAACATGCTGGTGCATTCCACACAGCCGTGCCAGCTTCTGCAAATGGGGTCACAGTTCACGGCGGCTGCATTGGGCTGGTTTTGCCCATCCTTCTCTCTTGCATCCTGCAGCCCCAGGTTTCAGATGCCAAGGGAGCTGCTGCTGACCTCCCAGCTGCCTGCCCTGCTGTGCCTGTTGAGAGGGAACTGTGTTGGCCCCCGGGGTTGTGGTGAAAACATTTGGGGTTGTGGCTGGAAAACTCCCCAGACTCAGACACCTGAAGGGTAACTGCCCAGATGTTTGATTTTTTGATATTGTTATTTTTAATTTTTTTTTCCTTAAAGTCCTGAATTTACAAGCTGGCCTTGTGGGGATTTTTTTCAGTCGGTATGGCAAAGGTCTGTGTGTCAAGAGGGAAGGGGCTTGTCCCTCATTTCTGAACACTTAAAGCTCGTGAAATTCGCAACAGGACTGTGTTATTTACCATGATCCTATCTCCCCCTCTTTCTGCTGTAGGTCTCTCTTCCCCAAAAGCATGGACCTGAGCTGCTTGGGAAGAGACTGATCCTTCCAGAAAACACTTTGACATGGACTTCAGGAGAAGCTGGATCAAACTTTTAAGGTAGCTTGTACAGATTTTTTTAACAGAAACTAAAGTCTAGAAATAATGTTGCAGTTTGACATTATCCAAAAGGAATGACAAAACATAGCAAAAATACCCTGTACTTCTGTAATCTCCAGCCCCAACTTAAAACCTTCCCTTCTCTTGAAGTTTGCCTAGGACGAGAGGCAACGGGCAGAAACTGGAACACAGGAAGCTCCACCTGACTATGAGGAAGAACTTCTTTACTGTGTGGGTGACAGAGCACTGCAACAGATTGCTCAGAGAAGTTGTGTAGACTCCTTCCCTGGAGATATTCGAAAGCTGTCTGGACACAATTCTCAGTACTGTGCTTTAGGACAACCCTGCTTGAGTGGTTGGACTAGATGACCTCCAGTGGTCCCTTCCAACCTTACCCATACTGTGATTCTGTGACTGTGATGCAACCTGTGCCATGCTTTTCCAGCACCAGTTGCATCACTTAGACATCACAACCCCAGACTGACAACTTCTCTGCTCCCCCCCCCAAAAATGTTTGTGATGTGTACCTGGCCTATGTGCTGTAGCCTTAAGGCGCCTCGTCATCAGTGGTTTATGCAGATATTTAGATTTATATGAGCTTCACAACCGCATTTGAACCCTCTGAGCTGCTGGAGCACTCACTGGTTGCTGTGGGGGGCTGGGGCCCTCAGCAGTTTGCAGGGTGGAGCTCATTGCCCTGCTTTAAAGTAGCTCCTTATGAATGTTGTAGACTGAGAGCAGAGGGACAGTGGCGCTTCCCACTGCTTGTACCCAGGGGAATAAAGGGAAATGGGATTAGTGGGAGTTTTCAGAAGCCTCTAACTCACCATCAGAGCATAAATATCTTCAAGGGTTTGCCCCGAGGTGCTTCTTAAAAAAGCAGCCGGGTTAAAGTGGCTTTACTAAGTTTGTTCCCATGAATATGATTTTCCCCAGGCACACTTTTTAGATATACCTGTTAGATAAAAGCTACCACACAGTAAAAGAAAAACAACACACAACCCTCTTAATTAAAGATATCAGGGAAAGGAGGCTCCTCATGCAAACAAAAAAAGAGAGGTGATGCAGCCCTAGTTTACAGGGCCCTGAGAAATAAAGCTGCCCATGATTGCTGTGGTGGTCCACCCTGGTTCTTGCACAGAGTCTAGGCTCAGTGAGTGCTGGTGATTCATTGCCCGATGATGGCAGCCATTAGAAAACTTAACTTAAAAGCTTCTTCTATCAGTCTATTTTCTAGGGTTGGTCTCTCTGCATGTACCCTGCCTACAGCCTTGTATCTCTCTGCCTAGGTTATTTTCCTGCCTCTCCGGTCCATGCTGGAATCCCACTGTCTCCAAACTCCTGGGGACTTTCCCAAAGGCATGATATGTTTTGGAGGATGGGTTCCTTTCATGCCAGTGACAGCGCACTGCCTATTTCTTCCCTGCTTTGTCCTTGCTCTCTGTAGGGAACCACTGCTTTTTTGTTTCCCAGCATCTGGTGAGGGTGGGCTGTCCAACTAATCTTTGGCAGAGGTGTGACCCACTGTGTGGGATGCAGTGATTTTTACATGGCTAATTTTTACATTTTCCACCATGGGTTGTGGAAATGATCCTACGGTGCTCAGGACCTGGGAGACATGAGTAGTTTACTTTACCCATAGTGCCAAGAGCATGATGTGGAAGAAATGGAAGCAACAACTAGTGCCAGTAGAAAAGCCAACTGTTGGATATGCCTATTTTGTGCCAGTTAATGCAATTATGCTGACAGCTTGCTTTGATGTAAACTCATTCTTGTGAACAAGCCTGAGATCCTGTATTTGAAAGCCAAGAAATTTCTATTGTTGAAGATTTGGAAGCTGTGAAGGCTTTTGCTGGTGTGTGATGACAGTATGGATTCATGGTCTATGCCTCTCAAAATACATCGGTTTGGGACGTTGTGGAGGAAGAGAAAAAAAGGAAAGGAGGAGGGGGGTTGCCTTTACCAGGTAGGGGCTGCTGAGCATTGGGTCTGAAAAACCCATCTGGCTTGTTGGTTGTGTTTCTGTGAACTAATGGCAAGGGATTACACTGTGCTGTCCTATCTGCCCTGCTGCAGTTTGTACTCACATGGGTGTTTTGGGAGCTCAGTGACATACTGGTATGAACAAAAGCAGTGTCTTGGTGCCTTGGTAGTGGAGCAGTGGACCTGACCAAAATGACTGTCAGAAAACAGAGCTACAAGAGCTGTGTGTGAGATCCAGAAGATAGTCCAGACCTGGAAAACCCTTGTGAGAGCGACAGCAAAAGCCTATCTTGCTCTCCCATCAGTCTGCTGTTCATGGGAACCCATGCAGAAAAGTATTTATTCAGAGGGCTAGTTGTGTAGGTGGCCGAGCCTGTTATCGCAGAAACGAAATGTTAGTCATGAGAGCATACTTGCTAGACATGCCTTCTGCATGCGCCTTCCTGCGCAGCAGCCAGCTTTATCTCCTGGCGGGGCCTGGCCCTTGCCAGCTTGGCATGGGAATGCGGCAGGACGGGACTTGATTCGAGGAGTCTGAAAGGGAACGCCGTTCCACCAGCACCGAATGCTTCAGCTGCATTTCCATGTCTAATTCACATTTGAATTAATGCAGTGCATATGAAGGCACTTAGAGGTAACAAGTGGTTGTGGTTTTGTTTTGTAAATCCTTATCTCACTTTCAGATCAATGAAACAAACTCCGTGGCGGACAAACAATGTTAACCTACTGAGGCTTTCAGATGTGCTTAGCTCTTAGGTTGGGTGCCCAACTAAACTTTCAGTAGTTTTTGGAAGTGCAGATCCCCTCAAGGATGATGAAAGTGGGCACAGGAAAGCAGAGAGTCCAAAATGACAAATCCCTTGAGTTTCAATCTTCAAATCTCATCTTTCCTTGCAGGAGCTATTAATGAAGGGTCATGAAATTACACTGTGGTGAGCCTTGGTTTTATAGAAGTGTGACTGAATCAAAAAACTTGTTCCCCTGTCAGAAATAACAAGCAATGTTATGCCAGTATGATTGCATGGCAGCAATTTTCCCTCCTTTTGGCTGTTCCAGTAGCATTAAAGCAAGTAACTGTTAGCATAGACTTTTCAATACAAGCAAGTGTAGGGAAGCCTACTTGAGTAGCTCCCCAGAGCAGTTGCGAAGGAGAGGGCTGTAGGACCACATTGCAGGGAGTTGAGAGGCTGCACTGAAGGAAGCAGAGGCGGCTTTGGTGGGTGACACACATCTGAAGCCCGGTTTCACTGGCACCTTGATTCGTGAAGGCGTTCCCATCCACTGCCACCCTGTTAATTTACCTACAGCACAAGTTGCCAAGGTTATTTAACTATCATTTTCTTGCTACATATTGATTTTATTCTGTTGCCCAAGGGTATAGAAATAATTAGCAAAAGAGTCTTCCCATCGGATTTACTATGTACTTAATTAGAAGTTTTATCATATAGAGTAGTCATGTGAGAAAAACAGAGCTGTAGTAACTTAGGTGTTCTCTTCCAGCTGACGTGAAATGGCAGGTCTACATTGACTCCTGCTGGCTCTTGTTGTTTCACAATAGCAGCAGGAACATATCTCCAAAAGATATAGGGAACACCAATGGCTTTTGTTTCATAAACACTTGGAGCCCAGCATTTGCTCCAGGGAAGGTCTCGCTGTTTTTAGCAGCCTGTCAGGGAATTAAGTTGACTTGTTGCAAATAAGTGCACTGTTCCTCCAGTTTTCTTTCTGTCACTGTGGGAGGCAACTGGCAGGCCTGTGGCATTTCTGCGCTCTTTGCATTTACCTGGTGTTTAGATGGTCCGGGATGGTCAGGATAACAGTTTGCCTCTGGGCTCAGGGACTCTGGGACTCACCATAGTGATACCAAATGCTGAGCCCTTCATTGCACCTCTGCTGAGTATTTTCCTTTGGTAGGATTGCTCTCCATGCATTGACCAGCCTTTCTATGGCAGAAAAGCCTTTCTTGTCTTACAGTGCCAATTCTCTGGGTCAGATAGTTCAAGCATCCTTCTTCTGCTCCTCTCTTTCACACTGTGGATACACGTAGAGTCTCTCACGAGCAGCTGACATTGCGTGCTGTGTTTGCCTCAGGATGTGGCCAGTTGACCACCTGCACTGGTGTTTCTGAAATGCTCTCCTTGACAGAGTCTGGCTGTGTCTGGCCCAAGGCTCATCGAAGGGCAGAGACTGTGGGGTGGCATCTCTGCATGCCACACTTGACTGTGACAGTCACCAATCTGCTTGTGGGTGTTGTGAGCTGCCTCACATGTGACTACTGTCTATGAACTATGCTTTCAGGTGCTGCTGGGAGTGGTGGAAAGGAGCTGTGGTCATGTGAATGTGTACAAAGCAGAGACGAAAAAGAAATTTGTAACTGAGTGCCTTAAATCTAGCTCATGACCCAGAGAGAATAATGTTTGTTCCTCAAAAGAAGGCTTTTCAGCCTGGTTTTCCGGCTGCAGTCCAGCATCTGGTATCTGTTTCTTAAACTGGGGGAGATACATGTGAATCCTGGAGAGGAAATGGGGATTGGTGTCTGTATGAAGGTATATCTTGGTCTCATCTCATCCCTAAAAGTGTCTCCTGTAAAGCTGGGAGGAAGCATATGTTGCCTTGGGAAGTGTTCCATCTGTACCAGACACCCTCAAGTCTCTGGAAGAGGCATTGTGCCATGTAGCTGGTGGTCCTCTGAAGCTGCCCACATTCAAGTGTTTGTTCCAGCTTGTGACACGCAGAGAGCAATTGTGCTTTGGTAGAGAAGGCGAGATGAGCCAGGAACTCTTTCGAGTCAAGTAGCGCTGCTTCCTGCTGAGAAGACGGGGTCTCGGCACTTAGAAGGTCAGCTGGATATATGGGTTGGTGATATGTCCCTGGAGAGGTACCCAGTCAGCAAAGGGTGGGTGGAGGTGCAGAGCAGGACATCTCCCAGCAGTACTTCAGGGAGGGGTCTGAGCAGAGACCAGGGTTTTCAGCAGCTCCAGGTTCTGCTTTCAGATCCTCCACTGTAAGGTGCTGTAAGTGATATGCCTTTTAATTCTGCAATCACTAGTCTACTTACATGGCAAGTTATTTGGGTCTGGGTGCTATGCATTTTATTGTTG
Source organism: Lepidothrix coronata (assembly GCF_001604755.1). Lineage (NCBI taxonomy): Eukaryota > Metazoa > Chordata > Aves > Passeriformes > Pipridae > Lepidothrix > Lepidothrix coronata. The sequence goes on from NW_016690364.1 coordinate 1,332,711, forward strand.
TTTCCTCCAGGTTTAATTTAACTTGATGCTCTTATAGAGGATGGAAGCTTCTCTGCAGAACCTCTGGCACCTGAGATGCCTGCTGTGCCAGGGATGCAGGTGAGAAGCCCACTTGGGGAGGCACAACCCAACTTTGGACTCCAGGGATCTGAATCACCTTCTAGATACTCTGCTGACTCCATAGGGCTGGTATATGCACCCAAGTCAGATGCCTAAAATTAACCCAAGACTGTGTGATAATCCTTCTTATCCCTTCTCACACACACTTGTTTTTTATCCACATTCACATTTCTATATGGATGATGTCTGATTTACGTCCATCGATTTCCAACTGAAGGCCTTTTTATCTACAGTCTGTGTTGTGAAGTGGCCCATTCTTGGTGACTGCAACATTGTTCTGCAAGGTTTGCATTGTTCTGCAAACCTTTGTTAAAGCCTGAAACAACAGCTCTGTGTGCCTCAAGACTGTGGTCTAAGATGCATGTCCAGTTTGGTCAATGCTAGATAGTACTTAATAATACAATTTCTGTTGCATCAGTGGAAAAAGAGAAATTCTGCTTGCCAAAAGCTCCTTCCTCTTTGATATTTATCAATGCCTTGTCTAGCTTAGATAAAATATCCATATCTTACCTGAAAGTTATTATTTTGTTAAAAGTGATATTCCCATCTCAATCTTGTACAAAAGGGTCTATAACCTCAAAATTAAGCTGTAATTATGTAAGCAACAGCTGGACTATAAATTGATTGCTTCTTCAGATAAAGCTTTCCTCTTCTTTAAATATTTGGCTAAGCAATATTGCTTGCTCAGTTATAATTTAAGGCAAGTTCACTTTAAGCCAGCTGTGCTAAAGGAAGGTATTACCATGGCCTGCCTGCTGGTTACTGCTTCTGCGCCAGAGGGAGGCAGCTGCAACAGCAACAACCTTCTCTGGTGCATCGTGGTGGGATCCCTGAGAGCATTTCCCAGGCACAAACCTCCTGCCTAGAGCAAGCAGCTGGCTCTGGTGGTTTGATGGTTTGCCCTCAGCACGAGTGTGCAAGGCAAGCTACTGGGCAGGAAGACAAATGTGAAGCCCTGACTTGATCTGCCAGCAAAACCACTTGTTATCTGTAACCCACTGGAGATGAAAGCAGCCCTGTTTACCTATTTAAACTTTTGGAATGAATGCATTGTGGCTGCAGTATGTTAAGGAGGAAAGCAGGTTATGAGTATGTCGTGATGCTAAGCTGTTGAGCTGATGCAGCAAGATGTGGAAGCTTTGTCCATCCATAACTCCAGAGTTAGAGAGGACTGGGATGTGTACCAGTGAAACGTGCCCCAAATACTTTTGGGCTGTAAACAGGACAGACTGCTTGTATCCCCAGTGATGGGAAGGTGCCTAATGATATTACTAAATGGTGGATGAAGGAAAGAGCAGAAAATCTTCAAGTGCCTATTGTAATTAAAGCGGACCCCGAGCTTTCAGATATTTTAAGCTGCAAAATGACTTTACATCTGATGCGAAGTAACACCAGTGTCTGTTTGGATTTCCATGGGCTGTCTGAAAAGTCTGTGGGGAATGCCAACCAAAGCCATTTCAACTCTTATTTGTGATCTTTATGTATTAGGGTGACTCCTTGTTTCAGTGTCAAATGAGACATTTCACAGCTCAGAGCTGCTTATCTCATTTGTGATGAAATCAGCAAGTCAGTTGCTGGAGAGCAGAGAATCTGTAGTTTCTCATTATCAGATATATAATTTGTGGGGTTTATCTTTGAGCCTCTCTGACTGTAAAGTACTTGGGAGCTACCACATTCGAAGCTAGCATTTTTCCTCCTAACTGCTGTTCTTGGTGAGGTTTTGCAGTTAAGTTTTAGCAAGAGGAAAGAGGGGAAAATGCTGGAGTTTCCCTGCTGCAAGTAGCTAATCAGGAACCAGTGGTCTCCTTGCATGCCTGCAACTGACATTCAGGTAGGAGATTCCCGGAGTCCTTTCTAGCTAGCAGATGATGTCATGGGTCGAGTCTGTTGTCCTCTACTCAGAAGTCATGTATCAAGGGGTTTCCCTCTCAGCAGCTGCCTGGTATGCAAACTTTTGAAGCACACTTTGATGAAAGGTAATCATTATCATCACAGGAAAATATCCTACTTGCTAATTGAATTCAAATCAAAACTCTTCATGCCTGGCTGCTCCTGAGAGAGAAAACAAGCTGGCCAAACCAGACTGCTATCATCTGAACTAGCTCAACACTGGCTAGTTTCTGACTTGAGGATGAACTTTCCCCCAAAAACATAAGTATCTGAAAACACAACTGTGAATGCGGCGGGGTGGAGAGGCTGAAATTCAGCATGCTGCTCTGGATGCAGATCTACCTTGAAGCAGTGCTCAGGACTCAATTCCCCTTGACAGCCCTTGTAATGGTTCTAATGTGCATGTGAATCACGAGGCTGTGCCAAGCAGCATGGCAGAGGGAGGAGCTGGTTCTGGCAGCAGCTGGGGATGGAAAGAAGGAAAAGCCCAGTGGGAAACCAAGCTCATCCCTCCACTGTTTCTGACAGGGATGTTGTTTGTGGGGTTGTTGAAGGACATCACATCTCTCTTTGTATAATGTGGTTTGCAGGAGCCATTGGAAAAAGCAAGGCCAGAGGACTTCACCCTGCCTTGAAGAATAGTTTCCAAAAATGTTCTGCTGACCTCCAAGAGGTGGTAATAAGTGCTCTCATCTAAGCCAGATTTACGCAGAAAGGGGATCAGATCTTGCAAAATATTTAATCATTGCAGCTGATACATCTGAGTGGTTTGGCAGACAATAGCTGTTTTTACACTCTAACAAGAACTTTGGAGATTGTACAACTGGAGAGGGAAGAGAAACTTGGAGCAGCAAGTGTAGTAGTTACTGGTAGTGAGGGCAGCAGCAGCAGGGAGTGTGCAGGGGAAAGGAGCCAGTCATCTGCAAAGTGAAAATCCAAGCCAAACCCAGGAATCAAAGCATCGTGGGAAGCTCCTATTTGGTGTTTTTTTTTTTTTTTTTTTTTTTTTTTTTTTTTTTTTTTTTTTTTTTAGCAGTCAAGTGAGCCCCACACAGGCCCNCTTTAGTAGCAGTCAAGTGAGCCCCACACAGGCCCAGAATTGCTCCAGGAGCCTTAGAAACCTGCATGGCATGGGAGGACAGAGTACTGTCCCCCTTTGCCATCTGGTTCTTTGTCTTGCATGGGAGCTGCTCCTGGATCAGGGGTCACTTTGGGTCCTGCTTCAACCCACCACCTCATCCTGAGGCTTCTCTCTCCCTCCTTCCTCGCATGGGGAAGGCTTTTTTCCCCCAACCCCTCTTAGAAAGAGAATTGTCAAGATGCATTGTGGGCAGCAAGCAGGAGATTGCAGCCTTGATCAGAGGTGGAAAATCTTCCCTCACAACTCCTGTTGCTGCACTGGTGCCTGGGGGTGATGGCTGCTGACTCATGAGAGACACTTCCTTAGTCCTGCTGTGGAGAGGAGTGAGGTGCAGAGCTGAGGACAGTGAGAGACAGGATTTGGCAATGGAATGAACCTTGCCATGTTCTTGTGTGGGTGTGCAGAGCAATTCCCACAGATTGGTTGAGTCAGTCCCATTTGCAGTGCTTGGCTGCTGGGGAGCCTCTGCCTGAGGGCAGGAGACTGGCATGACACACAGGCAGGTGCAGGGAGAAGGAGGAGGAATAGGCTGACTGTGAGGTGTCAGCATGGGCACTGCCAGGCATTAAAGGGCTTGGTTCAGCTTCTGCATGAGAGGGACAGAGCTTATACCCTGCAGCCTCCTACTCATCCACCAGCTGCCTTGCTATGGACGCTGTGCATTAAACCCTGAGGCAGACTGGTTTACAGATGTTTTTTAGTATTGCCTTTTCCCTGCCTTTTCATCTCACTCTTTCTCTTCTCACTCTTTCTCTTGTGTTTCTCTCTGATGAGCTGAAGAAGTGCTTTGTGTGCAGGCAGGTTCCACGTCTCATATCAGTGTGTTCAGGTTACTGGAAGATGCTTCTATTTCCCTAGCTCCATGTGTCTTCTCCAAATCCAGTGCCCACTGGAGGTTGTTTAAGTTTCATGAAAGGAAAAGAAAACCACAAATCTGTGTGGTTTTAACCTTCTAAAATAGGCATTATCCTACACTTTTAAATGAATAAATGTCTTCAAAAGAGGAAGTGACAAGAGCAAAGGGGAAATCAGTGACTACCAAGATGCTGGGTTCAGTTGAATCACCCAATCTGCCTTTCTGAAGTTAGCTTCCCACACTGCTGAAATCACTTACCATAAGTGTATCTTAGAAAAATGAGAGTATTCTTTTTGGTTTCTCTCTTTCTATAAAACCAGAAAGTGCTGTTTGACAAAGGGAATCACCACACAGGAGGCCCTGCTGAGCCATCTTGCTGCAAACTAGTTTGAGGAAGAATTACTCAGCGAAAGCTCCCTTGAAATAGGTGAGACATGCACATTTCAGCTACTTCTAACAGCAAAATGAGTCTGCACCATTATTTAAGAAGACCTGGTATATTAGTTAGGGTTTCCCTAGAGATGAGTTACTCTGATTGTCAGGGCTTGCTGCTGGAAATCTGTTTGCTTTGTTCAGACCTTGCTCTGACAGAGCCAGGTTGAACAGCTCTGGCTGCAATCTTGCACGGGGGTTGTGCTCACAGTTTTAAAAGTGGTAAGATCTCTGCCATCGGATGGATGCAAAGAACTTGATAGTGCTTCAGCACCTGCTAGGGAGCAAATGTATTGAAGATGGATCCTTTGATAGAAAAATCCATCGGCTTGTGGGCCAGCTGCAGTGAGTATAGATGCCACCCCAGCCTGGCAGAGAGAAGAACTGTTTAGAACAAGCCTGTGGGATAGTGGGCCATGGGCCCTGATCCATTTCCTCTTCTGGTCTTCAAAAAATGAACCTGGCCAGAGTTTGGTTTTAGTTTTCAGTAGAGAGGCTGGTTTGGGATATGAGTCCTTTAACCTGTTTTTCACAGGTTGGTTCTTAACCTGGTGCACCGGGAAGAAGACCATATAGGGAGCAAGATGCTGTTGAATATTTACTTCAAGATGCTAGTGTCTCCTGTGCAGTGCTAGATCTCTACACACAAGACCTGACTTGTGGAACAGTGTTACCATTTTTGTACCTATCCTTTCTAATGGTTGTCTGTGTGAGTGCTTGGTGCATGCTGGCTACCAGTCAGAAGTTGAGCAGAATGAAGTAATTCAGGTTATCTCTAGTTTCTGGCAGTGTATGTCACAATTTCAGCTATCCATGGGGTGTTTGTATCATGCTTCTTGGTGCTGAAATGGGATTTGTCACTATCAGCCTTAAGATCCAGTGGAATCAGAGCATTCACAAGAACAAGTGTGTGAAACAGAAACTTTACAGCAGCTGCTGCTCTGTATGAAATGCTGGGAATGAGTCCACCTCTGATTCACTGCCTGCCATCCTCCAGGGTGGATCCTTCCCAGCCAGAGGGCTCTACTCTTTTCCTTGTCCCATCAGTGGAATAGAGAGGTCGCTGGGTACATACAAGCTGCTTTTGAAGGTGGAGAGTTGAAACAATACTCAGGAATACATTAAATTGGAGCAAAAAAGAAATGGAAGCCAAGGCTGAATCAGAAACTCAAGAAAAATAATGGAGCAATGTAGAAACGAATAACATTGCCTTTGCACCTAACCTGTTAATGCACTTTAAAGCAGTGAAGCGCTTTTGAAAGGTGCCACCAGGTCTGGTAGTGTGAAAGTGAGCTCCATGCAGGAAGACAGGGGATGGATTATGTAACAAAAAGAACTTTTCAAAAATTTATTTTTTTTGCCTTTACTGGAGAAATTAATTTCTGTGCGCTGGGTCTTGTCACTTTTTTCTCTCGTTGAAATCTTTCTAAGGAAATAATAGACTTCAATTTTGAAGTAACCTGTGGTTTTAACCCATGAAAATATTATCCTGCCCAGTTGCTAAACAGTTCATAGTGATATACTCTGAATTTCAGGTACCACTGCAATTTTTTCAGCAAATCTGCAAATGTAGAAATAAGCCAAAACTTTGCCTTTATGTAAAGAAAAGCAAAGACAAAATAATGAAAAAAGGACTTTCCCAAGCTTATTCCATCTCTTCTTGATGTCATGTCATCTGATGTTTATTTTAAAATCAAAACATGAGAGCATGTGTACTTCCTGTGCCTTACGCTACTGCTATTTCTGAAGGAGAGGAAATGATTACCTTCCTATTCAGTTACTGCTTTTGTTCTGATTCAAATGTTAGCTGACCTACTCTGGATACAGATCTGTCCAGGCATTTGTTCCTTTCCCACCTTTTCGGTTTCCCAGCCTGTATTTTGGTTTACAGTCTGCAGCAGGCAGGCTGCTGCTCTGTGCCCAGAAACCACAGGAGTGTGGAAGAGCAACAGACCACACACCACACACACGCTGACGTTTTTATGAAATCAGGTCAGTCATTTTCAATCCCTCTTGCCAGCAGAGGAAGATGTCTTGTGTTGTGATAATACTGAAAATCCCCTGTCGCTTTCAACGTGAGTCAGATGAGAACAGTTCCTAATATTGGCTTGGTATCTCAACCCATGAGCTGAAGCCCCTGGAGATGTGTCTGTTCTCAACTGCGTATTCTGAAACTTGAGTATTTTTACAATAGATATATTTGACATTTGGTAGTAAATGTCCAAGACCTGTCTTAGAGGTGTGGGTTTCAAACAAGGAGCTATCCTATTGCTATTTTTCTGCCAAAACTTAAATTGCAGGCTGTTTTTTTCAGATATCTTGTTAGCCAGCACATTTCTGGCCAACAGGTACACCTACCAAAAATGGTACAGGTATGTCTATCCTCTATCTGGGGGAACTTTTCCTCTCCACAGAAACCAATGTGCTCCTGCTGACTCATGTAGGGTAAGAAGTTGTCCCATAATTTTGGTGGAAGGCCTGTAAGACTCGGTCTGGATCAGAGAGAGCATACTATGTCATTAGTTATGGTTCAACAAGGACTCTTTCTCTTCTGGTCTACTTTGCTGTGGGCCAGATGGGTTGGCAAGTCTTATAATGTCTGGTAGCAGTGGTACCAGTCTCCTCTCTCTTATATTACTTTAGGATTGGGAGGATAGCAAAGGATGGTTCAATTTCTGGAAGAAAGCTCCTCTGTGTTTTCAGAGCTGACTACAGTCCTCCTCCTGATGGCAACATGAGATATTTCTTGTTTTGTAAATGTTGTAGACAAAAGGTGCCTTTGCCTGTGGCTTTGGTCCAGTCAGGTCTCCTTTTCATGTCCCTGTGGTGCTGTGCTGTCCCTGGCATGACCAATGGGAACCTGGCACCTGTCTTCCAGGGTGCTGAACACTAGCCCTTTCAGTGCATGCAGAAAACACTCAAAATTTCTGCAAAAAAGATTAGGGCAGGTTGCCTAAGTTCACAGGGAAGGTTGGGGGAAAAAAAGGAGAAGTGAATCTAGATCTTGATGTGCTACACTGACCTAGACCTATCTTCTTCCTTCTCTCTCCTGTGCTAGAGGAAGCCCTCTTTTTCCTTTGCATTTTAAAACATCCTCCTTTTGCAGTTGACAGAGAACATTTCCTTCTGCCTGGGGCTTCTGAAACTGTGGGATCACTGCTGCAGGCCACTAAGCCATGTCTCTCTGCTTCTGGAGGAGGTTGTCAGTCAGCTCCCTCTCCATGTTGTCCAGATGGATTGAACTGCCTTCCTATTTTGCTCCATGTTCCTTTCATGGAGAAACTGATGCCCATTGGCATGAGTTTTGTTTTTCCAAGTCCCCCCTAAATGTCTGTGTAGGGGAGAAGTCACAGCTGGATCTTTTCAGGAGGTCCAGGACCACAAGAGGGATGAAAACCCATGCTGCCTCTCCACAATGCATGTTGGGGAAGAACTTCTGATGGGCTGAAGCAAAACATGAGCTCAGGGAGGGAGTGGCAGCTTCTTCCCCAAGGACTGATGAAGGATTAGGAGCACATACACGAGCCACAGAAAAAGATGTTGGTTGCTGGTGTCTGTCTCGCCCGTGACACGAACGTAGTGGGGCTAAGTCTGAGTGGGACGAAATTAAGCCCCGCAATGTGTCCTTGGGATGCCTCACCAACAGCAACAGAGCTGCTGGAGTCTGGCACCGTGGTTCAAAATCTAAATATTCCCTGCAGTGATGTGATTGATCAGAAAAGAGAAATGGGATGGGTTATGGCCAGTGGGAAGCCGTGTCTGCTCCAGAGCATCCCAAGAAGCTGATGGTGTTGCCAACACTAGGTCAGCTCTCCTGGAGCTACTGCTCGCAGCCAGCGGAATTGCGCAGTGCCTGGACGGAGCAATGCTACGCCGTGTCTGGGGCCTCTAGACATTGTTGTCCTACAGATAAATAACAGGGTTCAAGATGCTGATGCTGCTTGTAATGTTGTGAGTCAGGTTTTCCAAAGAGCGTGCTGCCTGATGCGCTGAGCTATGGGAAAAACCGGCCCTGTGTTTAGGTGTCTGCCGGAGTGCTGAGCTCCTGAGAAGTTTTGGTACCCTGCTGCAGCAGTTGTGTTTCCTTGGGTACTATGGCTCATATTTTCTGCTCAGGATTGAGTCTAGCCTCTCTGGCCCTGTGCTGTACCCCTTGGTATGGTGTCCCAGCTCTGGGTGGGATCACACACTCCCAGCATGTCGTCTTTGATGACCTCCAGCCAGCCTTATTCCTGGGGAGGCAAAGTGCAGGTCCTTGGCCCTTGCTGGCCTTTACAGTTCTCTGGGACATTTACAAGGATTACACAAGCCTATTCCCACATCCTGCAAAGCCGGGGAAGAGCCAGGCATCACCAGTGGCATATTTGAAATTAATGGACCAAGATTAGTCTTCGCACAATGCTCTGTTCTGTTGTGGAGCAAAAAAACCCAGTGGAGGTTTTAAATGCACAGAAACTACTTCTGGCTTAGGAATTCCCTGAGATGTAAATTGCTGTAGGTTGGGAATGGATTCAGGGGAGGCACTGCTGTGTATTTGCGTTATTCTTGCACTTTTCTGAGACTGCTGCCTGGCTGGTTTCAGAGAGCAGAGGTGAAGTGGGACAGGCATCAGTGCCCCCGTGCATCTGCTCCTGGGTAACACAGTGATGTGTGGCTCTCACAGGGACCAACACAGTGATGCCTCTGGGGAAGTTCCTGCCTGTGAAACTAGGTGACATCAGGCAGAATTGGCTCCCTCATGTACCAGGCAATTTCCGCTTAGGACTGCATGTTTATTTTTAAAAAGGGAAACATAGCTGTGTGCTTTTCACACTGCATCAATACCAAGAAAAACCACAGAAATGAATGTTACAGGACAAACCCCAAATCTTGTCAGAATGATTCCAGCTGTGCTTCTCTTTTTACATAACATTGTGGTGCAATATTTTCACTGCTCTTCTGTTTTGCTTTTGTTTGTTTGTTTTTTGGTTTTGCCTTTGGCCATCGACAAGGTGCAGTGGTAAATTTCAGAGCAAGTACTGCAAGTCCAGTGAGCTGCCTATAGTGTTCCCTATGCCTACAACCTGCTAAAGAGTGAGACTTCATGCAGGCAGCCATGTGGTGGGGATCAGCTACCCTTTGGGTCATGCCTTTGGTCTGCTGTGTTTTCCCTTTCCCTGTATAAATTTTTAATTTCCCATTTTCCCCTTTTTTTTCCCCATGAGTTTAAAATGTTGGATGGATAATGTAAATACTCCTTCTCTGCTTCTTCCTCTTTTTTTTTTTTTTCCTTTTTAAATGTGATTTAAAGATTCTCCCCTTCCCCAACCTCTTCTTTCATTTAATGCTGTTAAGATGATCTACAGTGAAGCTGGGATCTGGATGGTGGCTTTTAAGGTGATGGCTTTTAGAAACTCTGTGAAACCAGCAGGAATGTTGCCAGAACCATCTGCTTACTACCCTGTGGTAACAGGTTTAATGGCCGTCCAGTCTCTGAAGCTGTAATTTAGTTATGATTAAGACCCTACTCGTGTACCCAGTTCCACTCCCCCCCCCCCCGAAGCAGCAGCAACACTATATAGACCATACACATCCATAGGGAGAGAACCTTCTGCAGTGGTACCTGTACCACCTTGCTAGCTGCCCATGGACCCAGGGAGAGGAGCTTGGCTTTTCAGGCAGCTTGTTATTTCTCTTCTCTTACGAGAAGACTGAAGGCCACTTGGAAGCTATTGAAATTCCTGTTTATCTGGCTGCCACAGCAGCAGTTCCTTTGAATCTGTGGTGGTAGTGGATCAGGGGTTGGACTTGATGATCTTGTAGGTCCCTTCCAACTCGGCATATTCTGTGATTCTATGATTCTTTGGAGGGAGAGAAGTGACTATAAAAGGGTCAGTAACTCTACAGGGCAATGAGCTGTTTGGAATGCCAGACATGAAGGAGGGAAAGCTGCCTATGCCCGCCTCCTGCATACTCTGCAGTTCACGCTCTGGACCAGGTTGGACACTTCAAATCCTGCTTATGGAAATTGTGAGAATTTGGATTGTTATCATTTGGGGTGTCTTTCTGAAACTGCTGCCCAAAGGTCCAGGCTGTCTGAACAATAGGACTTCAGACTACCCTGCTTAACCTTTCCTGCCAAGAAGGTTGGAGAAAATGAAACTCTTTAGTTTTGTTTAAATGGAGTAAATTGTTGTGGTTTGGGGTTTGGTTTGCATCTTAAGGTTGTGTGATTTACTATAGCCTATTTCTATGAAATTAACCGAAAACATATTGAAACATCATCATTTAGAAAGAAGATGATCCCTCAGCAGTCTGGGTGGCTGTGACTGGGGCATGGAAACTTTCATCTTTCAGCCATTTTTACCCTGACCCAGGGTATTGTCAAAATTGAGGCTGAGCTGCCAGGTGGCAAAGGAGCCTCAAACAATTTTCCAAACAAACCTAGTAGCTATCTTTGAAGTGCAGGAGTGTAGGACTGAGTATTTGTCTTCATATCTAATAGGTGAGGCACGGGGACTGTTTGGCCCAGCTGTGAGCCTACTTGGCCCAGCTGTTAGCCTGCTTAAGCATTTAAACCCAACTGATTTCAATGGAAATGGTCTGACTAAGCATCCTTGGAATGCTAGAATATGATCTTAGCTAACAAGATGCAGAAAGCTCTTGAAGGTGCAAGGAATGAAACATTCTCTACATCCTCTCTGAAGAATTGCAGCCAAAGCATGACTGCAGTACGTGATAGCACTTGTGATGGACTCTCCAAAAAAAAGAATGTGCCTGGGAGGAGTCTGTGCTATGAGAACAGGCCAAGCCAATGGGAACTCATTTATATCACAAAAGATGGTGCTGAAAGGATGGGGAAAGTAAATGGCTTCATAGGTTAAATGAGTTTAATGTCCCACATGAAAGTAAACCTGTGAGTGGGTGAAATGCTGGAGAAGAAATTCGGACACCAAAATACTGATTTAACCTATTCTGCAAACCATTGTTATAAAAAGTGCAGATGATGGAAATGGTGCTGGCTGGTCTGTAGCGATGCTGCATGACAATGTCAGCAGGGACCATCCTATCTCCTGAGTACATGCTCCTGGGAGGATAACACAGCATTCAAGTAGCACTCCAAGTTCATGTGAATTCAAGAGAATGCTGAAGCTGTGGGAAACCATTTTATTTTCTTTGGCAAGATGAACTGTAGAGCAGATATGAAACTAAATATCATGTTGATGGAGAGGAACAAAACTCAGTGTTTTAGCCAAATCTATATTTTCTTCTCTTAGTCTTTTTTTTCAGAAATGGCATGAAGAAGGGACTGAAAGTTTAATTTTCAGGTTAGATGTTCAGTTTTTGTGTAGGTAGGAGGCAAAATACTCTCAAAGAAAGATACTGGTGAGTGTCAGTTTTTACTTATGTTGTTCACGATCTTTTGTACCTATGTTATATCAGTCATTATGAGATATTATTGTTTTTAAGACACTCTGTTGTTCAGTCAGGAGACTAAATCTCAAGTAATCAATGAGTGCCTCCTCTATGTCCTGTCGGTGTAAAAGATGTTAATGTGAAGAGTCTAACTGAATGAGATGTATAGACTCTTAATGGAAAGAAAAGTTAATTTCCCAATTAAATTTATTCTAGTGTTTGCATGTCTTCAAGTAAGCTACTAAATTGACTTGTCACTCTGAAATGTTTATTTTTATGTCATGAAAAGAATGCAAAAAGAATCAATTTAGAGCATATGAAATTAAAATAGCTCTTTTAAAAAATAGATCAAAGCCAGAATTTAAAATATTTGATGTTGGGACAGGTTATAGGTGTTAAACAGAGAGCATAAGCCCAGTAGATTATTCTTTTCATTTTGCTTTCCTGCCTCATGTGTGGCTGGAGTATTGTGGGAAGAGGATTGCTTGTAAGGGGAGATGAATGTTCAATGTACGGGCAGAAAGGCACATGGCACTATTACAGCTGGACTTTTTTCCAGACAGGTGTACTCCCATTCAGAGCCTGATCCTCAGCAAGGGGATCTATCCGCTATCTTGCAGTGCCTTGGCATGACCTGTGTCCTCTTAGTTCCTCATATGCGGCGTTACAGCACTTGAAGATCTGGTTTTGGAGATTTTTTTAAAATTCCCCACCCCCCACTCCCCCACCCATGATTCTTGTTCTCATAGCTTCTTAATCATTCTCCTCTGCCTTGGCTTCCTGAAAGGAGCCCATCTGCTCTTTTGCACTGGTTTCAGTCTGCACTGAAACCGCAAAACTCAGATTAGGCTCTTCAAAAGCTTTACCAGGCTTCAGGAACTCCTGAAGCAAATCTGGGCCCGTTTTCATGCAAATCCAAATACCTTTTATGGTTTCGTTTCAACTTGACATTTTGATTTTGAGATTTTTTGAGCTTCTCAGACCCTACGGCTTTATGTGAAACCCAAAGGGCGTGAACTTACATGAACTACAATGGAAAAATATTCAGATGAACACACTGAAAACTGAAACTACGTTCCCACAATGGTGCTTCATAAACCGCTCTGTTTTTCTCCTAATTGCAGAAGTGGCAACTACTGTTCCACAGCTAGGAGCTGCAGCAAGGCAGAGTTTCCAGTTTAGGTATATTAAATTGGGGTCCTGGTAAATCACAGGTGGTTTATACTCTTCCAACTGGGACTCAGTAAATAGGTCACCTTCTCCATCTCAGTGTGACCTGAGCAATGAGAAGATCAATGTTTTCCCTTCCCAGGTTGTGCTGGCACAGGGGTAATGCAGGGTTTCTCATTGTGGTGGGTCACTCTCTGTCACTTCCGGGAAAACTGCAGCATGTCGTCCATCTCAGCATGGCTGAGCTCCAGACATGGTGGGGAAGTCCTGGTGCTGCTCTGGCTGAGCACCTCCAGAATCTCTCTTTTTTTTTTTTTTTTTTTCCCCCAGCTATCGTGTCTATGTCAGCCAGCCACAGAGGGCCTGGCCAGATCCCACTGGCCCTCTGCCAAATCCCCCACATGACCAGGTCACACCAGCTGTGAATTGCCTGTTGCTGATGGCAAATGGATGCACCAGGGCACTCGTGGACCATTACCATTCCTCTCTCCTGCCCCTGCTGCCCACCTCGCCAAGGGGCAAGTGTCCCTGGGGATTGGCCCATGGGGGTGGGGATGGAAAAAGGAGGAGAGAGGAGAAGAAGGAGGTACTTCTTGACTGAGGTGTAGGCAGGGCTGCTGATGGGAGAGGGAGCAGCGTGTGCTCCAGTCAAGGTTTAGCAAGTCATTGAGGACTTGGCTCCCATGGTAGTAGCCAGGTTGGCCCAAACAGACCCAAACCTGACTACTTTATGCAAAGAGCAGTACCCCCAGCAAAGCTTCCTTCTCAGGCACACAGTGTTTCCAAAGTTGTTCAGGTCTTTCTGAGAGGACAAGCTTCTGTTGGTTCCCAGCCTGAGAGGATGAGCATAGTACTGGGGAGCTCTGTGGGAACTGCTAGGTCGTGGAGGGTAAAGGAGTTTGCAGGGCTCTGGTGCCCTATGCTGTCATGGTGTCTTGTTTTTCATCAGAGACAGCACCAGTGTCTGTGATGCAAATCTCATGTCCTGTGTTACTGGTCTTACAACTCAAAAATTGCAAGGTCCTAGTACCGCAAAAGATTTTAGAAATTCTTGTTCCCGAGTTTTTCTTTGCAGCTCTGAACCACAGCAACTTTTCTCCACCCTCTTAATTCAGCTTGCAAGCCTGGTATGTCCATCAAGGTCTGAGGACTGGCTCTCCAAGAAAGACCACATAGATGAGGAGAGCTGGAAGCTCTTGGTACCCTGGAGTTGTCTGCCCTTTAGCCAAACCCGCTATGGGACAGGAAAATCCACCCTGGGTGCTACAGCACTCCTTCCCTACCCATGCCAAAACACAGTGGGCTTTCAAAAGATTTTTAAACACTTGAAAAAAAATTGTGATATTGTGATGAACCTCTCTTTCTCATTGCCTCAGTGGTCCAGGCTGCTTTCCTTGCCAGAAGGAACAAACCAGGTATTACCTGCAGGACAGACAGGAGCAGAGGCAGAGCTGTGAGGAGTGTAAGCCAAGCCTGGGGTGCTGTCCTCACTTCTGGGCTTGGTCTTGTCCAGGAACTCTGTTCTGCTTTCCGCTTTTGTCCCTCAGGTTTCAAGCACAAGAGGAGGATATTTCTTTTTTCTCTCTCTCTTCCCCCCCCCTCCTCTAAATTAAAAAAAGCCCCAAACCTTTACTGGCAAAGCTATTATCAAGCTCTGACAGGGGAACACCATAGCCTGTACAATTTCCATATACAGGCAAATGGTAGTATATGACCTTTTGACACCACACTCCCAATGAGATGTTACTGACTAAAGAGCATGGAGAAGCTGCTGTGGAGCTGGGGCTGTGAATGACCCTGGTAAGCCGCTGGTTTTTGTGTTTTTAAGAAAATGTGTGTGTGAGTGAAGTTCTAGCATTTCAAAGGCTGCCTCTGATTTTGTATGTCCATGTCTATGGGAGAAGTGAGCCAATCTACACCTAGGAAAATGAAACCTTTTGAAATGAAGCTTTCAAAACCATCGGTTAAGACTTTTTATGTTAATTAGAAGATTAATATAATTGATTTAAAGAGCATGCAGATCATAGTAGCCTAGATATGCTATCTGCAGTTTACTTAAGGTTTACTCACTGCAAATACCATATGTACAGTGAAGCAAAGAAGGTGGTGAGGTTAGTCATGGGTAGAGTAGAGCAAGTTGTCCTCATTAGTTGTCTTGTGGTAAAAAACACAGGTCACCTTATCTCTTCCGGGAATTTACTATGGGCTTGCTAATGCTTGATAACTTGCTTGTTTTTGTGTTCTCTTTCAATCCTCTCATGAGCTTCTCCTGCACTAGAGGCTTTGTTTCTTAGTTACCTGACTTCCACAACCATACTTTCTCCACACCAAGTCATTGCTGGGCCTTGCTGCTTCAGAGCTCCTACAGCTGGTAATAGACACAAGGATTAAGTGACTTTCCAGGGTGACAGAGGAAACCAAGGTGAAAATTGAATCCAGGCATTCCCACTTGAGTTTCTTACTTAGGAGTGGTTGGTTGTTTTTTTTCCAATCTCTCCTCACCACTCTCTGAGACTGTTTTATCTGGGCCAAGCACTTGGTTAACATACTATCCCTTTCTTTGGGCTGTCCTCACTCTAACACCAAAGTTTATGTAGTTCCCCAGCAAACTTTATTTTTTTTTTGTGATTGACAAGTGTTAAAAAGAGCAGTCAGTCTTCCATGGTGTGTGGACAAAACTACTGAGCAGTGCCTCTCCCGCAATTTCTTAGATTTACTTTGAACAAACCTGAACGATGATTGTGGCTTGACTTTCTTTCTAAGAGATTTACAGACTCCTCTTGCATGGAAACAAAAATAAGGGCTGCACTTGTTTTACTTTCTGGCAGATATACAAGAAAGAAAGAGCTTCCTTTAGAATATTTGCCAGTCTTTCACTCCTATTTCTATGTTCAACTCCTATACTGAAAATGTTTTGCATCAAGAATTATTTTTCTGTGAGAAAGCATATGGAGAATTTATTATATGAACATGGTTTTTTTTTTTAATCATTCAAAACTTCCTCTAGAGAAGAGGGCCATTAACCTTGACTGCTCCTCCTTTCATAAATATCAGCCTGTTCACCAAAATTACATTGCCTCCTGGAAGGCTGGTGAAACATTGAAGCGAAAACAGCTTAGCATGACCAAAACATGGCACGTAGAAGAAACCAGGAGGATTTTAGATGTGCCTGATTGTCATTAGTAATGCTGCAGTCATTGCTTTTGCCATGGCTGGGCTGGCAACACTTGGAAGATGCCGAGGTGATTTCTGGCAGAGGAGTGTCTGTTGAGGATCAGCCCATCTGTCGGGTTCAATTTAGTTAGGTCAGCAGAACAGATAATTTGATTTCTTTATTTTCTTTAACCAGAACTGACTGAGTTTCCTATGAACTTCTCAGATTGAATGTGCTATGGCTTTACTACTGGAAAGCGTGACGCATGGTAGTTTTGGGTGAGTCTCACACTTTCCTTTGGTTGGGGGAGTTTTATGGGTTTAAAAATTCTTAAATCAAAGCCACTAATAATGTTTCCCAACTTCTCTTACATCCAAATCACAGGGATGCTTTTCTGTGTTGTTGATTAAAAAAAAAAAGCCTAAAAGAGTAATTTAAAGTGTTGTGCATGTAAGACACTATCTGATCATTTTGCACTGGCATGATCGATTGCAAAAAGGTGGAAAACAGTGCTGGTCCATTCAGAGTGTTTTGCTTTTTTTATGTAACCTTTTATTAATATGTGGCTGGAGCTTTATATCTGCTTGGTAAGGAAAGATGATTTGTAGAATGAGAAGTCTGCTGGGCATCAGAGTGACAAGTCAGGGTGGGTTCTGCTGCCAAATAAAGTGGGCAACTCCCAGGAGAGCGGCCAGAGGAGATGGCTGCCTAGGGGTGTTTCAGGCAGTACATGTAATGAGCTGCTGAATGTGCCTCTAATGTTTCCTTTTGGGAATATAGAAATAATGATGAGCAAGGGAAAAGCAAAGCCCATGCACCCTTCTTTAAAAATAGAGTATGCAATTTATACTCTTGGTTCATCATAACTTTGTTTTGAGAGGCGAGACCTCATCCTTTGAAGGCTTCAGTCATCTCAAAACAATGCTGGACTCCTGAGTGACATTTTATCCCTAGAAGAGGCCAACTGATGTTCTACTAAACAGCACTCAGCAAGTTTAAGGGATGTTTAGATTTGAAATCAGATCTCCCCCCCACACGGCAGATTGCTTTCTGTTTAATGTTTCATTCTGATTTTGTCATTTGTGGGTGCAACAAGAGGCCGGAGATGTTTCAGTCTTGTGAAAATTTTGCACTTCCTGTGACTGTTTATTATAGCTGACCTGTCTGACCCTTCTAAGCAAATCAGAAGGGGCTGGAAAAATAACTAACCACCAAAATAGTTGCTAGGGTAAGAGATGGAAATCTGTAGTCTCTGAAAATGAAAAATGAAAAATTTCAGAGAGGAGTGGAAAACATGCATCAGCCAAAACGGAGGACATCATTCAGCTTCACATTGACAAAGGACTGCTTACTTGAGACCTGCTGGGTCCCGTTTCTGCCCCCTGCTCCTGAGTACTTCTGTTTTCACTAACTGGCCGATTGCAATGGAATGGAACTCCCTTAGCTTCACATGGAAGATACTCAGGCCTCTATCTGCCCAGGGCTGTCCTGTGTTACCAGGGAACAGTCTTTTACTTCAATGCAAATGTTAGCACAGGTATGGAAAAACACAGAGTGGATTTACCACAGACATCAATTTATCAGGAAAAGTTTGCTTTTTTTTAAAAAATGTTCGACACCAGATGCAATTTCTTTTGCCTGACTTATACTTTGGCTCAAATTTGCAGCTATTACTTTTCTAGGGAGTGGATGTGGAGGAGAGGAATCCTATGGTTCTTGCATTAGATTGATCTTTGTGCTGCAGCTGCTGGGAATGACATGGGATGATATTAGTCTGAGGTAGTCTTTGACACACAGCTGTATCCCTTCCATGATCTATGGCACCTACATACCCCTTAGTGTCCTAGTGTTCAGAATTAATACTCTTCAGAGAAAAGTGATCTGAAAGCTTGTTGGTTCCCTGTGAAGTAGAAGGACCACCCATAGATTTGATGTGGTCAGGAGCACCTTCAGGTCTTTCCACTGTCTGATTATACCCTGTTAGATCCTCTGATCCCAGAGGTGGAGGCAGAAGCTCAGCCATCACTGTGCTGTAGATCTCTAACTCCCAGTCCCAAAAAAGCTCCTGCAGAACAAATATTTTTGTGCTCTTCTTCATAACCCAACGCAACTCCATAGTAACTATGTGCCACTGCCAAAGTCATTCAGGTCTATGAGAATTGTTGGAAAGTGGCATCGTCTGCTACTCTAACCACCTGCTAGGAGGTCTTAAACAGTAATTAGGGATTTTTGGCAGACAGCTCAATGCAGTGTTGTACTGTGCATGGCAGTCACTGAGTCTTCTCCAAAACCATTACCAAAGTAATTTTCCTCTGTGCGGGACTGTATCCTCACAGAAGTGCTCACCTTGGCCTGACATTCTCTGGGCTGACTCTTTGCCTCTCATGGACCTGCATAACAGCAGACTGAAGTGGCTGTTTAATAAATCCTAGACACTTGCCAGTTTTTGCTGTGCTGTTTCTCAGTAAGTACTTCTCCTTCCCCTCATCCCCATGACTTTTTTTCTCCCTAAAACAATGGGGCACCACACGACATAGATACACCCGGACAGTTTTGTTTTCAAAACCCCCCCAGCGTCCCTCTCACCCAAGTGTTTGGTCAGCAGCAGTAGGAACCCAAGTGCCCTGCCCACACAGCAGGCCTGGCTTCTGTTGCAGAGGAAACCCAGATGGTGCCTCTTCTCAGAAGTTTCTGCCGCCGACCTGCACTGCTGTGCAGGCAGCATGTACCTACTGAGTGCCTGCAACCAGGTCATGATGTGCTTCTCCCTAACCCCCTTCAAGAGTGGGTGAAACCCGGTTTTCTATAGCTCTGCATCTTCAGGTTTGCTGTGTTGAGGCCCAGGACAGAGCAGGTACATGCAGGTCCTGCGTCAGAGAGAAGCTGGTAAAGGCTCTAGAGAGTAAGTTATATCAGGAGCGGCTGAGGGAGCTGGGGTTCTTTAGCTGGAGAAGAGGAGGCTCAGTGGAGACATTAATCACTCTCTACAACCACCTGAAAGGAAGTTGTAGCCCAGTGGATGTTGGCCTCTTCTCCCAGGCAACCAGAGACAGGACGAGAGGACAAGAGCTGCACCAGGGGAGGTTCAGGTTGGACATCAGCAAGAATTTCTTCATGGAAAGAGTTGTCAAAATGCTGTGGCTGGCCAGGGAGGTGGTGGAGTCACCATTCCTGGAGGGGTTCAAGAAATAATTGGATGTGGCACTTAGTGCTGTGGTTTAGTTGGCATGGTGGTGTTTGGTCAAAGGTTGTATTTGATGATTTTGGAGGTCTTTTCCAACCTAAGTGATTCTGTGATTGTGTTATCTGCTGCCTGACCAGGGATGGCTCTGTGATGCTTCTCTCAGCTGGGGGCACTTGCAGAACACCATGCTCCCTTCTATTGTCAGTTCCCTCCTTTGGAAACTTCTAGGATGTTGCTGTCTTTGAAAGCTCAATGTTGGTGAAATTTGTTTATGTTTGGTGAGGGGGCAGTAGCAGTATGGATGGGAACAGACCCAGATAGAGCTCTAGCTTGCATAAACCTCATATCCTTAGAAAACTAAATGAAAAATGGTTTAAATGCAGTAAGAATGTTTTCTGGGTTGGGTTTTTTTGGTTCTTCTGCCCCACGTAGGCCATCTCCATCTATAAGGGCACCCAATTCTCTCCTTACCAACACAATCTGAATTTGTAAGTGGTTAACTGGAAATTTCTCAGCCATGACACTCTGTCCAGGAGGTCACCTTCAGCAAGCGTGTGGCCACCACCTGGGTTACAGAGAGGGGAGGCATGGCAGCCTCATGGATTCGCTCCCCTCTGTGCTGCAGAAAGTTGTCATACCAGCATCCTACAGCATGACCACCTGTGTGTCAGGCGGATGGAGAGAAATAGAGCCTTTGGTGACCAGCTGGATACAGACACTGGGCTTGGGCAAAATCAAGCTTTGCTCCACTGCTCCACAAAGCACCCAGAAGCTGTGAGGTAGGCAAGTCTTAAAGTTTCCTTGTTGTCAAGTCCTTGGCATGCTTGTTTGATCATGTCACTTTGCATATATAAGAGGTGGTGTTTAACCCTGAAAGTATTTTGATAGCAAAGCACCTGCTGTTGGACTCTTAAGATGGCACTGAAAAGTCATCAGGGAATCAGCCATGGTATCTCCACTGCTGCACTGCTGTGGTGCCAGTGGTGCTGCTGGGAAGAGGCAGGGATGCAGAACAGGCCAGGCTTACAGGGAGAGATTGTTGAGCCAGTCAGTTTGGGTTTTGCTTGCCTGCATGTTCAGCAAGATGACTTTCATTCAGAAAAATGCCTGCATCTCTGTGTGGTTGCAAGCATTTATTTCCACAATCAGTGTGCTGTTATTTCTTGATCATTATTCATATTTTTCCTTTCAGAATGCCTCAATCAGAGAGGCAGAAATAATGCTGGCATTACAAAACAATTTTAATGACTTGTAAACAGTTGAACAAAACAGTTCAACAGCAAACAATTGTAGGGCTCCAAGCTCTTTTGACATCCCCATGGCAGAAACTGAATGGCTGGCACGTTCTTGGAAATTAGGACTGTCCCACAAATGAACTACAGACAGCAAAATATTTGCAAAATAGTTCTTTTCAGTCTTTTCAAAAATTAATTTCAGAAGTGTCTAGTGCCTTGCTTTATACAACTGAACCAAACTGTGAGCTGAACTCCATTAGCACTTTTAAAGGATTTTTTTAAGGATACAAGTGGTTTGGTTGCCTATCGTGTTAATTTAGCAAAGAACAAGAAGGTGTATTTCATGTGGATTGGTAACTTGGCATGGATGCCCAGGGCTCATGTAACGGTGCCTTTACCACCACAGCAGCTGCTACACCAGCTGTAGTTTAACCATATCAGTAAAGCTACATACTCAGCCAGCAGTTACCCACAGCACAGGCTCTGCACCACCTCGTGAATTTTGCTGCTGGATGAAAGGAAATAGTTCAGGAAAATGCTTTCAGCAAGGAAATGGAACTTTGCCTCTGCATTTCCTTGTTTCCAGGAAAAATATCCACAGGGCTATTCTCATTTCTCTGTCTTAGGAGACAGAAGCTTTAAGTGGAATAAAATAACACTTTTTGACAGAAAAAATATCCCTTCTTGTGGCCCAGGTTCACTCATCCTCTTTAACATGCTATTGAGGGGGACTACTCACATGCTTTAATTCAAAACTTTTGCTGAATAACCAAGCCTGCACACAATGTGATGTTAACAGGCTTTTCCCTGCCATGGATGCCACTGGAAGTCCCGCTTCCCACCATATTCCAGCTACCAAAACATCACCAGGGCACAGAGTGCTGTCACCAGCTGTGCTCCACTAGCAGTGGATATGAAATGTGTAAATTTTATTTGTCAAGAGTTGTAATTATTCCCCAGCACCTCATCTGATTGTGATTGTTCCTTGCTTCTTTTCGCTATGGAAGGCGATTGTCCAAATTGTTGGGATGTATATGAAAAGCCACCTTGTCCAGCAGTCCCTGCCTTATTTAATGTAATTAGGACTGGTGTGAGGTGAAACAGAATAGGCTTGAACAAGGTTAGTAGTTTGCTCTAGATGCATTTGTTTTTCTTATAAACTAGAGAAAGGTTGAGGGGGCTGGAATCACTAGCACTGCCTATCAGATATGATTCCTTTGATATACATGGAATAGCATTAATCTAGCCAAGGATCAGACATGGGGTCTTTCCCCTGTGTAACAATAACCCCATTAATTAACACTGCTGATGCCGATGTTGTGGGCTCATCTAACCTCCTGTGAGATACCCAGTTCTATGAATAATCTCATAGTGTTCTTTTCCCCCACCTCATTACCTTTTAACAGGGGATAATGACATAGGTTAGATACTTTTGTGTGAGATTGCCTGAACGAACCATGAAGTTTGTGTAGTGGTTGATTTGGTTTTTTTAGCTTTGCATAATTCACATTTACTTTATTTTCCTCATGTTAAAGTTCAAGTGGATATTGGCTGGAGCACAGCAAGAAGAAATATTTGGGTATTACTTAAGAAAAATGAATGACACTGCAAAACTCCTGCAATTATAGCTGGAATATTTTCATTTTTCACACTTCTGTTCCCCTTCAGAAAAAACCCAGCAACTTTCGTTCACATTGCCATGAGTTGTATTGAGGAGAACTGGTGAATGAACTCAGCATAAAACCACAAATGTTTTCCATGGAAAGGAATAAAATCAGAAGGTTTTGGGGAAAGCATCTGGAAAAGCCTCTCAGACCTTCTTTTTCCTTTCTCCTGATGGGAATCCATGCCATAAGCCAAAAGTACTGTTTGTTCTCAGGCTAAATATAAGTTCCAAGCAGGCAACTGCTTTTGGACCTTATAACTGTACACTCCTCCTGGGTACCCTGGCAGCATTTCTGCTGAGGGGTGAGGGCAGGAGATGTGCTGCTCTGGGCATGGCAGTGCCTCCATCATCACCGGAGAAGCTGGCACACTGGGAAGGCTGAGCCATGCCCTGTGCTTTCCTTGTTCATCACAGGGGAGAGAAAGGCTTCTCAATGTGTAAAATAAACAAAGTGCTATGAGCTGAATCACACTGCTTGCAAAGGAAGAGTAAACAAGGGCGGCTCTGTTTTAAATATGTTTTTATTTAATTTATCCCAACATGTGTTAACTTTATCCTTTTTCCTTGGCAAACACATAGGAAGGGGTGAGAGAATGTGACATGAGGTCCTGCCTCCTCCAGGTGTGGTACCTGTCTGCCTGGTATGGATGCATGTCATAGCTGGAGTGCTTGCTGGTGCTCCCACCAATTCCATGGCTTCCACCTGGCAAGCAAAGAGAAGAACATTGATTCAGTTATGGCCATGTCTTTTCCGGGAGGGAAAACCAGGCTGGGAAGTGGGATTGAAAGGAACATGGGGCTGGCAGAAGGAGTTTTGCTTCTGGAGCCGAGGATCTCGCAGCACCACTCCCAGCAGCTAATGTGGACATCGCTCCAGTGCCCAACATTGCAAGGCTTTAAATCTCTTTTTGTCCCTGCTTTGCAATTAGAGTTCACCTGTGACGCTGCTCTGGATCGTGCTCTCCTTTCACAGCAGCTGCTGTTGAGAAGGGACAAGCTGAAGAAAGAGGCTTAGGTTTATTGGTCAGTGAGAGGGTGCCATAACCATAACCTCTCTGAGCTGGAAGAAAAAAAAGACAGTGATAAACTTGACTACCAGGTGAGGGTTTTTGTTTTCTGACAAATTTATACTGATATTCTTCAATTAATTATTTTATACAGCTTTGGTTACCCATGCTCCAGAAGGATTAATAATTAAATGGTTGCAGTGAGAAGAATGTAATTTCTTTCTTTGGAAGAACCATGAAAAGAAGTTGGCTCCTGAAATGAAACTGGAGACAGACATTAATGATATCTCCGTATAAATATATTTTTGGAAACAAGGAGAGATGGGAAAAGACCACAGCAGGAGAAGAAACATTTAAGTGACACTACTGGCACAAAACCAACCGGCTAGAAATTGGTCACGAGGGAGTTTAGGCTTGAAATTAGTAAAACCATTCAAAGACTAAAGTTCTGGATCAGTCTCTCAAGCAGTGTAAAGGGGACAAGGACCTAAATCCTTTTCAAAATGGAATGTACCAAGTTATTGAAGTGATTGTGCAGCGGAGGAAGAAAATTCTTAATAATAAACAATACATATCTTCAGATAACTATGAACTAGCATGTCTGAAGGGATTGGAAAGAAGACTAGATCACCACTAGATCACATTTCGTGTATTAAGCCCATGCTCAGGTGCAACAGGGATGTAGGAGCCATGGATGATACCCTTTCCTCTACCCTCTACCCTGAAGGTTGGCTATGGATGGATAGTGGCTGGATGTATGGTGAAGTAAGAAACTGGTCCTGTTCAGTACTCTGGTGAAGAGATGGTGCACACAGTTTGTGTCCTCAGGTCTAATTTCTGGATTTAGAGCTGAACAGGAAATTTCCTACAAGCCAAGTGAGAAGTGCTTCCTTCCTGCCCTCAGCCCATGGAGTAAGGCATGGTCCAATTCCAAGGCTGGTATGGAAGCTCACTGTGGTAGCCTCCATCTACCATCAGCAGAGAGAAACATGCATTTTTGGGGAGTAACTCATCTGACCTATTTTACATATTCACTTTGAGATGAGAAAAGAATGCTCCAAAAATTCATATCCCTTTTTGTTGCTCATACTGGGAATCAAAATAGGTAGTTACCTGCTAGAGGAATCCTTTTGTCCTAAGGACAGGGTATGGCAAGGAGAAGAAAGGAATTTTCTATCAGAACAGCTGCTCTGATGAGTTCCCAGGGAAACAATCATTTGTTTCAGATGGGAGGAATTAAGTTCTTTGAATAATCACTTTCCATGGTTATTATAAACTTTCATCAGTTCTCACCTCATCAGTCCCTGTCTTTGATGGATGTCAGGGAGAGCTTTACCACCGACCTTTATGGAAGGAGAACTGAGCTAACATGAAAGTATTTTCCTGTGTGTGTGTCTGCATGTGGTTAGCACTGCAAAACAAGACAACAAGGCTTGCAGCTTTTCTGAGATATGCTCATTTACATCAAGATGTGCTGCTCAATTACTACAGGGTCCTTTTATGGCACTTTCCTTTTTAGATTGTGGTGAATCTTGCACATGTGAAGGTTTATTTATGTGTACGTGACGTTCATTTGTAAACCTTTACTGTGGTATGGGAAGAGGAAATGTATTATGTGTGCCAATTTAAAGAGGAAAGTGTTGGGTTTTTTTCTCATAGGAAGTAATCTTGCTTTGTAAGCATATTTCTTGTAAGTAGGTATGCTGGAAATGTTTATACTTCACTTCCAAAAAGTAAGCTACTATGAATATAATATCAATTATACAACACCTGCATGATTGCATTATCACTTGAGCTGATGTGAAAATTGTTTTTAAAATCGTCTTTGCTTTCCTTTTTTCCTGTGCTTTGCACAGACTCATCCTCTTTGGAGACGAGGCAGAAAACT
This sequence comes from Lepidothrix coronata, assembly GCF_001604755.1. NCBI lineage: Eukaryota > Metazoa > Chordata > Aves > Passeriformes > Pipridae > Lepidothrix > Lepidothrix coronata. The sequence goes on from NW_016690364.1 coordinate 1,357,849, forward strand.
TGGAATAATCACAATAACTCTTTTTCTGATGTACCTGAGAGGTGTAAGACTGTGTTCTCACATCAGTGAGGATGAAAGTAACTGGAGTGGAAACAAGGAGATTATTTGTTTCTCGATTACAACACTGAGATGGAATTAGGAATTAAAGCAACCTGGTAGCCTCCAGAGGTTCTTTCATTGCCTCTTTGTGTTAGTCTTCTATCTTTTCTGGGATAGCAGTAAGCTGTATTGTGAGGAAGCTTGCAGGAAGTGGCCTCTGTCAACCATTGGATTAGATATGAACTTGTGAATCAGAGGCACAGACTCATCCTCTTTGGAGACGAGGCAGAAAACTTGGAATAATCACAAAATGGTTTGGGTTGATGTGGACCTTAAAGATCATCTAGTTCCAACCCCTCTGCCATGGGCACAGACACCTTTTACTAGACCAGGTTGTTCAGTGCCCCAGGCAACCTGGTCTTGAACACTGCCAGGAATGGTGCATCCATGACCTCCTTGGGCAACCTCTTCCAGTGCCTCACCACCCACCCTCACCGTAAAGAATTTCTTTCTAATACCTAACCTTAATTTCCTCTCTTTCAGTTTGAACCTGTTACTCCTTGTCCTGTCACTACAGTTTCTGATGAAGAGTCCCTCTCCGGCTTCCCTGTAGGCCCCCTTCAGACGCTGGAAGGCTATGAGGTCTCCATGCAACCTCCTCTTCTCCTGAGTGACACTGTGTGTGGGCTCATATGGGCAAGTGTGGGGGATTGTGCTTCTGCCCAGCTGTAAAAGTGTTCTCTTCTATCAGAAAGTATTTCCTTATTTTAGTACATTTATTTTATCCTGTGTAATATGATCTGCTGAGGCAGGAAAGAGTAACCTGCATTTACAATCTATCTGCATCTGCGAATGAACTCTATCCAGAAGCTCTTGAGGTGCCAGTCATTTCCCCAGAGAAATTACTCTCTTAGCTTTGCTGACTGACAGCTTCATCCACAGTGTCTGAATGTGTTTGAACTGGATCATGGGGGGCTCAACCTGGGGAATGATGGATGCATGGAGTGGGAGAAAAGCAAAGTTTTCACCCCGGCTCATCTGATAACATTAAAACAAAACCTCAGCCTTGATTTATAGCCACAGCCACTGGCTACAGCTGTTGTAGCCAGTTGTTAGCAGAAGAATTAAATTCAGCCCCCACAATTTGAAGTTGGGAACAAATCCATTCCTCCAGCTGATTTTTGTGTGGAAGTAAGGCAGAAAACTATGCATGTTTCCAAGAAGCAGCTCTTTGACAGCACGACTGAGCCATCCCACCTGGAGCACACATCAGCAGTTCTCAACCTGTGTGGCCTTTTCACCTGTCAGGGAGATGTGGTCTCCTGTGCCAGCTTTGCCTTCAGCCACCCTGGGCAGCGGTGGTAGTGTCACCCCTTTGCCAGGCCTCCTGCCTAGGATATTTCCCTCCATGTGGTTGAGGGAAGTCTGGACTCCTGTTCAACTCTTCATCAGAAAGGACGGAACTCAGACTGTTGCCGGTGTATTTTGGTGCTGAAAAAATCTCCGGAGCAGTTAATTAGGGGTGAGATAAGAAAGGGTTTATTTGCCAAGGCAGTAGATGGTATACGACGCGTGCGCCCGCCGTGCCCGAGAGGTTACATTTTATAACACCATCCATCCAATCCCAGATGTGTCCACCCCGTGGCCTTTACTCTGGTCCGCCCCGGGTCCACCCCCTGAGAATTGGGTCTGGGGTCTTTTTGGGACCACTTACTTCATCATCTTCAACTTCATCAGAGCACAAAGGGTACATATTTACCTAATTCTTGACCTATTCTGTGGTTTAGGCCCAGATATGCTGTTCTGTCAACTGTCTAGGCCTTGCCTTGACAAAAGACTAAACAATTCTGCTGTATTCAGAAGCAGGATTGATATGGGGAGCACAGAATGGGGTAAGAGGGTTAGGGAATGCATAAACAAGGGTACTGGAGAAAGGGAAAGGGACAAGGGACAAAGAAGGAAGGGGTTTCTGCTTTTAAACCTACTTATAAAACTCATAAGTCTTACAAATATTAGAAAAAATAAAAACCATTAGGGGCTTAAGGCATCAGACTTAAAACAGAGCTTCTGGAAAGTTATGCTGCGAGAAGAAACAAATCCTGAATGCCTGCTGAGATACGATGCTGCTGCTCTTCTGAAGCAGGATTTTGCCCGGTGCCCCTCAGTTGCTCAGCCCATCTAGACCCACGTCAAGATTCTTCTGCCTGGGGTGAGCTTCTTGTGTCAGGGAACTGCTCAACTGCTTGCCTTCAACCCCCCCATCCCTCTTCTTTGAGTTAGGATTCATTATGAGAAAATGCAACCCAGAGAGATATTTACTGAGAAATCGTTCTTTTTGTTATCGAGGTCTGTCTGGCCTCTCTCATAGTTGGCTCAGCTAAGGCAGCCTGTGCTCCACCACTGACCTCCTCTGAATAAAACACAGTTATCAGGATTAAGTTGCTTTATGCCCTTACTGGAATTTTATGTTCCAATCTGGAAGTTAAATTGCAAAGCAAATGTTGCATAGAAGGTTATAATAACACAGTGGGCATTTCAGTTTGACACAGACCTATCTCTGCTGTTTGTCACAAGATCCTCTAATCTCCCAGTGTCCACCTATAATCGCATCAAATGGATTTCACTGTTTTGATTGCTTTTGAAACAACACAGCTGTTGTGTAATAATCTGGGTGTGTGTGAGCTAACACTTCTTGAGCACTTGAAGCAGGGAGCAGAAAAAGAGAAGGCATTTTGAAATTGCCTTGGTGAAGCTTTCTGTGGTTTAACCAGCAGAGCCGCATGTAGAGAACAATGAGATACATTGTGAGCATGGGAAAGCTCGATGAAATACTGTTTAGCAAAGTATTGTCACTAGATGCATACACATGTAGGTTAATTCATGACCTATTAGCTCCTGTCCCACTGGTTCAAGAGGGCATAAAAGCCAAAGGGCTTTTCCCACACGGAATATTTTTGGGCTGTCAGCCACCCTGTGTGGGGAGGGTGAGTGTAGGGGGCCAGACTGCAGGTGTGCCCCATGCATGGGCTCTCCTGAGGCCTGGGCCAGGGGCTGCTGCAGGAGATGGGACCCCAGTGTGCCCTCCCATGCCCTTCTAAGCCCTGCACAGGTTGCATTTCCCCAAATCAGCCAGTGTGCCTGTGTGCCCACGCAACGCGGGGCTGCCTCTGTGCTGGCAGCTGGCAGCCCTGGAGCCAGTGACCCAGGGAAGGGTGAGTGAGTGAGCAACCACCCTCTGCTGCATTCAGAGGAGACCCTGGCACTGTTCTGGCAGGGCCAATCTGACCAGATTGTGAGCCACTGGCTCTCGATTTCAGTTAATTCCAGCTGTAAAAAACCCCAGTAAAACGTGCAGCCTTCCTCTCTGCTTCCCACCATTAACATGCAAAGCAAATTTCTATTTATAACTGTTTTCATGGACTCCCTTGCCAAGGGCTTTCTGCCTTTGTTGCAAACACAGAGCAGACAGCAAGAACAGAAGTTACCCTTATTTTGCCATGGCTTTAGCAATGGTGTCTCATCTTTCTTCCCCTTGAGCCATTGCGCAGTGCACTTTTTGGACTAAAGTACACACGAGGTATTAATCAGCCCAGACTGTTGTCTCTGCTGTCTGACATAGAATGGTTTGGGTTGGAATGGACCTTAGAGATCATCTAGTTCCAGTCCCCCTGCCACAGGCACTGACCCTTCCACAAGACCAGGTTGCTCAAAGACCCATCCAACCTGGTCTTGAACACTTCCAGGAACGGGGCATCCACGACTCTTCTCGGCAACCTGCTCCAGTGCCTCACCACCCTCACAGAAAAGAATTTCTTCCTAATATCTAATCTAAACCTACTCCCTTTCAGTTTAAACTATTCCCCCTTGACTTATCAATACATGCCCCTGTAAACAGTTCCTCTCCAGCTCTCTTCTAGGCCCCCTCAAGTACTGAAAGGCTGCAATAAGATCACTCTGGAGCCTTCTCCTCTTCAAGCTGAACAACCCCAACTCTCTCAGCCTTTCAGTACCAATTCTCAGCCTTTATCTGCCAGGTAAATAGATATATAGGCTCTGCAATCTAGTTCAGTCAGAAAGATCTGCTTTTAAACACAAACCCAAGTGTAACAGAGGTTTATCTGGACCACTTTGGTAGCCGAAGGTTGGGAGCTGGCTTCATGGATTGCCATGTCAGCAGGGTGGAGGAGATATGCTCTGCTCTTGGCTCAGCCATGACTGCAGCAAAGTGTGTCCTGCTCTTTCTGTCAGACTAGACAGCTGGCCTGCAGCAAACCTGTCTGCATGATGTATGCTGATGTACGAGATAGGAAAAGGTTGGATTGAAGCTATGTTTGAATGTTCTGGTAGGCTCTGATGGTATTCAGTCATCTGACAAGTCACTTTCACACTCCTTGGGTGCATTTCAGAGGGAAAAGGGAGAGCTGTGCTTTGTCACAGGCATGTTCAGTGGTAAACCTGCCAGCTGTGGGAAAGGTGGTGAGATGAGAGAATGTGCTTTGTTAGAGAAAACCCACCTGGCGATGAGCCATAGGCTTCTCAAAGCACTGTGCTGCCAGTTTCTGTGCCATCAGAGGGGATTGGACCCAGCCTTCCTAAACTCACATGCTCCGTGTCTCCTCAGCACGTGTCTCCTCCGTGTCTCCTCTGCCTGTGCTCCCACATCACTTTGTGAGAGTCTTGCCACCAAAACTTGTCACATTTAGCGCTCATGTTACCACTAGCTCCTCGGAGAGGGTGAATAATGGCCATGTGCTGACAATCAGCAGTCCTGGTTCAATTTGTAAACCCTGTGGTCTAAGAGCCATATATTACTTCAGGCACTTCCTCCCAGGCCTTTCAGCTTGCAGGTTAATAGTTTTCCGAGTGGAGCAGCAGATATTTACCTCAACAGCTGGTGGTGGCTGAAATGCTTGCACTGGGGCTTTCACAGTGTGGGGTAGCGGGTATTTTCCAGATGATGGTACCACTTTTCTTTTTCCTCACCCTAGCACCTTGAATGCCAGGGGGGTGAGAGAGCTGTGGGCAGGTACTTGCATGTGCCCTCAGAGAACTGTGTCATCACCCGACTGGTTTTGGTGCCTCTGCAAAACTGGGTCATCTCTCGTCTCTGCCTGAGCTCCAGCTCTGGAAACACCAACATATGCTTGGACTTAGGACAGGCAGGCTGCTTACAGATTCCCAGTTTGGGAAAGATGCTGGGGATTGCAACAGAGTCCAGGTCCCCTACTGACTCCTAAACGAGAATTCTCGTTCAGGGTTTAGAGGTGCTGTTACAATGGACAGGACAGTTTTGGTTGGTTTGTTGGTTTCTGTGGTACTACCTTTTGCAAAGTTGTAGTTTCCCCCTTGTAATGGTTCAGTGGACAGCATTTACGGTTTAAACAATAACAAAAAAAAATCATTGCGCTCAGGCTTAAATATAGAAGAGCTTACCCTGGGTATGATCAGACCTGTGGCTCTGAATAATGCAAGTGAGAGCTATAAATATATTTGTAGGTTAGAGTGATAAACAAGAGAACCCGAAGGCCACCAAAGTATCTGATAAACTAAATAAACAGAAGGTCTCAGCCAGAATCTAGATAATACTGAGTTCCAGAGAGTACCTTCAGTTCCACATCTTTTTTGCTTTTCTCCTTTAGCTGCCTATGCAGTGAGACCTGGTTCTAGGGCCAGAAGGAAGAAAGGAAGACCTGTACCCTCCTCCTTCATAGCCCTTTAACCACTCTGAGCCGGTGGAAGATGACTGCTTCCATCTCACCCTGCCCACAGGGAACAGTGGCAGGAGCAGGGTAGTGTTGCAGGGCAGGACGGGATGAGGAATCAGGGCAGTTGCAGAGCCCTGTTGCCTGGTGTTAGGGCCAGCTGTCAGAGGGCTGGAGGCAAAAGGGCCAGCTGTCAGAGGGCTGGAGGCAAAGAGGGGAGGTAACATCTACGGCTTTCCCCCTTGCTGGGTCCCTGCTGGGTTTTGTGGAGAGTGTGGGTGGAGGCTGGGGTGCCTGCCTGAGTGAGTTGCCTCTTGAAAGAAGAGATGCACAATAGTGCATCTGTTAGCACCAGAATCTTACAAACACCATCAGACCTGCTTGGCTGTCCTGTATGCAGGCACTGAACAATGTGCAAATTTTTCCCGGATTGTAAAACAAGTCTCAATCTACTATGTAGTGATTAGCATTGGCATATGATCTGTGGCATGACCATACACATCGGCAAACCCAGGAAAAACCGAGGACAGCCCACACTATCTGCATTTGAGGCTGGAGAGCATGAAACATAAAGGGGGAAATGGGGGCAATAGCGATCATTAAACCTTAGTCCAGGTTTCATTTGCCTTTAGACAAAGGCACTGGTATTAACAGTGTGCAAGATGATCTACTCAGACTTTTGCTTTCACAGAGTTTAGGTAAGCTTTTGATTTTGAAGGTGGTAAGTTGTCAGCCTACTGCTCCACCCACAGTAAGAAATACAGTTCAAATGGCTCTACCATGAAACAAACAGAGGCTCAAAATCTGTCTGGATGACTGGTTGATTTTGAAAAAAAATTAAAAAATCAGGCCTCATTTACTGTAGGTATCTTCAGACGATAAAAGGGATGGGGAAGGCTTTTCTTTGTTTTCTGTTAATTTGACAGCTTTATCGCAATATAACATTTTATATTTGAGTTTGTAGTGTTGTTTATGCTGCAGTCAGTGGAAAGTAATGTATTCCCATCCATTTCATCTCCTTTACAAAAGTAATCCAGATCTCAATGAAGTAATTTTGGTAACATGACACAGATATTTATAAA